>NC_064640.1:1078189764-1078494846 GCF_023864345.2 Schistocerca serialis cubense | reverse complement strand
TTGTACAACCAGGAATGGCCATTGTACGGTTCCATTACCTATTTTAACGTTTACAAAAACTTGCTTCGTAACCCTACATGACTTATTACCTAGTGCAGTAGTTATTTTACAGTTTTGGGCAGGAAACTCAGGCACAGGTTCCAATTCACACATCTTTTTATAGAAATTAAAAGACAAAACGCTCACAGCTGCACCTGTATCTAGGATAATAGTAGTTGGAATCCCACCTACTACACCAGTAGTAGATGCTAAAACTATTTCATTTGAGTTTAAATAACATTGTATACTGTCTTGTAAAAGTTCGTCTGATATATTGTTATTGTGGTTGTATCTCATAAATATAACAGGTAGTTTTTGTTTAGAATTACTCGGCATATCATTATTCTGTTGTTCAAGTGTGGTGTCAAATAGCTGATTAACATTGAAGTCGCTCCCCAAGAATTCTTCAGCCACGACCTGGGGCAAAGTAGTGACTGTTTCTAGTTTGTTGGATTATCATTTGTACTAGGTACTGACACAGATTGAGGTTGTGCATCAGGTGTCATTTCTATTATATTCACATTCGGATATTGCCTATTATGATCTCCAAACTTTTGCGGTTGTTGTTGCTGTTGCGCATTATAACTTACCTGTCGGTCATAAGGTATGCTCCAATTTTGTCCTGGTGGCTGCTGTGGTAAAGCAGAGTTTGAATAAAAGTACTGATCGTTACGAGTCCAACCATGATGCTGTCTTGGCTCGTAGTTATTATTATTTCTATTTCTGTTTGTGTTTTTGTTATTACCTTTGTATCCGTTGTTACCGTTGTAGTTATTTCCGCGGTGCCTTTTGTATGGATTGCCGCATGAAATGTTATTACTGTTGTAACTATTGTTTGTATTGGAATACGCTTGTTGATTTTGATTTCCGTACTGAGACGGCATGTGAGTTTGCTGTTTTTGCTGTACCGCGTATCCAACTGTGGGCGCGCCAGAATTGTGTTGGCAAGCCTGCATGTTTTGCATACCACTAGTGTAAACATTGTGGCTGCTGTTTTGCCGCGCGAAGCGCTGATCTTCAAGTAACATGTCAACCGTATCTAAGGCTGTTAAAAAATAATCTGAATCGTCATCCGGGATATGTAGGAGTTTTTCTTTAATGTTGAAAGGCAATTTGGCCTTCAACGCTCGGAGTATACCACGCGTTGCGACTGGTTCGTCTAAAAAGTGTCCCATGTTCAAGTATTTTTCAAAATATCTGCGTAAGTTACCATTTTTACTGTTAAAAGTTTCAGGTTCTAAAATTTGTCTTCTGAGTCGCTCCTGGACGGATTGCGACCAGAATTTGTTCAGAAAAGCACACTCAAACTCACTGTACGTGGTACATACGTCAGCTTGACTGTATGCCCAGACAGCTGCATCGCCTTGGATGTAACCGACAATATATGAAATCTTTTTCCGGTCACTTCAAGTGCGTGGAAATGCGTTACTAAAAGATTTAAGAAAAATCACCGGATGAATGGTTCGTTTTTCTGGGATAAAAATCTGAAATTGCCTGTGTTTCATTAAGCTTTCATCTTCCTTCGCATTGTGATATGGATTTATTCCACTGTAATTACTGGTATGTTCAGCTGGCGAGTAATTACGATAATGTTGCTGTGGTTTACCATGATAGTAGCTTGTGTTTGTGTTTCCACATCGTGGTATGTGTTGTAGTCGTGGTGTGTTTTGTTCTTGTGTATTTGTCGTGTGCGGAATGTGTGTATCATACTCGAATGTATATTGGTTTCTGAACTGTACATTTTGACTGATATTTTCGTTACATTCAGACTGTAGTTGATCGGTGAATTGTCTCATGGGTGCAGTGACGGATTGTACTGCGTCACTGATCAGCTGTTTGTTATTAGTAATGTATTGCGCTACGGAGTCGTGCACAATTGTTGGTAAATTTTCACGTAAGCATCTATCAAAATGTTTGTCTTTGTTCCTCACCCAATCATGAAATTCTTTATTAATATTTTGAAAATGAGCTGTGGCATCTGATTGTAAGATGTCAGTCAGGTGTTGTTCAACATTGTCAAATTTATTGTGTACGTCAGTAATTCGTTTTTCAAGGCTGTCATGTACTGAATGATATGTTTGAATTTGTTCAGTAAGAACTTCACACGTGACATTAAGGTTTTTTACTTGTGTCTGTAAAAGTGCTACGTCAGTTGTAGTCTTTTCTTGTCTCGTATTGAGCTGGGAAAATTTAGTACTGAGTTCGGTCATCTGTTTGGTCAGTGTGGCGTCTATAAGTTCCACACGTTTACACAAAGTGTCATTACCTATC
This sequence comes from Schistocerca serialis cubense, assembly GCF_023864345.2. Lineage (NCBI taxonomy): Eukaryota > Metazoa > Arthropoda > Insecta > Orthoptera > Acrididae > Schistocerca > Schistocerca serialis. Next base: position 1,078,492,536 of record NC_064640.1, on the reverse strand, counting down.
TTGATTGCTATGAGATCAGATTTGATTTCGTCATTTTGTGTTTTTAACTGTTCACTTTCTGTCTCTAATTGTGCCTTTAAGGTTGCCATGTTTTCGGCGTTCTGTTTCCTTATGGTTGCCATATTTTCTGCGTTTTGTTTCACTAGCATTTGTAACATGTCGGCAATGTTTACCGTTTGCAAGGTCTCTGCCCCCGCCGCGTCATTAGACGTGACGTCATGCATTAACATGGGCTCTGATTGAGATTTTGAAATTTTTGTAGTGGACGGCCTATTGTCAAAATTTTCGTCAACACTTGCGTCAATGTTTGATGAATCGTCACTACCGGTTGCTGTCGTAAAGTCATTTTCTAACACTTGTCTCACGTCCGAGTCGGATTGCGCCTGAATAGTACGTCCTTGCTGTTCCATTTTTGCGTATTGTTTTCTAGTTATTACCATGCCACACGTGATATATGTTTCAAGAAAATTTTTTACACTGATTTTAAAAAAAAATGTAGTTGAGCATGAATCGCTCGTAGCAACAACGGCTGTCTGTTAATTTAAAAATATAAACTGAATTTGAGATTATTGGTAATGGCTGCTGGCCATGTTACATGATATCGTACAGAAGTCGGCCATATTGTACACTCGTGTATTGGTATTGTTGCATACGTTATTGTTTAGGGAAAAGTACTGAGAATGAAATTTGTCACTGAAACTGTTATGCAGGAAAGAAACACTACAGAATTTACTGAAAAGCTAATACACTGAATTATACGTCTGGTCAAGCCTGCTAATGCAAAGATGCTGCGTCTTACCTTATTTTGCTGGAAGATTCATTGCGTCTTCCCGCAAAATTTCAGAATTGGAAAATATCTTCAGATTTTGTTATCTCTCATACATTGACGTCCAGGTCCAGAAAGTTGATTTTTTACATGAAACAAAGAGAACAATGTAACAAATGACAAAATAAAAAGTCCGACACGCAGTCGCCAATATAAAATAAATAAAATAAATAAATAAATAAATATTGTTATTTTAAATATGTTAATTATTCTATCTGTATGATGGTGATTGTGATTGCAATTGTTTTTGCTTATCTGGAACGTGGACGTTTAATTATTCGGTATCAGACGCTTGACAATGGCTTTTTCGTAAAGGCAATGTTGCTCGTAGTTGACCGTGAAATAAAACTGAATAATCGGACTTCGTAATTAAATCGTTTCCAAAGACTGCTGCGGTAGGTGCGGACTCATAATCTAAATCTCAATATTACAATAATTTGCCAGCCATGCCAATACGTCGTACAGAGGTGATTGTCTACTAAACAGAAAAAAGTTACACAGTTAGTTAAATCAGATATATTCAATGAATAAGCCTACAGTTCATAATCCTACTTACTTTTATAAATATAATTCTTTACAGAATCGAGTGCCTAGTGTGGTTGAAACTCGCAGTATTCTTCTATAACATGAAATATGGCGGTGTGCCAGACAATAAAATAAAATACGTGCTTCTCGCACCACTTCTACCAGAGCTCTCCCTTTCTTAATCAAACATAAGAGTAACGTAATTGTGCTTTTGTTTTATCAGCGACACAGCGCTGCAGTTGTGTGCCATAGGCTTTATTTATTTGTCACTGATTATTTATTTAATTAGTATTTCGCGTTTCTGCGGAAACTCACGCTCGGCATCCAAATGTGCCTTTATAGAATCTAAAACCGGTCTCGCTGGAAATGTTCAAAACATAGACAGTAAGAAAAGCCTGTCTTCTTGTACTTGAGACGGCATTGTGCCTTTTGTATTTAATTCCGATGCAATTTCTGTGTTTCGTCGTCAATAAGAAGGTCAGAGGGATACAGTAAACCTGAAGTCAAGCATCGGAATCCATAACTAGTGTCATAGGAATGGTTCACAACATAGACAGTAAGAAGAGTCAGTCATTTGTACTTAAGTCGGCATTGTGCCTTTTCTATTTAATTCCGATGCTATTTCTGTGTTTCATCGTCAATAAGAAGGTCAGAGCGATACAGTAAACCTGAAGTGAAGCATCGGAATCCATAACTAGTGTCACAGGAATGGTTCAAAACATAGACAGTAAGAAGAGCCAGTCTTCCTGTACATATGTCGGCATTGTGCCTTTTGTATTTAATTTCGATGCAATTTCTGTGTTTCGTCGTCAATAAGAAGGTCCAAGGGATACAGTAAACCTGTAGTGAAGCATCGGAATCTATAACTAGTGTCACAGGAATGGTTCAAAACATAGACAGTAAGAAGAGTAAGTTTTTTTGTACTTAAGTCGGCATTGTGCCTTTTGTATTTAATTCCAATGAGAGTTCTGTGTTTCATTGTCAATAAGAAGGTCAGAGGGATACAGGACACCTGAAGTAAGGCATCGGAATCTAAAACTGGTCTCACAAGAATGGCCGAAAGCATAGACAGTAAGAAGAGCCAGTCCTCTTGTACTTAAGTAGGCATTGTTCCTTTTCTATTTAATTCCGATGCAATTTCTGTGTTTCATCGTCAATAAGAAGGTCAGAGGGATACAGTACACCTGAAGTGAAGCATCGGAATCTATAACTAGAGTCACAGGAACGGTTCAAATCATAGACAGTAAGAAGAAACAGTTATCTTGTACTTAAGTAGGCATTGTGCCTTTTCTTTTTAATTCCGATGCAATTTCTGAGTTTCGTCGTCAATAAGAAGGTCCAAGGGTTACAGTAAACCTGAACTGAACATCGGAATCTAAAACCGGTCTCACAGTAATGGTTCAAAACATAGACAGTAAGAAGAGTCAGTCTCCTTGTACTTAAGTCGGCATTGTGCCTTTTGTATTTAATTCCGATGCAATTTCTGTGTTTCATCGTCAATAAGAAGGTCAGAGGGATACAGTAAACCTGAAGTGAAGCATCGGAATCTCAAACTGGTGTCACAGGAATGGTCAAAACATAGACAGTAAGAAGAGAAAGGTCTTCTTGTACTTAAGTGGGCATTGTGCCTTTTCTATTTAATTCCGATGCAATTTCTGTGTTTAATCGTGAATAAGAATGTCAGAGGTATCCAGTAAACCTGAAGTGAAGCATCGGAATCTAAAACTGGTCTCACAGGAATTGTTCAAACATAGACAGTAAGAAGAGCCAGTCTTCTTGTACTTAAGTCGGCATTGTGCCTTTTCTATTTAATTAAGATGCATATTTCTGTGTTTCATTGTCAATAAGAGGGTCAGAGGGATACAGTAAACCTGAAGTGAAGCATCGGAATCTATAACTAGTGTCACAGGAATGGTTCAAAACATAGACAGTAAGAAGAGTCAGTTTTCTTGTACTTAAGTCGGCATTGTGCTTTTTGTATTTAATTCCGATGCAATATCTGTGTTTCATCGTCTATATCAAGGTCCAAGGGCTACAGTAAACCTGAATTGAAGCATCGGTATCGAAAACTGGTCTCACAGGAAAGGTTCGAAACAAAGACAGTAAGAAGAGTCAGCTTTCTTGTACTTAAGTCAACATTGTGCCTTTTGTATTTAATTCCGATACAATTTCTGTGTTTCATCGTTTATAAGCAGGTCAGTGGGATACAGTAAACGTGAAGTGAAGCATCGGAATCCTTAACTAGTGTCACAGGAATGGTTCAAAACATAGACAGTAAGAAGACTCAGTCTTCATGTGCTTAAATCGGCATTGTGCCCTTTGTATTTAATTTCGGTGCAATTTCTGTGTTTCGTCGTCAATAAGAAGGTCCAAGGGATACAGCAAACCAGAAGTGAAGCATCGGAATCTAAGACTGGTCTCACAGGAATGGTTCAAATCATAGACAGTAAGAAGAGCCAGTCTTCTTGTACTTGAGTCGGCATTGTGCCTTTTGTAATTTATTCCGATTGAACTTCTGGATTTTATCGTCAATAAGAAGGTCAGAGGGATACAGTAAACCTCAAGTGAAGCATCGGAATCCTTAACTAGTGTCACAGGAATGGTTCAAAACATAGACAGTAAGATGAGCCAGTCTTCTTGTACTTATGTCGATATTGTGCCTTTGGTATTTAATTCCGATGCAATTTCTGTGTTTCATCGTCAATAAGAAGGGCGGATGGATACAGTAAACCTGAAGTGAAGCATCGGAATCTAGAACCGGTCTCACAGGAAAGGTTCAATCATAGACAGTAAGAAGAGCCAGTCTTCTTGTACTTGAGTCGCCATTGTGCCTTTTGTTTTTAATTCCGATGCAATATCTATCTTTCGTCGTCAATAAGAATGTCAGAGCGAAACAGTAAACCTGAAGTGAAGCATCGGAATCTAAAACCGGTCTCACAGGAAAGGTTCCAAACATAGACAGTAAGAAGAGCCTGTCTTCTTGTACTTGAGTCGGCATTGTGCCTTTTGTATTTAATTCCGATGCCATTTCTGTGTTTCGTCGTCAATAAGAAGGTCAGAGGGATAAAGTAAACCTGAAGTGAAGCATCGGAATCCATAACTAGTGACACAGGAATGGTTCTAATCATAGACAGTAAGGGGAGCCAGTCTTCCTGTACTTATGTCGGCATTGTGCACTTTGTATTTAATTCCGATGCAATTTCTGTGTTTCATCGTCAACAAGAAGGTCAGAGGGATACAGTAAACCTGAAGTGAAGCATCGGAATCCGTACCTAGTGTCACAGGAATGGTTCATCACATAGACAGTGAGAAGAGTCAGTCTACTTGTACTTAAGTCAGCATTATGCCTTTCGTATTTAAATCCGATGCAATTTCTGTGTTTCATCGTCAATAAGAAGGTCCAAGTAATACAGTAAACCAGAAATGAAGCATCGGAAACTTAAACTGGTCTCACAGGAAAGGTTCAAAGCATAGACAGTAAGAAGAGTCAGTCTTCTTGTACTTAAGTCGGCATTGTGTCTTTTGTATCAATTCCGACGCAATTTCTGTGTTTCATCGTCAATAAGAAGGTCCAAGTTACACAGTAAACCTGAAGTGAAGCATCGGAATCTAAAACTGGTCTCACAGGAAAGGTTCAAAGCATAGACAGTAAGAAGAGCCAGTCTTCTTGTACTTATGTCGGCATTGTGCCTTTTCTATTTCATTCCGATGCAATTTCTGTGTTTCATCGTCAATAAGAAGGGCAGAGGGATACACTAAACCTGAAGTGAAGCATCAGAATGTAAAACCGGTCTCACAGGAAAGGTTCAATCATAGACAGTAAGAAGAGCAAGTCCTCTTGTACTTGTGTCGGCATTGTGCCTTTTGTATTTAATTCCGATGCAATTTCTGTCTTTCGTCGTCAATAAGAAGGTCAGAGGGATACAGTAAACCTGAAGTGAAGCGTCGGAATCCATACCTAGTGTCACAGGAATGGTTCATCACATAGACAGTGAGAAGAGTCAGTCGTCTTGTACTTAAGTCGGCATTATGCCCTATGTATATCATTCCGATGCAATTTCTGTGTTTCATCGTCAATAAGAAGGTCCAAGTTATACAGCAAACCTGAAGTGAAACATCGGAATCTAAAACTGGCCTCACTGGAATGGTTCAAATCATAGAATGTAAGAAGAGTCAGTCCTCTTGTACTTAAGTCGGCATTATGCCTTTTGTATTTCATTCCGATGAAATTTCTGTGTTTCAACGTCGATAAGAAGGTCCAAGGGATACAGTAAACCTAAAGTGAAGCAACGGAATCAAAAACTGGTCACACGGGAAAAGTTCATAACATAGAGAGTAAGAAGAGTCAGTTTTCTTGTACTTAAGTCGGCTTTGTGCATTTTGTATTCAATTCCGACGCAATTTCTGTGTTTCATCGTCAATAAGAAGGTCCAAGTAATACAGTAAACCTGAAGTGAAGCATCGGAAACTAAAACTGGTCTCACAGGAAAGGTTCAAAGCATAGACAGTAAGAAGAGCCAGTCTTCTTGTACTTGAGTCGGCATTATGCGTTTTGTATTTAATTCCGATGCAATTTCTGTGATTCATCGTCAATAAGAAGGTCAGAGGGATACAGTAAACCTGAAGTGAAGCATCGTAATCTATAACTAGTGTCACTGGAATGGTTCAAATCATAGACAGTAAGAAGAGTCAGTCTTCTTGTACTTATGTCGGCACTGTGCCTTTTGTATTTATTTCCGATGCAATTTCTGTGTTTCATCGTCAATAAGAAGGGCAGAGGGATACAGTAAACCTGAAGTGAAGCATCGGAATGTAAAGCCGGTCTCACTGGAAAGGTTCAAAACATAGACAGTAAGAAGAGCCTGTCTTCTTGTACTTGAGTCGGCATTGGGCATTTTGTATTTAATTCAAATGCAATTTCTGTGTTTCGTCGTCAATAAGAAGGTCAGAGGGATACAGTAAACCTGAAGTGAAGCATCGGAATCCATAACTAGTGTCATAGGAATGGTTCACAACATAGACAAAAAGAAGAGTCTGTCTTTTGTACGTAAGTCGGCATTGTGCCTTTTCTATTTAATTCCGATGCAATTTCTGTGTTTCATCGTCTGTAAGAAGGTCAGAGGGATACAGTAAAACTGAAGTGAAGCATCGGAATCTATAACTCGTGTCACAGGAATGGTTCAAAACATAGACAGTAAGAAGAGCCAGTCTTCCTGTACTTATGTCGGCATTGTGCCTTTTGTATTTAATTCCGATGCAATTTCTGTGTTTCGTCGTCAATAAGAAGGTCCAAGGGATACAGTAAAGCTGAAGTGGCGCATCGGAATCTAAAACTGGTCTCACAGGAAAGTTTCAAAACATAGACAATAAGAAGAGTCAGTCTTAATGTACTTAAGTCGTCATTGTGCCTTTTCTATTTTATTCCGATGCAATATCTGTGTTTCATCGCCAACAAGAAGGTCAGAGGGATACAATAAACCTGTAGTGAAGCATCGGAATCCATAACTAGCGTCACAGGATTGGTTCAAATCATAGACAGTAAGAAGAGCCAGTCTTCCTGTACTTAAGTCGGCATTGTGCCTTTTGTATGTAATTCCCATGTAATTTCTGCGTTTCGTCGTCAATAAGACGGTCCAAGGGTTACAGTAAACCTGAAGTGAAGCATCGGAATCTATAACTAGTATTACAGGAATGGTTCAAAGCATCGACAGTAAGAAGAGTCAGTCTTCTTGTACCTAAGTCGGCATTGTGCCTTTTGTATTTAATTCCGAAGCAATTACTGTGTTTCATCGTCAATACGAAGGTCAGAGGGATACAGTAAACCTGAAGTGAAGCATCGGAATGTAAAGCCGGTCTCACAGGAAAGGTTCAATCATAGACAGTAAGAAGAGTCAGTCTTTTGTACTTTAGTCGGCATTGTGCCTTTTCTATTTAATTCCGATGCAATTTCTGTGTTTCATCGTCATCAAGAAGGTCAGAGGGATACAGTAAACCTGAAGTGAGGCATCGAAATCTAAAACTGGTCTCACAGGAATGGCCCAAAACATAGACAGTAAGAAGAGCCAGTCCTCTTGTACTTAAGTCGGCTTTGTGCCTTTTCTTTTTAATTCCGTTGCAATTTCTGAGTTTCGTCGTCAATAAGAAGGTCCAAGAGTTACAGTAAACCTGAACTAAACATCGGAATCTAAAACTGGTCTCACAGGAATGGTTCAAAACATAGACAGTAAGAAGAGTCAGTCTCCTTGTACTTAAGTCGGCATTGTGCCTTTTGTATTTAATGCCGATGCAATTTCTGTGTTTCATCGTCAATAAGAAGGACAGAGGAATACAGTAAACTTGAAGTGAAGCATCAGAATCTCAAACTGGTCTCACAGGAATGGTCAAAACATATACAGTAAGAAGAGCCAGTCTTCTTGTACTTAAGTGGGCATTGTGCCTTTTCTATTAAATTTCGATGCCATTTCTGTGTTTCATCGTCAATAAAAAGGTCAGAGGTATCCAGTAAACCTGAAGTGAAACATCGGAATCTAAAACTGGTCTCACAGGAATTGTTCAAAACATATACAGTAAGAAGGGTCAGTCTTCTTGTACTTAAGTCGGCATTGTCACTTTTCTATTTAATTCCGATGCATATTTCTGTGTTTCATTGTCAATAAGAGGGTCAGAGGGATACAGTAAACCTGAAGTGAAGCATCGGAATCTATAACTAGTGTCACAGGAATGGTTCAATATATAGACAGTAAGAAGAGTCACTTTTCTTGTACTTAAGTCGGCATTGTGCTTTTTGTATTGAATTCCGATGCGATTTTTGTGTGTCATCGCCTATATCAAGGTCCAAGGGATACAGTAAACCTGAATTGAAGCATCGGAATCTAAAACTGGTCTCACAGGAAAGGTTCAAAACAAAGACAGTAAGAAGAGTCAGCTTTCTTGTACTTAAGTCGACATTGTGCCTTTTGTATTTAATTCCGATGCAATTTCTGTGTTTCATCGTTTATAAGCAGGTCAGTGGGATACAGTAAACGTGAAGTGAAGCATCGGAATCCTTAACTAGAGGCACAGGAATGGTTCAAAACATAGACAGTAAGAAGAGTCAGTTTTCTTCTACTTAAATCGGCATTGTGCATTTTGTATTTAATTTCGGTGCAATTTCTGTGTTTCGTCGTCAATAAGAAGGTCCACGGGATACAGCTAACCAGAAGTGAAGCATCGGAATCTAGAACCGGTCTCACAGGAAAGGTTCAAATCATACACAGTAAGAAGAGCCAGTCTTCTTGTACTTGAGCCGGCATTGTGCCTTTTGTATTTAATTCCGATGCGATTTCCATCTTTCGTCGTCAATAAGAAGGTCAGAGCGATACAGTAAACATGAAGTGAAGCATCGGAATCTAAAACCGGTCTCATAGGAAAGGTTCGAAACAGAGACAGTAACAAGAGCCTGTCTTCTTGTACTTGAGTCGGCATTGTGCATTTTGTATTTAATTCCGATGCTATTTCTGTGTTTCGTCGTCAATAAGGAGGTCAGAGGGTTACAGTAAACCTGAAGTGAAGCATCGGAATCCATAACTAGTGTTACAGGAATGGTTCACAACATAGACAGTAAGAAGAGTCAGTCTTCTTGTACTTAAGTCGGAATTCTGCCTTTTCTATTTAATTCTGATGCGATTTCTGTGTTTCATCGTCAATAAGAAGGTCAGAGGGATACAGTAAACCTGAAGTGAATCATCGGAATCTATAACTAGTGTCACAGGAATGGTTCAAAGCATAGACAGTAAGAAAAGCCAGTCTTCCTGTACTTATGTCGGCATTGTGCTTTTGTATTTAATTCCGATGCAATTTCTGTGTTTCGTCGTCAATAAGAAGGTCCAAGGGATACAGTAAACATGAAGTGACGAATCGGAATCCAAAACCGGTCTCACAGGAAAGGTTCAAAACATAGACAATAAGAAGAATCAGCCTTCTTGTACTTATGTCGACATTGTGCCTTTTCTATTTAATTCCATTGCAGTTTCTGTGTTTCATCGTCAACAAGAAGGTCAGAGGGATATAGTAAACCTGAAGTGAAGCATCGGAATCCATACCTAGTGTCCCAGGAATGGTTCATCACATAGACAGTGAGAAAAGTCAGTCTTCTTGTACTTAAGTCGGCATTATGCCTTTTGTATTTATTTCCGATTCAATTTCTGTGTTATATCGTCAATAAGATGGTCAGAGGGATGCAGTAAACATATAGTGAAGCATCGGAATCTAAAACTGGTCTCACAGGAATGTTCAAAACATAGTCAGTAAGAAGAGTAAGTCTTCATGTATGTAAGTCGGTATTGTGCCTTTTGAATTTAATTCCGATGCAATTTCTGTGTTTCATCTTCAATAAGAAGGTCCAAGGGATACAGTAAACCTGAAGTGAATCATCGGAATCTAAAATCGGTCTCACAGGAATGGTTCAATACATAGACAGTAAGAAGAGGAAGTCTTCTTGTACTTGAGTCGGCATTGTGCCTTTTGTATTTAATTTCGATGCAATTTCTGTGTTTCGTCGTCAATAAGAATGTCAGAAGGATACAGTAAACCTGACGTGATGCATCGGTATCCTTAACTAGTGTCACAGGAATGGTTCAAAACATAGACAGTAAGAAGAGGCAGTCGTCCTGTACTTATGTCGGCATTGTGCCTTTTGTATTTAATTCCGATGCAATTTCTCTGTTTCGTCGTCAATAAGAAGGTCCAAGGGATACAGTAAACCTGAAGTGACGCATCGGAATTTAAAACCGGTCTCACAGGAAAGGTTCAAAGCATAGACAATAAGAAGAGTCAGTATTCTAGTACTTAAGTCGGCATTGTGCTTTTTCTATTTAATTCCGATGCAATTTCTGTGTTTCATCGTCAACAAGAAGGTCAGAGGGATACTGTAAAACTCTAGTGAAGCATCGGAATCCATAACTAGTGTCACAGGAATGGTTCAAAACATAGACAGTAAGAAGAGGCAGTCTTTCTGTACTTATGTCGGCATTGCGCCTTTTGTATTTAATTCCGATGCAATTTCTGTGTTTCATCGTTAATAAGAAGGTCAGAGGGATACAGTAAACCTGATGTGAAGCATCGGAATCTATAACTAGTGTCACAGGAATGGTTCAAAACATAGACAGTAGGAGGAGTAAGTTTTTTTGATCTTAAGTCGGCATTGTGACTTTTATAATTAATTCCAATGCAATTTCTGTGTTACGTCGTCAATAGGAAGGTCCAAGAGATACAGTAATCCTGAAGTGAAGCGCCGGAATCTGAAACCGGTCTCACTGGAGAGATTCAAAATATAGATAGTAAGAAGAGTCAGTCTTCTTGTACTTATGTCGGCAATGTGCTTTTTGTATTTAATTCCGATGTAATTTCTGTGTTTCGACGTCAATAAGACGGTCCAAGGGTTACAGTAAACCTGACGTGAAGCATCGGAATCTATAACTAGTATGACAGGAATGGTTCAAAACATAGACGGTAAGAAGAGTCAGTCTTCTTGTACTTAAGTCGGCATTGTGCCTTTTCTATTTAATTCCGAAGCAATTTCTGTGTTTCATCGTCAATAAGAAGGTCAGAGGAATATAGTAAACCCGAAGTTAAGCAGCGGAATGTATAACTAGTGTCACAGGAATGGTTCAAAACATAGACAGTAAGAAGAGCCAGTCCTCTTGGACCTAAGTTGGCATTGTGTCTTTCCTGTTTAATTGCGGTGCAATTGCTGTGTTTCATCGTCAATAAGAAGGTCAGAGGGATACAGTAAACCCGAAGTGAAGCATCTGAATCTATAACTAGTGTCACAGGAATGGTTCAAAACATAGACAGTAAGAAGAGTCAGTCTCCTTGTACTTAATTCGGCATTGTGCCTTTTGTATTTAATTCCGATGCAATTTCTGTGTTTCATCGTCAATAAGAAGTTCAGAGGGATACAGTAAACCTGAAGCGAAGCATCGGAATCTATAACTGGTCTCACAGGAATGGTATAAAACATAGACAGTAAGAAGAGCCAGTCGTCTTGTACTTAAGTCGGCATTGTGCCTTTTCTATTTAATTCCGAAACAATTTCTGTGTTTCATCGTCAATAAGAATGTCAGAGGAATACAGTAAACCTGAAGTGAAGCATCGGAATCTATAACTAGTGTCACAGGAATGGTTCAAAGCATAGACAGTAGGAGGAGTATGCTTTTTTGTACTTAAGTCGGCATTGTGACATTTATAATTAATTCCGATGCAATTTCTGTGTTACGTCGTCAATAAGAAGGTCCAAGGGATACAGTTAACCAGAAGTGAAGCATCGGAAGCCATAACTAGTGTCACAGGGAAGGTTCAAAATATAGACAGTAAGTAGAGTCAGTATTCTTGTACTTAAGACCCCATTGTGCCTTTTGGATTTAATTCCGACGCAATTTCTGTTTTTCGTCGTCAATAAGAAGGTCGTAGGGATACAGTAACCTGTAGTGAAGCATCGGAATCAAAAACTGGTCTTACAGGAATGGTTTAAAACATAGACAGTAAGAAGAGCCAGTCCTCTTGTATTTAAGTCGGCATTGTGCCTTTTCTATTTAATTCCGAAGCAATTTCTGTGTTTCATCGTCAATAAGAATGTCAGAGGAATACAGTAAACCTGAAGTGAAGCATCGGAATCTATAACTAGTGTCACAGGAATGGTTCAAAACGTAGACAGTAAGAAAAGGCAGTCTACCTGTACTTATGTCGGCATTGTGCCTTTTGTATTTAATTCCGATTCAATTTCTGTGTTTCGTCGTCAATAAGAAGGTCCAAGGGTTACAGTAAACCTGAAGTGAAGCATCGGAATCTATAACTAGTATCACAGGAGTGGTTCAAAACATAGACAGTAAGAAGAGTCTGGCTTCTTATACTTAAGTCGGCATTTTGCCTTTTGTGTTTAATTCCGATTCAATTTCTGTGTTTTATCGTCAATAAGAAGGTCAGAGGGATACAGTAAACCTGAAGTGAAGCATCGGAATCTATAACTAGTGTCACAGCAATGGTTCAAAAAATATACTGTAGGAAGAGTCAGTTTTCTTGTACTTAAGTCGGCATTGTGCCTTTTCTATTTAATTCCGATGCAATCTCTGTGTTTCGTCGTCAATAAGAAGGTCCAGGGGATACAGTAGACTTGAAGTGAAGCTTCGGCAACTAAAACCGGGCTCACAGGAAAGGTTCAAAACATAGACAGTAAAAAGAGTCAGTCCTCTCGTACTGATGTCGGCATTGTGCCTTTTGTATTTAATTCCGATGCAATTTCTGTGTTTCATCGTCAATAAGAAGGTGAGAGAAGTACAGTAAACCTGAAGTGAAGCATCGGAATCTACAACTAGTGTCACAGGAGTGGTTCAAAACATAGACAGTAAGAAGAGTCAGTTATCTTGTACTTAATTCGGCATTGTGCTTTTTCAATTTAATTCCGATGCAATTTCTGAGTTTCGTCGTCAATAAGAAGGTCCACGGGTTACAGTAAACCTGTACTGAAGCATCGGAATCTAAAACCGGTCTCACAGGAATGGTTCAAAACATAGACAGTAAGAAGAGCCAGTCCTCATGTACCTAACTCGGCATTGTGCCTTTTCTATTTAATTGCGATGCAATTTATGTGTTTCATCGTCCATAAGTAGGTCAGAGGGATACAGTAAACCAGAAGTGAAGCATCGGAATCTATAACTAGTGTCACACGGAAGGTTAAAAATATAGGCAGTAAGTAGAATCAGTATTCTTATACTTAAGACCCCCTTGTGCCTTTTGTATTTAATTCCGATGCAATTTCTGTGTTTCATCGTCAATAAGAAGGTCAGAGGAATACAGTAAACCTGAAGTGAAGCAGCGGAATCCATAACTAGTGTCACAGGAATGGTTCAAAACATAGACAGTAAGAAGAGTAAGTTTTTTTGTACTTATGTCGGCATTGTGTCTTCCATATTTAATTCCGATGCAATTTCTGAGTTTCGTCGTCAATAAGAAGGTCCAAGGGATACAGTAAACCTGGAGTGTAGCATCGTAATCTATAACTAGTGTCACAGGAATGGTTCGAAACATAGACAGTAAGAAGAGTCAGTCTTCGTGTACTTAAGTCGGCATTTTTCGTTTTGTATTTAATTCCGATGCAATTTCTGTGTTTCATCGTCAATAAGAAGGTCCAAGGGATACAGTAAACCTGAATTGAAGCATCGGAATCAATAACTAGTGTCACAGGAATGGTTCAAAACATAGTCAGTAAGAAGAGTCAGTCTTCTTGTACCTTAGTCGGCATTGTGCCTTGTCTATTTAATTCCGATGCAATTTCTGTGTTTCATCGTCAATAAGAAGGTCCAAGGGATACAGTAAACCTGAAGTGTAGCATCGGAATCTATAACTAGTGTCAATGGAATGGTTCAAAACATAGACAGTAAGAAGAGTCAGTCTTCTTATACTTAAGTAGGCATTGTGCCTTTTGTATTTAATTCCGATGCAATTTCTGAGTTTCATCGTCAATAAGAAAGTCAGTCGGTTACAGTAAACCTGAAGTGAAGCATCGGAATCTATAACTAGTTTCACAAGAATGGTTCAAAACATAGTCAGTAAGAAAAGTCAGTCTTCTTGTACTAAAGTCGGCATTGTGCCTTTTCTATTTAATTCCGATGCAATTTCTGTGTTTCATCGGCATTAATATCAGAGGGATACAGTAAACCCGAAGTGAAGCGTCGGAATCTATAACTAGTGTGACAGGAATGGTTCAAAACATAGACAGTATGAAGAGTCAGTCTTCTTGTACTTAAGTCGTCATTGTGCCTTTTGCATATAATTCCGATGCAATTTCTGTGTTTCATCGTCAATAAGAAGGTCCAAGGTATCCAGTAAACCTGAAGTAAAGCATCGGAATCTATAACTAGTGTCACAGGAATGATTCAAACTATAATCAGAAAGAAGAGTCAGTCTTCTTGTACTTAAGTCGGCATTGTGCCTTTTCTATTTAATTCCGTTGCAATTTCTGTGTTTCATCGTCAATAAGAAGGTCAGAGGGATACAGTAAACCTGAAGTGAAGCATCGGAATCTATAACTAGTGTTACCGCAATGGTTCAAAATATAGACTGTATTAAGAGTCAGTTTTATTGTACTTAAGTCGGCATTGTGCCTTTTTTATTTAATTCCGACGCAATTTCTGTGTTTCGTCGTCAATAAGAAGGTCCAAGGGATAGAGTAAACCTAAAGTGTTGCATTGGAATCTAAAACCCTGCAAACAGGAAAGGTTCAAAGCATAGACAGTAAGAAGAGTCAGTCCTCTTGTACTTGAGTCGGCATTGTGCCGTTTGTATTTAATTCCGTTGCTATTTCTGTGTTTCATCGTCAATAGGAAGGTCAGAGGGATACAGTAAGCCTGAAGTCAGGCATCGGAATCTAAAACTGGTCTCACAGGAATGGTTCAAACATAGACAGTAATAAGAGCCAGTGCCCTTGTACTTAAGTCGGCATTGTGCCTTTTCTATTTAATGCCAATGCAATTTCTGTGTTTCATCGCAAATAAGAAGGTCAGAGAGATACAGTAAACATGAAGTGAAGCATCGGAATCTATAACTAGTATCACAGGAATGGTTAAAAACATAGACAGTAAGAAGAGTCAGTCCTCTTGTACTTAAGTCGGCATTGTGCCTTTTGTATTTAATTCCGATGCAATATCTGTGTTTTATCGTCAACAAGAAGGTCAGAGAGATACAGTAACCCTGAAGTGAAGCATCGGAATCTACAACTAGTGTCACAGGAATGGTCCAAAACATAGACAGTAAGAAGAGTCAGTTAACTTGTACTTGAGTCGGCATTGTGCCTTTCGTATTTAATTCCGATGCAACTTCTGTTTTTCGTCGTCAATAAGAAGGTCCAAGGGAAACAGTAAACCTGAAGTGAAGCATCGGAATCTATAACTAGTGTCACAGGAATGGTTCAAGACATGGACAGTAAGAAGAGCCAGTCTTCCTGTACTTAAGTCGGCATTGTGCCTTTTGTATACAATTCCGATGCAATTTCTGTGTTTCGTCGTCAATAACAGGGTGCAAGGGATACAGTAAACCTGGAGTGAAGCATCGGAATCTATAACTAGTATCACAGGAGTGGTTCAAAACATAGGCAGTAAGAAGAGCAAGTCTCCCTCTACTTATGTCGGCATTGTGCCTTTTGTATTAAATTCCGATGCAATTATTGTGTTTCATCGACAATAAGAAGGTCCAACGGATACAGTAAACATATAGTGAAGCATGGGAATCTAAAAGTAGTCTCACAGGAAATGTTCAAAACTTAGTCAGTAAGAAGAGTCAGTCCTCTTGTACTTAAGTCGGCATTGTGCTTTTTGTGATTAATTCCGATGCAATTTCTGTGATTCATCGTCAATAAGAAGGTCAGAGGGATACAGTAAACCTGAAGTGAGGCATCGGAATCTATAACCAGTGTCACAGGAATGGTTCAAATCATAGACAGTAAGGAGAGTCAGTCTTCTTGTACTTATGTCGACATTGTGCCTTTTGTATTAAATTCCGATGCAATTATTGTGTTTCATCGACAATAAGAGGGTCCAACGGATACAGTAAACATATAGTGAAGCATGGGAATCTAAAAGTAGTCTCACAGGAAATGTTCAAAACTTAGTCAGTAAGAAGAGTCAGTCCTCTTGTACTTAAGTCGGCATTGTGCTTTTTGTGATTAATTCCGATGCAATTTCTGTGATTCATCGTCAATAAGAAGGTCAGAGGGATACAGTAAACCTGAAGTGAGGCATCGGAATCTATAACCAGTGTCACAGGAATGGTTCAAAACATAGACAGTAAGGAGAGTCAGTCTTCTTGTACTTATGTCGGCATTGTGCCTTTTGTATTTAATTCCGAAGCAATTTCTGTGATTCATCATCATTAAGAAGGTCAGAGGGATACAGTAAACCTGAAGTGAAGCATCGGAATCTATAACTAGTGTCACAGGAATGGTTCAAAACATAGACAGTAAGAAGGGTCAGTCTTCTTGTACTTATGTCGACATTGTGCCTTTTGTATTTAATTCCGATGCAATTTCTGTGTTTCATCGTCAATAAGAAGGGCAGAGGGATACAGTAAACCTGAAGTGAAGCATCGGAATGTAAAACGGGTCTCACAGAAAAGGTTCAATCATAGACAGTAAGAAGAGCCAGTCCTCTTGTACTTGACTCGGCATTGTGCCTTTAGTATTTAATTCCCATGCAATTTCTGTCTTTCGTCGTCAATAAGAAGGTCAGAGGGATACAGTAAACCAGAAATGAAGCATCGGAATCAAAAACCGGTCTCACAGGAAAGGTTCAAAGCATAGACAGTAAGAAGAGACTGTCTTCTTGTGCTTGAGTCGGCATTGTGCCTTTTGTATTTAATTCCGATGCAACTTCTGTGTTTCGTCGTCAATAAGAAGGTCCAAGGGATACAGTAAACCTGAAGTGAAGCATCAGAATCTATAACTAGTGTCACAGGAGTGTTTCAAAACATAGACAGTAAGAAGAGCCAGTCTTCCTGTACTTAAGTCGGCATTGTCTCCTTTGTACTTAATTCCGATGCAATTTCTGTGTTTCATCGTCAATAAGAAGGTCAGAGAGATAAAGTAAACCAGAAGTGAAGCATCGGAATCTACAACTAGTGTCACAGGAATGGCTCAAAACATTGACAGTAAGAAGAGTCAGTTATCTTGTACTTAAGTCGGCATTGTGCCTTTTCTATTTAATTCCTATGCATTTTCTGAGTCTCGTCGTCAATAAGAAGGTCCAAGGGTTACAGTAAACCTGAACTGAAGCATCGGAATCTAAAACCGGTCTCACAGGAATGGCTCATAACATAGACAGTAAGAAGAGTCAGTCTCCTTGTACTTAAGTCGGCATTGTGCAGGTTGTATTTAATGCCGATGCAATTTCTGTGTTTCATCGTCAATAAGAAGGTCAGAGTGATACAGTAAACCTGAAGATAAGCATCGGAATCTCAAACTGGTCTCACAGGAATTGTTCAAAACATAGACAGTAAGAAGAGCCAGTCTTCTTGTACTTAAGTCGGCATTGTGCCTTTCTGTTTAATTCCGATGCATATTTCTGTGTCTTATCGTCAATAAGAAGGTCAGAGGGATACAGTAATCGTGAAGTGAAGCATCGGAATCTATAACTAGTGTCACAGGAATAGTTCAAAACATAGACAGTAAGAAGTGTCAGTTTTCCTGTACTTAAGTCGGCAATGAGCTTTTAGTATTTCATTCCGATGCAATTTCTGTGTTTCATCGTCAATAAGAAGGTCAGAGGGATACAGTAATCCTGAAGTGAAGCATCGGAATCTATAACTAGTGTCACAGGATTAGTTCAAAACATAGACAGTAAGAAGAGTAACTTTTCTTGTACTTAAGTCGGCATTGTGCCTTTTGTATTTAATTCCGATGCAATTTCTGAGTGCCATCGTCAATAAGAAGGTCAGAGGGATACAGTAAACCTGAAGTGAAGCATCGGAATCTATAACTACAGTCACAGGAATGGTTCTAAACATAGACAGTAAGAAGAGTCAGTCTTCTTGAACTAAAGTCGGCATTGTGCCTTTTGTATTTAATTCCGATGCAATTTCTGTCTTTCGTCGTCAATAAGAAGGTCAGAGGGATACAGTAAACCTGAAATGAAGCATCGGAATCTAAAACCGGTCTCACAGGAAAGGTTCAGAGCATTGACAGTAAGAAGAGACTGTCTTCTTGTACTTGAGTCGGCATTGTGCCTCTTGTATTTAATTCCGATGCAACTTCTGTGTGTCGTCGTCAATAAGAAGGTCCAAGGGATACAGTAAACCTGAAGTGAAGCATCGGAATCTATAACTAGAGTCACAGGAATGGTTCAAAACATAGACAGTAAGAAGAGTCAGTCTTCTTGAACTAAAGTCGGCATTGTGCCTTTTGTATTTAATTCCGATGCAATTTCTGTGTTTCATTGTCAATAAGAAGGTCCAAGGGATACAGTAATCCTGAAGCGAAGCATCGGAATCTATATTTTGTGTCACAAGAATGGTTCAAACATAGTCATTAAGAAGTGCCAGTCTTCTTGTAGTTAAGTCGGCATTGTGCCTTTTGTAATTAATTCCGATGCAATGTCTGTGTTTCATCGTCAATAAGAAGGTCAGAGGGATTCAGTAAACCTGAAGTGAAGCTTCGGAATCCATAACTAGTGTCACAGGAATGATCAAAACATAGACAGTTGGAAGAGTCAGTCTTCTTGTACTTAAGTCGGCATTGTGCCATTTATATTTAATTCCGATGCAATTTCTGTGTTTCATCATCAATAGGAAGGTCAGAGGGATACAGGAAACCTGAAGTGAAGCATCGGAATCTATAACTAGAGTCACATGAATGGTTCAAAACATAGACAGTAAGAAGAGTCAGTCTTCATGAACTAAATTCGGCATTGTGCCTTTTTTATTTAATTCCGATTCAATTTCTGTGTTTCATTGTCTATAAGAAGGTCCAAGGGATACAGTAAACCGGGAGTGAAGCATCGGAATCTATAACTAGTGTCACAAGAATGGTTCGAACCATAGTCAGTAAGAAGAGTCAGTCTTCTTGTACTGAAGTCGGCATTGTGCCTTTTGTATTTATTTCCGATGAAATTTCTGTGTTTCATCGGCAATAGGAAGGTCAGAGGGTACAGTAAACCTGAAGTGGAGCATTGGAATCAATAACTAGTGTCACAGGAAAGGTTCAAAACATAGACAGTAAGAAGTGTCAGTCTTCTTGTACTTAAGTCGGCATTGTGCCATTTCTATTTAATTCCGATGCAACATCTGTGTTTCATCGTCAATAAGAAGGTCCAAGGGATACAGTAAACCTGAAGTGAAGCATCGGAATTTATAACTAGTGTCACAGGAACGGTTCAAAACATAGTCAGTAAGAAGAGTCAGTCTTCTTGTACCTAAGTCGTCATTGTGCCTTTTGTATTTATTTCCGATGCAATTTCTGTGTTTCATCGTCAATAAGAAGGTCAGAGGGATACAGTAATCCTGAAGTGAAGCATCGGAATCTATAACTAGCGTCTCAGGAATGGTTCAAATCATAGTCAGTAAGAAGACGCGCTCTTCTAGTACTTAAGTCATCATTGTGCATTTTGTACTTAATTCTGATGCAATTTCTGTGTTTCATCGTCAATAAGAAGGTCCAAGGGATACAGTAAACCTGGAGTGAAACATCGGAATCTATAACTAGTGTCACAGGAATGGTTCAAAACATAGTCAGTAAGAAGAGTCAGTCTTCTTGTACTTAAGTTGGCATTGTGCCTTTCGTAATTAAATGCGATGCAATTTCTGTGTTTCACCGGTAATAAGAAGGTCAGAGGGATACAGTAAACCTGAAGTGAAGCATCGGAATCTATAACTAGTGTCACAGGAACGGTTCAAAACATAGTCAGTAAGAAGAGTCAGTCTTCTTGCACTTAAGTCGTCATTGTGCCTTTTGTATTTATTTCCGATGCAATTTCTGTGTTTCATCGTCAATAAGAAGGACCAAGGGATACAGTAAACCTGGAGTGAAGCATCTTTATCTGTTACTAGTGTCACAGGGATGGTTCAAATCATAGACAGTAAGAAGAGGCAGTCTTCTAGTACTTAAGTCATCATTGTGCATTTTCTACTTAATTCTGATGCAATTTCTGTGTTTCATCGTCAATAAAAAGGTCCAAGGGATACAGTAAACCTGGAGTGAAACATCGGAATCTATAACTAGTGTCACAGGAATGGTTCAAAACATAGTCAGTAAAAAGAGTCAGTCTTCTTGTACTTAAGTTGGCATTGTGCCTTTCGTATTTAAATGCGATGCAATTTCTGTGTTCACCGGCAATAAGAAGGTCAGAGGGATACAGTAAACCTGAAGTGAAGCATCGGAATCTATAACTAGTGTCACAGGAATGGTTCAAACATATACAGTAGGAAGAGTCAGTCTTCTTGTACTTAAGTCGGCATTGTGCCTTTTGTATTTAATTCCGATGCAATTTCTGTGTTTCATCGTCAATAAGAAGGTCCAAGGGAAACGGTAAACCTGAAGTGAAGCATCGGAATCTATAACTAGTGTCACAGGAATGGTTCAAACATAGACAGTAAGAACAGTCAGTATTCTTGTACTTAAGTCGGCATTGTGGCTTTTGTATTTAATTCCGATGCAATTTCTGTGTTTCATCGTCAATAAGAAGGTCCGAGGGTTTAGTAAACCTGAAGTGAAGCATAGGAAGCTATAACTAGTGTCACAGGAATAGTTCAAAACATAGTCAGTAAGAAGAGTCAGTCTTCCTGTCCTAAAGTCGGCATTGTGCGTTTTGTATTTAATTCCGACGCAATTTCTGTGTTCCATCGGCAATAAGGTCAGAGGTCTACAGTAAACCTAAAGTGAAGCATCGGAATCTATAACTAGTGTCACAGGAATAGTTCAAAACATAGTCAGTAAGAAGAGTCAGTCATCTTGTCCTTAAGTCGGCATTGTGCCTTTTGTATTTAATTCCGATGCAATTTCTGTCTTTCATCGTCAATAAGAAGATCAGAGCGATACAGTTACCTGAAGTGAAGCATCGGAATCCAAAACTAGTGTCACAGGAATGGTTCAAAACATAGATAGTAGGAAGAGTCAGTCTTCTGGTACTTAAGACAGCATTTTGCCTTTTGAATTTAATTCCGATGCAATTTCTGTGTTTCATCGTCAATAAGAAGGTCCAAGGTATACAGTAAACCTGAAGTGAAGCATCGTAATCTATAACTAGTGTCACTGGAATGTTTCAAAACATAGTCAGTAAGAAGAGTCTGTCTTCTTTTACTTAAGTCGGCATTGTGCATTTTCTATTTAATTCCGATGCAATTTCTGTGTTTCATCGTCAATAAGAAGGTCCAAGGGATACAGTAAACCTGGAGTGAAGCATCGGAATCTATAACTATTGTCACAGGAATGGTTCAAAACATAGACAATAAGAAGAGTCAGTCTTCTTGTACTTAAGTCGACATAGTGTTTTTTCTACTTAATTCCGATGCAATTTCCGTGTTTCATCTTCAATAAGAAGGTCAGAGGGATACAATAAACCTGAAGTGAAGCATCGGAATCTATAACTAGTGTCACAGGAATGGTTCAAAACATAGTCAGTAAGAAGAGTCAGTCTTCTTGTACTTAAGTCCTCATTGTGCCTTTCCTATTTAATTCCGATGCAATTTCTGTGTTTCATCGTCAATAAGAAGGTCAGAGGGATAGAGTAAACCTGAAGTGTAGCATCGGAATCTATAGCTAGTGTCACTGGAATGGTTCAAAACATAGTCAGTAAGAAGAGTCAGTCTTCATGTACTTAAGTCAGCATTGCGCCTTTTCTATTTAATTCTGATGCAATATCTGTGTTTCATCGTCAATAAGAAGGTCCAAGGGATTCAGTAAACCTGCAGTGAAGCACCGGTATATATAACTAGTGTCACAAAAATGGTTCAAAACATAGACTGTAAGAAGAGTCAGTCTTCTTGTACTTTAGTCTGCACAGTGCCTTTTGTATTTAATTCCGATGCAATTTCTGTGTTTCATCGACAATAAGAAGATCCAAGGGATACAGTAAACCTGAAGTGAAGCATCGGAATTTATAACTAGTGTCACAGGAATGGATCAAAACATAGTCAGTAAGAAGAGTCAGTCTTCTTGTACTTAAGTCGGAATTTTGCCTTTTGTATTTAATTCAGATGCAATTTCTGTGTTTCATCGTCAATAAGAAGGACCAAGGGATACAGTAAACCTGGAGTGTAGCATCGGAATCTATAACTAGTGTCACAGGGATGGTTCAAAACATAGACAGTAATAAGAGTCAGTCTTCTTGTACTTAGGTCAACATTGTGCCTTTTGTATTTAATTCCGATGCAATATCTGTGTTTCATCGTCAGTAAGAAGGTCAGAGGGATACAGTAATCCTAAAGTGAAGCATCGGAATCTATAACTAGTGTCACAGGAATGGTTCAAACATAGACAGTAGAAAGAGTCAGTCTTCTTGTACTTAAGTCGGCATTGTGCCTTTTGTATTTAATTCCGATGCAATTTCTGTGTTTCATCGTCAATAAGGAGGTCCAAGGGAAACGGTAAACCTGAAGTGAAGCATCGGAATCTATAACTAGTGTCACAGGAATGGTTCAAACATAGACAGTAAGAAGAGTCAGTCTTCTTGTACTTAAGTCGGCATTGTGGCTTTTGTATTAAATCCAATGCAATTTCTGTGTTTCATCGTCAATAAGAAGGTCAGAGGGATACAGTAAACCTGAAGTGAAGCATCGGTAGCTATAACGAGTATCGTAGGAATAGTTCAAAGCATAGTCAGTAAGAAGAGTCAGTCTCATTGTCCTAAAGTCGGCATTGTGCCTTTTGTATATAATTCCGACGCAATTTCTGTGTTTCATCGGCAATAAGGTCAGAGGTCTACAGTAAACCTGAAGTGAAGCATCGGAATCTATAACTAGTGTCACAGGAATAGTTCAAAACATAGTCAGTAAGAAGAGTCAGTCTTCTTGTCCTTAAGTCGGCATTGTGTCTTTTGTATTTAATTCCGATGCAATTTCTGTCTTTCATCGTCAATAAGAAGATCAGAGGGATACAGTAAACCTGAAGTGAAGCATCGGAATCCAGAACTAGTGTCACAGGAATGGTTCAAAACGTAGACAGTAGGAAGAGTCAGTCTTCCTGTACTTAAGTCAGCATTTTGCCTTTTGAATATAATTCCGATGCAATTTCTGTGTTTCATCGTCAATAAGAAGGTCCAAGGTATACAGTAAACCTGAAGTGAAGCATCGTAATCTATAACTAGTGTCACAGGAATGGTTCAAAGCATAGTCAGTAAGAAGAGTCTGTCTTCTTTTACTTAAGTCGGCATTGTGCCTTTTCTATTTAATTCCGATGCAATTTCTGTGTTTCATCGTCAATAAGAAGGTCCAAGGGATACAGTAAACCTGGAGTGAAGCATCGGAATCTATAACTAGTGTCACAGGAATGGTTCAAATGATAGACAATAATAAGAGTCAGTCTTTTTGTACTTAAGTCGACATAGTGCCTTTTCTACTTAATTCCGATGCAATTTCCGTGTTTCATCGTCAATAAGAATGTCAGAGGGATACAATAAACCTGAAGTGAAGCATCGGAATCTATAACTAGTGTCACAGGAATGGTTCAAAACATAGTCAGTAAGAAGGGTCAGTCTTCTTGTACTTAAGTCCTCATTGTGCCTTTCCTATTTAATTCCGATTCAATTTCTGTGTTTCATCGTCAATAAGAAGGTCAGAGGGATACAGTAAACCTGGAGTGAAGCATCGGAATCTATTACTAGTGTCACAGGGATGGTTCAAAACATAGACAGTAAGAAGAGTCAGTCTTCTTGTACTTTAGTCGGCATTGTGCCTTTTGTATTTAATTCCGATGCAATATCTGTGTTTCACCGTCAATACGAAGGTCAGAGGGATACAGTAATCCTGAAGTGAAGCATCGGAATCTATAACTTGCGTCACAGGAATGGTTCAAATCATAGTCAGTAAGAAGACGCACTCTTCTAGTACGTAAGTCATCATTGTGCATTTTCTACTTAATTCTGATGCAATTTCTGTGTTTCATCGTCAATAAGAAGGTCCAAGGGATACAGTAAACCTGGAGTGAAGCATCGGAATCTATAAATAGTGTCACAGGAATGGTTCAAACATAGTCAGTAAGAAGCGTCAGTCTTGTTGCACTTAAGTTGGCATTGTTCCTTTCGTGTTTAAATGCGATGCAATTTCTGTGTTTCACTGGCAATAAGAAGGTCAGAGGGATACAGTAAACGTGAAGTCAAGCATCGGAATCTATAACTAGTGTCACAGGAATGGTTCAAACATAGACAGTAGGAAGAGTCAGTCTTCTTGTACTTAAGTCGGCATTGTGCCTTTTGTATTTAATTCCGATGCAATTTCTGTGTTTCATCGTCAATAAAAAAATCCAAGGGAAACGGTAAACCTGAAGTGATGCATCGGAATCTATAACTAGTGTCACAGGAATGGTTCAAACATAGACAGTAAGAAGAGTCAGTCTTCTTGTACTTAAGTCGGCATTGTGGCTTTTGTATTTAATTCCGATGCAATTTCTGTGTTTCATCGTCAATAAGAAGGTCCGAGGGATTCAGTAAACCTGAAGTGAAGCATCGGAATCTATAACTAGTGTCACAGGAATAGTTCAAAACATAGTCAGTAAGAAGGGTCAGTCTTCTTGTAGTAAAGTCGGCATTGTGCCTTTTGTATTTAATTCCGACGCAATTTCTATGTTTCATCGGCAACAAGGTCAGAGGTCCACAGTAAACCTGAAGTGAAGCATCGGAATCTATAACTAGTGTCACAGGAATAGTTCAAAACATAGTCAGTAAGCAGAGTCAGTCTTCTTGTCATTAAGTCGGCATTATGCCTTTTGTATTTAATTCCGATGCAATATCTGTCTTTCATCGTCAATAAGAAGATCAGAGGGATACAGTAAACCTGAGTGAAGCATCGGAATCCAAAACTAGTCTCACAGGAATGGTTCAAAACATAGACAGTAGGAAGAGTCAGTTTTCTTGTACTTAAGTCAGCATATTGCCTCTTGAATTTAATTCCGATGCAATTTCTGTGTTTCATCGTCAATAAGAAGGTCCAAGGTATACAGTAAACCTGAAGTGAAGCATCGTAATCTATAGCTAGTGTCACAGGAAAGGTTGAAGACATAGTCAGTAAGAAGAGTCTGTCTTCTTTTTCTTTAGTCGGCATTGTGCCTTTTCTATTTAATTCCGATGCAATTTCTGTGTTTCATCGTCAATAAGAAGGTCCAAGGGATACAGTAAACCTGGAGTGTAGCATCCGAATCTATAACTAGTGTCACAGGAATGGTTCAAAACATAGACAATAAGAAGAGTCAGTCTTCTTGTACTTAAGTCGACATAGAGCCTTTTCTACTTAATTCAGATGCAATTTCCGTGTTTAATCGTCAATAAGAAGGTCAAAGGGATACAATAAACCTGAAATGAAGCACCGGTATCTATAACTAGTGTCACAAGAATGGTTCAAAACATAGACTGTAAGAAGAGTCAGTCTTCTTGTACTTTAGTCGGCATTGTGCCTTTTGTATTTAATTCAGATGCAATTTCTGTGTTTCATGGTCAATAAGAAGATCCAAGGGATACAGTAAACCTGAAGTGAAGCATCGGAATTTATAACTAGTGTCACAGGAATGGTTCAAAACATAGTCAGTAAGAAGAGTCAGTCTTCTTGTACTTAAGTCCTCATTGTGCCTTTCCTATTTAATTCCGATGCAATTTCAGTGTTTCATCGTCAATAAGAAGGTCAGAGGGATACAGTAAACCTGAAGTGTAGCATCGGAATCTATAGCTAGTGTCACTGGAATGGTTCAAAACATAGTCAGTAAGAAGAGTCAGTCTTCTTGCACTTAAGTCAGCATTGTGCCTTTTGTATTTAATTCTGATGCAATTTCTGTGTTTCATCGTCAATAAGACGGTCCAAGGGATACAGTAAACATGGAGTGAAGCACCGGTATCTATAACTAGTGTCACAAGAATGGTTCAAAACATAGACTGTAAGAAGAGTCAGTCTTCTTGTACTTTAGTCGGCATTGTGCCTCTTGTATTTAATTCCGATGCAATTTCTGTGTTTCATCGTCAATAAGAAGATCCAAGGGATACAGTAAACCTGAAGTGAAGCATCGGAATTTATAACTAGTGTCACAGGAATGGATGAAAACATATTCAGTAAGAAGAGTCAGTCTCCTTGTACTTAAGTCGGAATTTTGACTTTTGTATTTAATTCCGATGCAATTTCTGTTTTTCGTCGTCAATAAGAAGGACCATGGGATACAGTAAACCTGGAGTGTAGCATCGGAATCTATAACTAGTGTCACAGGGATGGTTCAAAACATAGACAGTAATAAGAGTCAGTCTTCTTGTAGTTAAGTCGGCATTGTGCCTTTTCTATTTAATTCTGATGCAATTTCTGTGTTTCATCGTCACTAAGAAGGTCCAAGGGATACAGTATACCTGGAGTGAAGCATCCGAATGTATAACTAGTGTCACAGGAATGGTTCAAAACATAAACAGTAAGAAGAGTCAGTCTTCTTGTACTTAAGTCGGCATTGTGGCTTTTGTATTTAATCCCGATGCAATATCTGTGTTTCATCGTCAGTAAGAAGGTCAGAGGGATACAGTAATCCTAAAGTCAAGCATCGGAATCTATAACTAGTGTCACAGGAATGGTTCATATATAGACAGTAGGAAGAGTCAGTCTTCTTGTACTTAAGTCGACATTGTGCCTTTTGTATTTAATTCCGATGCAATTTCTGTGTTTCATCGTCAATAAGAAGGTCCAAGGGAAAGGGTAAACCTGAAGTGAAGCATCGGAATCTATAACTAGTGTCACAGGAATGGTTCAATACATAGACAATAAGAAGAGTCAGTCTTCTTGTACTTAAGTCGACTTAGTGCCTTTTCTACTTAATTCCGATGCAATTTCCGTGTTTCATCGTCAATAAGAATGTCAGAGGGATTCAGTAAACCTGAAGTGTAGCATCGGAATCTATAGCTAGTGTCACTGGAATGGTTCAAAACATAGTGAGTAAGTAGAGTCAGTCTTCTTGTACTTAAGTCCTCATTGTGCCTTTCCTATTTAATTCCGATGCAATTTCTGTGTTTCATCGTCAATAAGAGGGTCAGAGGAATACAGTAAACCTGAAGTGTAGCATCGGAATCTATAGCTAGTGTCACTGGAATGGTTCAAACTATAATCAGTAAGAAGAGTCAGTCTTCTTGTACTTAAGTCAGCATTGTACCTTTCCTATTTTATTCTGATGCAATTTCTGTGTTTCATCGTCAATAAGAAGGTCCAAGGGATACAGTGAACCTGGAGTGAAGCACCGGTATCTATAACTAGTGTCACAAGAATGGTTCAAAACATAGACTGTAAGAAGAGTCAGTCTTCTTGTACTTTAGTCGGCATTGTGCCTTTTGTATTTAATTCCGATGCAATTTCTGTCTTTCATCGTCAATAAGGAGGTCCAAGGGATATAGTAAACCTGGAGTGAAGCACCGTTATCTATAACTAGTGTCACAAGAATGGTTCAAAACATAGGCTGTAAGAGGAGTCACTCTTCTTGTACTTTAGTCGGCATTGTGCCTTTAGTATTTATTTCCGACGCAATTTCTGTGTTTCATCGGCAACAAGGTCAGAGGTCTACAGTAAACCTGAAGTGAAGCATCGTAATCTATAACTAGTGTCACAGGAATGGTTCAAAACATAGTCAGTAAGAAGAGTCAGTCTTCTTGTCCTTAAGTCGGCATTATGCCTTTTGTATTTAATTCCGATGCAATGTCTGTCTTTCATCGTCAATAAGAAGATCAGAGGGATATAGTAAACCTGAAGTGGAGCATCATAATCCAAAACTAGAGTCACAGGAATGGTTCAAAACATAGACATTAGGAAGAGTCAGTCTTCTTGTACTTAAGTCAGTATTGTGCCTTTCCTATTTAATTCTGATGCAATTTCTGTGTTTCATCGTCAATATGAATGTCCAAGGGATACAGTAAACCTGGAGTGAAGCATCGGAAACTATAACTAGTGTCACAGGAACGGTTCAAAACATAGACAGTAAGATGAGTCAGTATTTTTGTACTTAATTCGGCATTGTGCTTTTTGTATTTAATTCCGATGCAATTTCTGTGTTTCATCGTCACTAAGAAGGTCTGAGGGATACAGTAATCCTGAAGTTAAGCATCGGAATCTATAACTAGTGTCACAGGAATGGTTCAAAGCATAGTCAGTAAGGAGAGTCAGTCTTCTTGTAGTTAAGTCGGCATTGTGCCTTTTGTACTGAATTCCAATGCAATTTCTGTGTTTCATCGTCAATAAGAAGGTCCAAGGGAAACAGTAAACCTGAAGTGAAGCATCGGAATCTATAACTAGTGTCACAGGAATGGTTCAAAACATAGACAGTAGGAAGAGTCAGGCTTCTAGAACTTAAGTCTGCATTGAGCCCTTTCTGTTTCATTCCGATGCAATTCCTGTGTTTCATCGTCAATAAGAAGGTCAAAGGGAATCAGTAAACCGGGAGTGAAGCACCGGAATCTATAACTAGTGTCACGGAATTGGTTCAAAACATAGACAGTAAGAAGAGTCAGTCTTCTTGTACTTAATTCTGCATTGTGCCTTATGTATTTAATTCCGATGCAATCTCTGTGATTCATCGTCAATAAGAAGATCCAAGGGATACAGTAAACCTGAAGTGAGGCATCGGAACGTATAACTAGTGTCTCAGGAATGGATCAAAACATAGTCAGTAAGAAGAGTCAGTCTTCTTGTACTTAAGTCGGCATTGTGCCTTTTGTATTTAATTCGGATACAATATCTGTGTTTCATCGTCAATTAGAAGGTCAGAGGGATACAGTAATCCTAATTTGAAGCATCGGAATCTATAACTAGTGTCACAGGAATGGCTCAAATCATAGTCAGTAAGAATAGTCAGTCTTCTTGTACTTAAGTCATCATTGTGCATTTCCTATTTAATTCGGATGCAATTTCTGTGTTTCATCGTCAATAAGAAGGTCCAAGGGATACAGTAAAACTGGAGTGAAGCATCGGAATCCATAACTAGTGTCACAGGAATGGTTCAAATTATAGACAGTAGGAAGAGTCAGTCTTCTTGTACTTATGTCGGCATTGTGCCTTTTGTATTTCATTCCGATGCAATTTCTGTGTTTCATCGTCAATAAGAAGGTTTAAGGGATACAGTAAACCTGGAGTGAAGCATCGGAATCTATAACTATTGTCGCAGGGACGGTTCAAAACATAGACAGTAAGATGAGTCAGTATTCTTGTATTTAAGTCGGCATTGTGCTTTTTTAATTAATTCCGATGCAATTTCTGTGTTTCATCGTGACTAAGAAGGTCAGAGGGATACAGTAATCCTGAAGTGAAGCATCTGAATCTATAACTAGTGTCACAGGAATGGTTCAAAACATAGTCAGTAAGAAGAGTCAGTCTCTTGTAGTTAAGTCGGCATTGTGCCTTTTGTTCTGAATTCCAATGCAATATCTGTGTTTCATCGTCAATAAGAAGGTCCAAGGGATACAGTAATCCTGAAGTGAAGCATCGGAATCTATAACTAGTGTCAAAGGAACGGTTCAAAACATAGTCAGTAAGAAGAGTCAGTCTTCTTGTACTTAAGTCGGCATTGTGCCTTTTGTATTTAATTCCGATGCAATTTCTGTGTTTCATCGGCAATAAGGTCAGAGGTCTACAGTAAACCTGAAGTGAAGCATCGGAATCTATAACTAGTGTCCCAGGAATAGTTCAAAACATAGTCAGTAAGAACAGTCAGTCTTCTTTGCCTTAAGTCGGCATTGTGCCGTTTGTATTTAATTCCGATCCAATTTCTGTCTTTCATCGTCAATAAGAAGATCAGTCGGATACAGTAAACCTGAAGTGAAGCATCGGAATCCAAAACTAGTGGCACAGGAATGGTTCGAAACATAGACAGTAGGAAGAGTAAGTCTTCTTGTACTTAAGTCGGCATTTTGCCTTTTGAATTTAATTCCGATTCAATTTCTGTGTTTCATCGTCAATAAGAAGGTCCAAGGTATACTGTAAACCTGAAGTGAAGCATCGTAATCTATAACTAGTGTCACAGGAATGGTTCAAAACATAGTCAGTAAGAAGAGTCAGTCATCTTTTACTTAAGTCGGCATTGTGCCTTTTCTATTTAATTCCGATGCAATTTCTGTGTTTCATCGTCAATAAGAAGGTCCAAGGGATACAGTGAACCTGGAGTGAAGAATCGGAATCTATAACTAGTGTCACAGGAATGGATCAAATCATAGACAGTAATAAGAGTCAGTCTTCTTGTACTTAATTCTGCAATGTGCCTTTTGTATTTAATTCCGATGCAATCTCTGTGTTTCATCGTGAATAAGAAGATCCAAGGGATACAGTAAACCTGAAGTGAGGCATCGGAATTTATAACTAGTGTCTCAGGAATGGACCAAAGCATAGTCAGTAAGAAGAGTCAGTCTTCTTGTACTAAAGGAGGCATTGTGCCTTTTGTATTTAATTCGGATACAATATCTGTGTTTCATCGTCAATTAGAAGGTAAGAGGGATGCAGTAATCCTAATTTGAAGCATCGGAATCTATAACTAGTGTCACAGGAATGGTTCAAAGCATAGTCAGTAAGAATAGTCAGTCTTCTTGTACTTAAGTCATCATTGTGCCCTTTCTATTTAATTCTGATGCAATTTCTGTGTTTCATCGTCAATAAGAAGGTCCAAGGGATACAGTAAACCTGGAGTGAAGCACCGGTATCTGTAACTAGTGTCACAAGAGTGGTACAAAACATAGACTGTAAGAAGAGTCAGTCTTCTTTTACTTTAGTCGGCATTGTGCCTTTTGTATTTAATCCCGATGCAATTTCTGTGATTCATCGTCAATAAGAAGATCCAAGGGATACAGTAAACCTGAAGTGAAGCATCGCAATTTATAACTAGTGTCACAGGAATGGATCAAAACATAGTCAGTAAGAAGAGTCAGTCTTTTTGTACTTAAGTCGGAATTTTGCCTTTTGTATTTAATTCCGATGCAATTTCTGTGTTTCATCGTCACTAAGAAGGTCAGAGAGATACAGTAATCCTAAAGTGAAGTATCGGAATCTATAACTAGTGTCACAGGAATGGTTCAAAGCATAGTCAGTAAGATTAGTCAGTCTTCTTGTACTTAAGTCATCATTGTGCATTTTCTATTTAATTCGGATGCAATTTCTGTGGTTCATCGTCAATAAGAAGGTCCAAGGGATACAGTAAACCTGAAGTGAAGCATCGGAATCCATAACTAGTGTCACAGGAATGGCTCAAAACATAGTCAGTAAGAAGAGCCAGTCTTCTTGTACTTAAGTCGGCATTGTGCCTTTTGTATTTAATTCCGATGCAATTTCTGTGTTTCATCGTCAATATGAATGTCCAAGGGATACAGTAAACCTGGAGTGAAGCATCGGAAACTATAACTAGTGTCACAGGAACGGTTCAAAACATAGACAGTAAGATGAGTCAGTATTCTTGTACTTAAGTCGGCATTGTGCTTTTTGTATTTAATTCCGATGCAATTTCTGTGTTTCATCGTCACTAAGAAGGTCTGAGGGATACAGTAATCCTGAAGTTAAGCATCGGAATCTATAACTAGTGTCACAGGAATGGTTCAAAGCATAGTCAGTAAGAAGAGTCAGTCTTCTTGTAGTTAAGTCGGCAGTGTGCCTTTTGTACTGAATTCCAATGCAATTTCTGTGTTTCATCGTCAATAAGAAGGTCCAAGGGATACAGTAAACCTGAAGTGAAGCATCGGAATCTATAACTAGTGTCACAGGAATGGTTCAAAACATAGACAGTAGGAAGAGTCAGGCTTCTAGAACTTAAGTCTGCATTGAGCCCTTTCTGTTTCATTCCGATGCAATTCCTGTGTTTCATAGTCAATAAGAAGGTCAAAGGGAATGAGTAAACCGGGAGTGAAGCACCGGAATCTATAACTAGTGTCACAGAATTGGTTCAAAACATAGACAGTAAGAAGAGTCAGTCTTCTTGTTCTTAATTCTGCATTGTGCCTTATGTATTTAATTCCGATGCAATCTCTGTGTTTCATCGTCAATAAGAAGATCCAAGGGATACAGTAAACACGAAGTGAGGCATCGGAACGTATAACTAGTGTCTCAGGAATGGATCAAAACATAGTCAGTAAGAAGAGTCAGTCTTCTTGTACTTAAGTCGGCATTGTGCCTTTTGTATTTAATTCGGATACAATATCTGTGTTTCATCGTCAATTAGAAGGTCAGAGGGATACAGTAATCCTAATTTGAAGCATCGGAATCTATAACTAGTGTCACAGGAATGGCTCAAAGCATAGTCAGTAAGAATAGTCAGTCCTCTTGTACTTAAGTCATCATTGTGCATTTTCTATTTAATTCGGATGCAATTTCTGTGTTTCATCGTCAATAAGAAGGTCCAAGGGATACAGTAAAACTAGAGTGAAGCATCGGAATCCATAACTAGTGTCACAGGAATGGTTCAAATTATAGACAGTAGGAAGAGTCAGTCTTCTTGTACTTATGTCGGCATTGTGCCTTTTGTATTTCATTCCGATGCAATTTCTGTGTTTCATCGTCAATAAGAAGGTTTAAGGGATACAGTAAACCTGGAGTGAAGCATCGGAATCTATAACTATTGTCACAGGGACGGTTCAAAACATAGACAGTAAGATGAGTCAGTATTCTTGTATTTAAGTCGGGATTGTGCTTTTTTAATTAATTCCGATGCAATTTCTGTGTTTCATCGTGACTAAGAAGGTCAGAGGGATACAGTAATCCTGAAGTGAAGCATCGGAATCTATAACTAGTGTCACAGGAATGGTTCAAAGCATAGTCAGTAAGAAGAGTCAGTCTCTTGTAGTTAAGTCGGCATTGTGCCTTTTGTTCTGAATTCCAATGCAATATCTGTGTTTCATCGTCAATAAGAAGGTCCAAGGGATACAGTAATCCTGAAGTGAAGCATCGGAATCTATAACTAGTGTCACAGGAACGGTTCAAAACATAGTCAATAAGAAGAGTCAGTCTTCTTGTACTTAAGTCGGGATTGTGCCTTTTGTATTTAATTCCGATCCAATTTCTGTCTTTCATCGTCAATAAGAAGATCAGTCGGATACAGTAAACCTGAAGTGAAGCATCGGAATCCAAACCTAGTGTCACAGGAATGGTTCAAAACATAGACAGTAGGAAGAGTAAGTCTTCTTGTACTTAAGTCGGCATTTTGCCTTTTGAATTTAATTCCGATTCAATTTCTGTGTTTCATCGTCAATAAGAAGGTCCAAGGTATACTGTAAACCTGAAGTGAAGCATCGTAATCTATAACTAGTGTCACAGGAATGGTTCAAAACATAGTCAGTAAGAAGAGTCAGTCTTCTTTTACTTAAGTCGGCATTGTGCCTTTTCTATTTAATTCCGATGCAATTTCTGTGTTTCATCGTCAATAAGAAGGTCCAAGGGATACAGTGAACCTGGAGTGAAGAATCGGAATCTATAACTAGTGTCACAGGACTGGATCAAAACATAGACAGTAATAAGAGTCAGTCTTCTTGTACTTAATTCTGCATTGTGCCTTTTGTATTTAATTCCGATGCAATCTCTGTGTTTCATCGTCAATAAGAAGATCCAAGGGATACAGTAAACCTGAAGTGAGGCATCGGAATTTATAACTAGTGTCTCAGGAATGGACCAAAGCATAGTCAGTAAGAAGAGTCAGTCTTCTTGTACTTAAGTCGGCATTGTGCCTTTTGTATTTAATTCGGATACAATATCTGTGTTTCATCGTCAATTAGAAGGTAAGAGGGATGCAGTAATCCTAATTTGAAGCATCGGAATCTGTAACTAGTGTCACAGGAATGGTTCAAAGCATAGTCAGTAAGAATAGTCAGTCTTCTTGTACTTAAGTCATCATTGTGCATTTTCTATTTAATTCGGATGCAATTTCTGTGTTTCATCGTCAATAAGAAGGTCCAAGGGATACAGTAAAACTGGAGTGAAGCATCGGAATCCATAACTAGTGTCACAGGAATGGTTCAAATCATAGACAGTAGGAAGAGTCAGTCTTCTTGTACTTATGTCGGCATTGTGCCTTTTGTATTTCATTCCGATGCAATTTCTGTGTTTCATCTTCAATAAGAAGGTCCAAGGAATACAGTAAACATGGAGTGAAGCATCGGAATCTATAAGTAGTGTCACATGGACGGTTCAAAACATAGAACGTAAGATGAGTCAGTATTCTTGTATTTAAGTCGGCATTGTGCTTTTTTAATTAATTCCGATGCAATTTCTGTGTTTCATCGTCACTAAGAAGGTCAGAGGGATACAGTAATCCTGAAGTGAAGCATCGGAATCTATAACTAGTGTCACAGGAATGGTTCAAAGCATAGTCAGTAAGAAGAGTCAGTCTCTTGTAGTTTAGTCGGAATTGTGCCTTTTCTATTTAATTATGATGCAATTCCTGTGTTTCATCGTCAATAAGAAGGTCCAAGGGAAACAGTAAACCTGGAGTGAAGAAACGGAATCTATAACTAGATTCACAGGGACGGTTCAAAACATAGACAGAAAGATGAGTCAGTATTCTTGTACTTAAGTCGGCATTGTGCATTTTGTATTTAATTCCGATGCAATTTCTGTGTTTCATCGTCAATAAGAAGATCCATGGGATACAGTAAACCTGAAGTGAAGCATCGGAATTTATAACTAGTGTCACAGAAATGGATCAAAACAAAGTCAGTAAG
Source organism: Schistocerca serialis cubense (assembly GCF_023864345.2). Taxonomy (NCBI): domain Eukaryota; kingdom Metazoa; phylum Arthropoda; class Insecta; order Orthoptera; family Acrididae; genus Schistocerca; species Schistocerca serialis. Next base: position 1,078,457,826 of record NC_064640.1, on the reverse strand, counting down.
AAGAGTCAGTCTTCTTGTACTTATGTCATCATTGTGCATTTTCTATTTAATTCGGATGCAATTTCTGCATTTCATCGTCAATAAGATGGTTCAAGGGATACAGTAAACCTGGAGTGAAGCATCGGATTCTATAACTAGTGTCACAGGAATGGTTCAAATCATAGACAGTAAGAAGAGTCAGACTTCTTTCACTTAAGTCTGCATTGTGCCTTTTGTATTTAATTCCGATGCAATTTCTGTGTTTCATGGACAATAGGAAGGTCCAAGGGATACAGTAAACCTTTAGTGAAGCATCGGAATCTATAACTAGTGTCACAGGGACGGTTCAAAACATAGACAGAAAGATGAGTCAGTATCCTTGTACTTAAGTCGGCATTGTGCTTTTTGTATTTAATTCCGATGCAATTTCTGTGTTTCATCGGCAATAAGGTCTGAGGTCTACAGTAAACCTGAAGTGAAGCATCGGAATCTATAACTAGTGTCACAGGAATAGTTCAAAACGCAGTCAGTAAGAAGAGTCAGTCTTCTTGGCCTTAAGTCCGCATTGTGCCTTTTGTATATAATTCCGATGCAATTTCTGTCTTTCATCGTCAATAAGAAGATCAGTGGGATACAGTAAACCTGAAGTGAAGCATCGGAATCCAAAACTAGTGTCACATGAATGGTTCAAAGCATAGACAGTAGGAAGAGTCAGTCTTCTTGTACTTAAGTCGGTATTTTGCCTTTTGAATTTAATTCCGATGCAATTTCTGTGTTTCATCGACAATAAGAAGGTCCAAGGTATACGGAAAACCTGAAGTGAAGCATCGTAATATATAACTAGTGTCACAGGAATGGTTCAAAACATAGACAATAAGAATAGTCAGTCTTCTTGTACTTAAGTCGACATTGTGCCGTTTCTACTTAATTCCGATGCAATTTCAGTGTTTCATCGTCAATAAGAAGGTCAGAGGGATACAAAAAGCCTGAAGTGAAGCATCGGAATCTATAACTAGTGTCACATTAATGGTTTAAAACATAGTCATGAAGAAGAGTCAGTCTTCTTGTACTTAAGTCCTCATTGTGCCTTTCCTATTTAATTCCCATGCAATTTCTGTGTTTCATCGTCAATAAGAAGGTCAGAGGGTTACAGTAAACCTGAAGTGTAGCATCGGAATCTATAGCTAGTGTCACTGGAATGGTTCAAAACATAGTCAGTAAGGAGAGACAGTCTTCTTGTCCTTAAGTCGGCATTGTGCTTTTGTATTTAATTCCGATGCAATTTCTGTGTTTCATAGTCAACACGAAGGTCCAAGGGATACAGTATACCTGTTGTGAAGCATCGGAATCTATAACTAGTGTCACAGGAATGGTTCAAAACATAGACAGTAAGAAGAGTCAGTCTTCTTGTACTTAGGTCGGCATTGTGCCTTTTGTATTTAATTATGATGCAATTCCTGTGTTTCATCGTCAATAAGAAGGTCCAAGGGAAACAGTAAACCTGGAGTGAGGCAACGGAATCTATAACTAGTGTCACAGGAATGGATCAAAACATAGACCGTAAGAAGAGTTAGTCTTCTTGTAATTAATTCTGCATTGTGCCTTTTGTATATAATAGCGATGCAACTTCTGTGTTTCATCGTCAATAAGAAGATCCAAGGGATACAGTAAACCTGAAGTGAAACATCGGAATTTATAACTAGTGTCACAGGAATGGATCAAAACATAGTCAGTAAGAAGAGTCAGTCTTCTTGTACTTATGTCATCATTGTGCATTTTCTATTTAAATCGGATGCAATTTCTGTGATTTATCGTCAATAAGAAGGTTCAAGGGATACAGTAAACCTGGAGTGAAGCATCGGAATCTATAACTAGTGTCACATGAATGGTTCAAATCATAGACAGTAAGAAGAGTCAGACTTCTTTCACTTAAGTCGGCATTGTGCCTTTTGTATTTAATTCCGATGCAATTTCTGTGTTTCATGGACAATAAGTATGTCCAAGTGATACAGTAAACCTGGAGTGAAGCATCGGAATCTATAACTAGTGTCACAGGGACGGTTCAAAACATAGACAGTAAGATGAGTCAGTATTCTTATACTTAAGAGGGCATTGTGCTTTTTGTATTTAATTCCGATGCAATTTCTGTGTTTCATCGGCAATAAGGTCTGAGGTCTACAGTAAACCTGAAGTGAGGCATCGGAATCTATAACTAGTGTCACAGGAATAGTTCAAAACATAGTCAGTAAGAAGAGTCAGTCTTCTTGCACTTAAGTCAGCATTGTGCCCTTTCTATTTAATTCTGATGCAATTTCTGTGTTTCATCGTCAATAAGTAGGTCCAAGGGATACAGTAAACCTGGAGTGAAGCACCGGTATCTGTAACTAGTGTCAAAAGAGTGGTTCAAAACATAGACTGTAAGAAGACTCAGTCTTATTTTACTTTAGTCGGCATTGTGCCTTTTGTATTTAATCCCGATGCAATTTCTGTGATTCATCGTCAATAAGAAGATCCAAGGGATACAGTAAACCTGAAGTGAAGCATCGGAATCTATAACTAGTGTCACAGGAATAGTTCAAAACATAGTCAGTAAGAACAGTCAGTCTTCTTTGCCTTAAGTCGTCATTGTGCCGTTTGTATTTAATTCCGATCCAATTTCTGTCTTTCATCGTCAATAAGAAGATCAGTCGGATACAGTAAACCTGAAGTGAAGCATCGGAATCCAAAACTAGTGTCACAGGAATGGTTCAAAACATAGACAGTAGGAAGAGTAAGTCTTCTTGTACTTAAGTCGGCATTTTGCCTTTTGAATTTAATTCCGATTCAATTTCTGTGTTTCATCGTCAATAAGAAGGTCCAAGGTATACTGTAAACCTGAAGTGAAGCATCGTAATCTATAACTAGTGTCACAGGAATGGTTCAAAACATAGTCAGTAAGAAGAGTCAGTCTTCTTTTACTTAAGTCGGCATTGTGCCTTTTCTATTTAATTCCGATGCTATTTCTGTGTTTCATCGTCAATAAGAAGGTCCAAGGGATACAGTGAACCTGGAGTGAAGAATCGGAATCTATAACTAGTGTCACATGGACGGTTCAAAACACAGACAGTAAGATGAGTCAGTATTCTTGTATTTAAGTCGGCATTGTGCTTTTTTAATTAATTCCGATGCAATTTCTGTGTTTCATCGTCACTAAGAAGGTCAGAGGGATACAGTAATCCTGAAGTGAAGCATCGGAATCTATAACTAGTGTCACAGGAATGGTTCAAAGCATAGTCAGTAAGAAGAGTCAGTCTTCTTGTACTTAAGTGGGCATTGTGCCTTTTGTATTTAATTCGGATACAATATCTGTGTTTCATCGTCAATTAGAAGGTAAGAGGGATGCAGTAATCCTAATTTGAAGCATCGGAATCTATAACTAGTGTCACAGGAATGGTTCAAAGCATAGTCAGTAAGAATAGTCAGTCTTCTTGTACTTAAGTCATCATTGTGCATTTTCTATTTAATTCGGATGCAATTTCTGTGTTTCATCGTCAATAAGAAGGTCCAAGGGATACAGTAAAACTGGAGTGAAGCATCGGAATCCATAACTAGGGTCACAGGAATGGTTCAAATCATAGACAGTAGGAAGAGTCAATCTTCTTGTACTTATGTCGGCATTGTGCCTTTTGTATTTCATTCCGATGCAATTTCTGTGTTTCATCGACAATAAGAAGGTCCAAGGAATACAGTAAACATGGAGTGAGGCATCGGAATCTATAACTAGTGTCACATGGACGGTTCAAAACATAGACAGTAAGATGAGTCAGTATTCTTGTATTTAAGTCGGCATTGTGCTTTTTTAATTAATTCCGATGCAATTTCTGTGTTTCATCGTCACTAAGAAGGTCAGAGGGATACAGTAATCCTGAAGTGAAGCATCGGAATCTATAACTAGTGTCACAGGAATGGTTCAAAGCATAGTCAGTAAGAAGAGTCAGTCCCTTGTAGTTTAGTCGGAATTGTGCCTTTTCTATTTAATTATGATGCAATTCCTGTGTTTCATCGTCAATAAGAAGGTCCAAGGGAAACAGTAAACCTGGAGTGAAGCAACGGAATCTATAACTAGATTCACAGGGACGGTTCAAAACATAGACAGAAAGACGAGTCAGTATTCTTGTACTTAAGTCGGCATTGTGCTTTTTGTATCTAATTCCGATGCAATTTCTGTGTTTCATCGGCAATAAGGTCTGAGGTCTACAGTAAACCTGAAGTGAAGCATCGGAATCTATAACTAGTGTCACAGGAATAGTTCAAAACGCAGTCAGTAAGAAGAGTCAGTCTTCTTGGCCTTAAGTCCGCATTGTGCCTTTTGTATATAATTCCGATGCAATTTCTGTCTTTCATCGTCAATAAGAAGATCAGTGGGATACAGTAAACCTGAAGTGAAGCATCGGAATCCAAAACTAGTGTCACTTGAATGGTTCAAAGCATAGACAGTAGGAAGAGTCAGTCTTCTTGTACTTAAGTCGGTATTTTGCCTTTTGAATTTAATTCCGATGCAATTTCTGTGTTTCATCGTCAATACGAAGGTCCAAATGATACAGTAAAACTGGAGTGAAGCATCGGAATCTATAACTAGTGTCACAGGAATGGTTCAAAACATAGACAATAAGAATAGTCAGTCTTCTTGTACGTAAGTCGAAATTGTGCCGTTTCTACTTAATTCCGATGCAATTTCAGTGTTTCATCGTCAATAAGAAGGTCAGAGGGATACAAAAAACCTGAAGTGAAGCATCGGAATCTATAACTAGTGTCACAGTAATGGTTTAAAACATAGTCATGAAGAAGAGTCAGTCTTCTTGTACTTAAGTCCTCATTGTGCCTTTCCTATTTAATTCCGATGCAATTTCTGTGTTTCATCGTCAATAAGAAGGTCAGAGGGTTACAGTAAACCTGAAGTGTAGCATCGGAATCTATAGCTAGTGTCACTGGAATGGTTCAAAACATAGTCAGTAAGGAGAGACAGTCTTCTTGTCCTTAAGTCGGCATTGTGCTTTTGTATTTAATTCCGATGCAATTTCTGTGTTTCATAGTCAACACGAAGGTCCAAGAGATACAGTATACCTGGAGTGAAGCATCGGAATCCATAACTAGTGTCACAGGAATGGTTCAAAACATAGACAGTAAGAAGAGTCAGTCTTCTTGTACTTAGTTCGGCATTGTGCCTTTTGTATTTAATTATGATGCAATTCCTGTGTTTCATCGTCAATAAGAAGGTCCAAGGGAAACAGTAAACCTGGAGTGAAGCAACGGAATCTATAACTAGTGTCACAGGAATGGTTCAAAACATAGACTGTTAGAAGAGTCAGTCTTCTTGTACATTAGTCAGCATTGTGCCTTTTGTTTTTAATTCCGATGCAATTTCTGTGTTTCATCGTCAATAAGAAGGTGCAAGGGATACAGTAAACCTGGAATGAAGCATCGGAATCTATAACTAGTGTCACAGGAATGGATCAAAACATAGACCGTAAGAAGAGTTAGTCTTCTTGTAATTAATTCTGCATTGTGCCTTTTGTATATAATAGCGATGCAACTTCTGTGTTTCATCGTCAATAAGAAGATCCAAGGGATACAGTAAACCTGAAGTGAAGCATCGGACTTTATAGCTAGTGTCACAGGAATGGATCAAAACATAGTCAGTAAGAAGAGTCAGTCTTCTTGTACTTATGTCATCATTGTGCATTTTCTATTTAAATCGGATGCAATTTCTGTGATTTATCGTCAATCAGAAGGTTCAAGGGATACAGTAAACCTGGAGTGAAGCATCGGAATCTATAACTAGTGTCACATGAATGGTTCAAATCATAGACAGTAAGAAGAGTCAGACTTCTTTCACTTAAGTCGGCATTGTGCCTTTTGTATTTAATTCCGATGCAATTTCTGTGTTTCATGGACAATAAGTATGTCCAAGTGATACAGTAAACCTGGAGTGAAGCATCGGAATCTATAACTAGTGTCACAGGGACGGTTCAAAACATAGACAGTAAGATGAGTCAGTATTCTTATACTTAAGTCGGCATTGTGCTTTTTGTATTTAATTCCGATGCAATTTCTGTGTTTCATCGGCAATAAGGTCTGAGGTCTACAGTAAACCTGAAGTGAAGCATCGGAATCTATAACTAGTGTCACAGGAATAGTTCAAAACATAGTCAGTAAGAAGAGTCAGTCTTCTTGCACTTAAGTCAGCATTGTGCCCTTTCTATTTAATTCTGATGCAATTTCTGTGTTTCATCGTCAATAAGAAGGTCCAAGGGATACAGTAAACCTGGAGTGAAGCACCGGTATCTGTAACTAGTGTCACAAGAGTGGTTCAAAACATAGACTGTAAGAAGAGTCAGTCCTCTTTTACTTTAGTCGGCATTGTGCCTTTTGTATTTAATCCCGATGCAATTTCTGTGATTCATCGTCAATAAGAAGATCCAAGGGATACAGTAAACCTGAAGTGAAGCATCGCAATTTATAACTAGTGTCACAGGAATGGATCAAAACATAGTCAGTAAGAAGAGTCAGTCTTCTTGTACTTAAGTCGGAATTTAGCCTTTTGTATTTAATTCCGATGCAATTTCTGTGTTTCATCGTCACTAAGAAGTTCTGAGGGATACAGTAATCCTGAAGTTAAGCATCGGAATCTACAACTAGTGTCACAGGAATGGTTAAAAAGCATAGTCAGTAAGAAGAGTCAGTCTTCTTGTACTTAAGTCGGCATTGTGCCTTTTGTATTTAATTCCGATGCAATTTCTGTGTTTCATCGTCAATAAGAAGGTCCAAGGGATACATTAAACCTGAAGTGAAGCATCGGAATCTATAACTAGTGTCACAGGAATGGTTCAAAACATAGACAGTAGGAAGAGTCAGGCTTCTAGAACTTAAGTCTGCATTGAGCCCTTTCTGTTTCATTCCGATGCAATTCCTGTGTTTCATCGTCAATAAGAAGGTCAAAGGGAATCAGTAAACCGGGAGTGAAGCACCGGAATCTATAACTAGTGTCACAGAATTGGTTCAAAACATAGAAAGTAAGAAGAGTCTGTCTTCTTGTACTTAATTCTGCATTGTGCCTTTTGTATTTAATTCCGATGCAATCTCTGTGTTTCATCGTCAATAAGAAGATCCAAGGGATACAGTAAACCAGAAGTGAGGCATCGGAACGTATAACTAGTGTCTCAGGAATGGATCAAAACATAGTCAGTAAGAAGAGTCAGTCTTCTTGTACTTAAGTCGGCATTGTGCCTTTTGTATTTAATTCGGATACAATATCTGTGTTTCATCGTCAATTAGAAGGTCAGAGGGATACAGTAATCCTAATTTGAAGCATCGGAATCTATAACTAGTGTCACAGGAATGGTCCAAAGCATAGTCAGAAAGAATAGTCAGTCTTCTTGTACTTAAGTCATCATTGTGCATTTTCTATTTAATTCGGATGCAATTTCTGTGTTTCATCGTCAATAAGAAGGTCCAAGGGATACAGAAAATCTGGAGTGAAGCATCGGAATCCATAACTAGTGTCACAGGAATGGTTCAAATTATAGACAGTAGGAAGAGTCAGTCTGCTTGTACTTATGTCTGCATTGTGCCTTTTGTATTTCATTCCGATGCAATTTCTGTGTTTCATCGTCAATAAGAAGGTTTAAGGGATACAGTAAACCTGGAGTGAAGCATCGGAATCTATAACTATTGTCACAGGGACGGTTCAAGACATAGACAGTAGGATGAGTCAGTATTCTTGTATTTAAGTGGGCATTGTGCTTTTTTAATTAATTCCGATGCAATTTCTGTGTTTCATTGTCACTAAGAAGGTCAGAGGGATACAGTAATCCTGAAGTGAAGCATCGGAATCTATAACTAGTGTCACAGGAATGGTTCAAAGCATAGTCAGTAAGAAGAGTCAGTCTCTTGTAGTTAAGTCGGCATTGTGCCTTTTGTTCTGAATTCCAATGCAATTTCTGTGTTTCATCGTCAATAAGAAGGTCCAAGGGATACAGTAATCCTGAAGTGAAGCATCGGAATCTATAACTAGTGTCACAGGAACGGTTCAAAACATAGTCAGTAAGAAGAGTCAGTCTTCTTGTACTTAAGTCGGCATTGTGCCTTTTGTATTTAATTCCGATGCAATTTCTGTGTTTCATCGGCAATAAGGTATGAGGTCTACAGTAAACCTGAAGTGAAGCATCGGAATCTATAACTAGTGTCACAGGAATAGTTCAAAACGTAGTCAGTAAGAACAGTCAGTCTTCTTTGCCTTAAGTCGGCATTGTGCCGTTTGTATTTAATTCCGATCCAATTTCTGTCTTTCATCGTCAATAAGAAGGTCAGTCGGATACAGTAAACCTGAAGTGAAGCATCGGAATCCAAAACTAGTGTCACAGGAATGGTTCAAAACATAGACAGTAGGAAGAGTAAGTCTTCTTGTACTTAAGTCGGCATTTTGCCTTTTGAATTTAATTCCGATTCAATTTCTGTGTTTCATCGTCAATAAGAAGGTCCAAGGTATACTGTAAACCTGAAGTGAAGCATCGTAATCTATAACTAGTGTCACAGGAATGGTTCAAAACATAGTCAGTAAGAAGAGTCAGTCTTCTTTTACTTAAGACGGCATTGTGCCTTTTCTATTTAATTCCGATGCAATTTCTGTGTTTCATCGTCAATAAGAAGGTCCAAGGGATACAGTGAACCTGGAGTGAAGAATCGGAATCTATAACTAGTGTCACAGGAGTGGATCAAAACACAGACAGTAAGAAGAGTCAGTCTTCTTGTACTTAATTCTGCATTGTGCCTTTTGTATTTAATTCCGATGCAATCTCTGTGTTTCATCGTCAATAAGAAGATCCAGGGGATACAGTAAACCTGAAGTGAGGCATCGGAATTTATAACTAGTGTCTCAGGAATGGACCAAAGCATAGTCAGTAAGAAGAGTCAGTCTTCTTGTACTTAAGTCGGCATTGTGCCTTTTGTATTTAATTCGGATACAATATCTGTGTTTCATCGTCAATTAAAAGGTCAGAGGGATACAGTAATTATAATTTGAAGCATCGGAATCTATAACTAGTGTCACAGGAATGGTTCAAAGCATAGTCAGTAAGAATAGTCAGTCTTCTTGTACTTAAGTCATCATTGTGCATTTTCAATTTAATTCGGATGCAATTTCTGTGTTTCATTGTCAATAAGAAGGTCCAAGGGATACAGTAAAACTGGAGTGAAGCATCGGAATCCATAACTAGTGTCACAGGAATGGTTCAAATCATAGACAGTAGGAAGAGTCAGTCTTCTTGTACTTATGTCGGCATTGTGCCTTTTGTATTTCATTCCGATGCAATTTCTGTGTTTCATCGTCAACAAGAAGGTCCAAGGAATACAGTAAACATGGAGTGAAGCATCGGAATCTATAACTAGTGTCACATGGACGGTTCAAAACAAAGACAGTAAGATGAGTCAGCATTCTTGTATTTAAGTCGGCATTGTGCTTTTTTAATTAATTCCGATGCAATTTCTGTGTTTCATCGTCACTAAGAAGGTCAGAGGGATACAGTAATCCTGAAGTGAAGCATCGGAATCTATAACTAGTGTCACAGGAATGGTTCAAAGCATAGTCAGTAAGAAGAGTCAGTCTCTTGTAGTTTAGTCGGAATTGTGCCTTTTCTATTTAATTATGATGCAATTCCTGTGTTTCATCGTCAATAAGAAGGTCCAAGGGAAACAGTAAACCTGGATTGAAGCAACGGAATCTATAACTAGTGTCACAGGGACGGTTCAAAACACAGACAGATAGATGAGTCAGAATTCTTGTACTTAAGTCGGCATTGTGCTTTTTGTATTTAATTCCGATGCAATTTCTGTGTTTCATCGGCAATAAGGTCTGAGGTCTACAGTAAACCTGAAGTGAAGCATCGGAATCTATAACTAGTGTCACAGGAATAGTTCAAAACACAGTCAGTAAGAAGAGTCAGTCTTCTTGGCCTTAAGTCGGCATTGTGCCTTTTGTATATAATTCCGATGCAATTTCTGTCTTTCATCGTCAATAAGAAGATCAGTGAGATACAGTAAACCGGAAGTGAAGCATCGGAATCCTAAACTAGTGTCACATGAATGGTTCAAAGCATAGACAGTAGGAAGAGTCAGTCTTCTTGTACTTAAGTCGGCATTTTGCCTTTTGAATTTAATTCCGATGCAATTTCTATGTTTCATCGTCAATAAGAAGGTCCAAGGTATACAGAAAACCTGAAGTGAAGCATCGTAATATATAACTAGTGTCACAGGAATGGTTCAAAACATAGTCAGTAAGAAGAGTCAGTCTTCTTTTACTTAAGTCGGCATTGTGCCTTTTCTATTTAATTCCGATGCAAGTTCTGTGTTTCATCGTCAATACGAAGGTCCAAGGGATACAGTAAAACTGGAGTGAAGCATCGGAATCTATAACTAGTGTCACAGGAATGGTTCAAAACATAGACAATAAGAATAGTCAGTCTTCTTGTACTTAAGTCGAAATTGTGCCGTTTCTACTTAATTCCGATGCAATTTCAGTGTTTCATCGTCAATAAGAAGGTCAGAGGGATACAATAAACCTGAAGTGAAGCATCGGAATCTATAACTAGTGTCACAGTAATGGTTTAAAACATAGTCATGAAGAAGAGTCAGTCTTCTTGTACTTAAGTCCTCATTGTGCCTTTCCTATTTAATGCCGATGCAATTTCTGTGTTTCATCGTCAATAAGAAGGTCAGAGGGTTACAGTAAACCTGAAGTGTAGCATCGGAATCTATAGCTAGTGTCACTGGAATGGTTCAAAGCATAGTCAGTAAGGAGAGTCAGTCTTCTTGTCCTTAAGTCGGCATTGTGCTTTTGTATTTAATTCCGATGCAATTTCTGTGTTTCATAGTCAACACGAATGTCCAAGGGATACAGTATACCTGGAGTGAAGCATCGGAATCTATAACTAGTGTCACAGGAATGGTTCAAAACATAGACAGTAAGAAGAGTCAGTCTTCTTGTACTTAGGTCGGCATTGTGCCTTTTGTATTTAATTCCGATGCAATTTCTGTGTTTCATCGTCAATAAGAAGGTCCAAGGGATACAGTAAACCTCAAGTGAAGCATCGGAATCTTTAACTAGTGTCACAGGAATGGTTTAAAACATAGTCAGTAAGAAGCGTCAGTCTTCTTGTACTTAAGTCGGAATTGTGCCTTTTCTATTTAATTATGATGCAATTTCTGTGTTTCATCGTCAATAAGAAGAGCCAAGGGATACAGTAAACCTGAAGTGAAGCATCGGAATTTATAACTAGTGTCACAGGAATGGATCAAAACATAGAAAGTAAGAAGAGTCAGTCTTCTTGTACTTATGTCATCATTGTGCATTTTCTATTTAATTCGGATGCAATTTCTGTGTTTCATCGTCAATAAGAAGGTTCAAGGGATACAGTAAACCTGTAGTGAAGCATCGGAATCTATAACTAGTGTCACAGGAATGGTTCAAATCATAGACAGTAAGAAGAGTCAGACTTCTTTCACTTAAGTCGGCATTGTGCCTTTTGTATTTAATTCCGATGCAATTTCTGTGTTTCATCGACAATAAGAAGGTCCAAGGGATACAGTAAACCTGGAGTGAAGCGTCGGAATCTATAACTAGTGTCACAGGAATAGTTCAAAACATAGTCAGTAAGAACAGTCAGTCTTCTTTGCCTTAAGTCGGCATTGTGCCGTTTGTATTTAATTCCGATCCAATTTCTGTCTTTCATCGTCAATAAGAAGGTCAGTCGGATACAGTAAACCTGAAGTGAAGCATCGGAATCCAAAACTAGTGTCACAGGAATGGTTCAAAACATAGACAGTAGGAAGAGTAAGTCTTCTTGTACTTAAGTCGGCATTTTGCCTTTTGAATTTAATTCCGATTCAATTTCTGTGTTTCATCGTCAATAAGAAGGTCCAAGGTATACTGTAAACCTGAAGTGAAGCATCGTAATCTATAACTAGTGTCACAGGAATGGTTCAAAACATAGTCAGTAAGATGAGTCAGTCTTCTTTTACTTAATACGGCATTGTGCCTTTTCTATTTAATTCCGATGCAATTTCTGTGTTTCATCGTCAATAAGAAGGTCCAAGGGATACAGTGAACCTGGAGAGAAGAATCGGAATCTATAACTAGTGTCACAGGAATGGATCAAAACATAGACAGTAAGAAGAGTCAGTCTTCTTGTACTTAATTCTGCATTGTGCCTTTTGTATTTAATTCCGATGCAATCTCTGTGTTTCATCGTCAATAAGAAGATCCAAGGGATACAGTAAACCTGAAGTGAGGCATCGGAATTTATAACTAGTGTCTCAGGAATGGACCAAAGCATAGTCAGTAAGAAGAGTCAGTCTTCTTGTACTTAAGTCGGCATTGTGCCTTTTGTATTTAATTCGGATACAATATCTGTGTTTCATCGTCGATTAGAAGGTCAGAGGTATACAGTAATTATAATTTGAAGCATCGGAATCTATAACTAGTGTCACAGGAATGGTTCAAAGCATAGTCAGTAAGAATAGTCAGTCTTCTTGTACTTAAGTCATCATTGTGCATTTTCAATTTAATTCGGATGCAATTTCTGTGTTTCATTGTCAATAAGAAGGTCCAAGGGATACAGTAAAACTGGAGTGAAGCATCGGAATCCATAACTAGAGTCACAGGAATGGTTCAAATCATAGACAGTAGGAAGAGTCAGTCTTCTTGTACTTATGTCGGCATTGTGCCTTTTGTATTTCATTCCGATGCAATTTCTGTGTTTCATCGTCAACAAGAAGGTCCAAGGAATACAGTAAACATGGAGTGAAGCATCGGAATCTATAACTAGTGTCACATGGACGGTTCAAAACAAAGACAGTAAGATGAGTCAGCATTCTTGTATTTAAGTCGGCATTGTGCTTTTTTAATTAATTCCGATGCAATTTCTGTGTTTCATCGTCACTAAGAAGGTCAGAGGGATACAGTAATCCTGAAGTGAAGCATCGGAATCTATAACTAGTGTCACAGGAATGGTTCAAAGCATAGTCAGTAAGAAGAGTCAGTCTCTTGTAGTTTAGTCGGAATTGTGCCTTTTCTATTTAATTATGATGCAATTCCTGTGTTTCATCGTCAATAAGAAGGTCCAAGGGAAACAGTAAACCTGGATTGAAGCAACGGAATCTATCACTAGTGTCACAGGGACGGTTCAAAACATAGACAGAAAGATGAGTCAGTATTCTTGTACTTAAGTCGGCATTGTGCTTTTTGTATTTAATTCCGATGCAATTTCTGTGTTTCATCGGCAATAAGGTCTGAGGTCTACAGTAAACCTGAAGTGAAGCATCGGAATCTATAACTAGTGTCACAGGAATAGTTCAAAACACAGTCAGTAAGAAGAGTCAGTCTTCTTGGCCTTAAGTCGGCATTGTGCCTTTTGTATATAATTCCGATGCAATTTCTGTCTTTCATCGTCAATAAGAAGATCAGTGAGATAGAGTAAACCGGAAGTGAAGCATCGGAATCCTAAACTAGTGTCACATGAATGGTTCAAAGCATAGACAGTAGGAAGAGTCAGTCTTCTTGTACTTAAGTCGGCATTTTGCCTTTTGAATTTAATTCCGATGCAATTTCTATGTTTCATCGTCAATAAGAAGGTCCAAGGTATACAGAAAACCTGAAGTGAAGCATCGTAATATATAACTAGTGTCACAGGAATGGTTCAAAACATAGTCAGTAAGAAGAGTCAGTCTTCTTTTACTTAAGTCGGCATTGTGCCTTTTCAATTTAATTCCGATGCAATTTCTGTGTTTCATCGTCAATACGAAGGTCCTAGGGATACAGTAAAACTGGAGTGAAGCATCGGAATCTATAACTAGTGTCACAGGAATGGTTCAAAACATAGACAATAAGAATAGTCAGTCTTCTTGTACTTAAGTCGAAATTGTGCCGTTTCTACTTAATTCCGATGCAATTTCAGTGTTTCATCGTCAATAAGAAGGTCAGAGGGATACAATAAACCTGAAGTGAAGCATCGGAATCTATAAGTAGTGTCACAGTAATGGTTTAAAACATAGTCATGAAGAAGAGTCAGTCTTCTTGTACTTAAGTCCTCATTGTGCCTTTCCTATTTAATTCCGATGCAATTTCTGTGTTTCATCGTCAATAAGAAGGTCAGAGGGTTACAGTAAACCTGAAGTGTAGCATCGGAATCTATAGCTAGTGTCACTGGAATGGTTCAAAGCATAGTCAGTAAGGAGAGTCAGTCTTCTTGTCCTTAAGTCGGCATTGTGCTTTTGTATTTAATTCCGATGCAATTTCTGTGTTTCATAGTCAACACGAAGGTCCAAGGGATACAGTATACCTGGAGTGAGGCATCGGAATCTATAACTAGTGTCACAGGAATGGTTCAAAACATAGACAGTAAGAAGAGTCAGTCTTCTTGTACTTAGGTCGGCATTGTGCCTTTTGTATTTAATTCCGATGCAATTTCTGTGTTTCATCGTCAATACGAAGGTCCAAGGGATACAGTAAACCTCAAGTGAAGCATCGGAATCTTTAACTAGTGTCACAGGAATGGTTTAAAACATAGTCAGTAAGAAGCGTCAGTCTTCTTGTACTTAAGTCGGAATTGTGCCTTTTCTATTTAATTATGATGCAATTCCTGTGTTTCATAGTCAATAAGAAGGTCCAAGGGTAACAGTAAACCTGGAGTGAAGAAACGGAATCTATATCTAGTGTCACAGGAATGGTTCAAAACATAGACTGTTAGAAGAGTCAGTCTTCTTGTACTTTAGTCGGCATTGTGCCTTTTGTATTTAATTCCGATGCAATTTCTGTGTTTCATCGTCAATAAGAAGAGCCAAGGGATACAGTAAACCAGAAGTGAAGCATCGGAATTTATAACTAGTGTCACAGGAATGGATCAAAACATAGAAAGTAAGAAGAGTCAGTCTTCTTGTACTTATGTCATCATTGTGCATTTTCTATTTAATTCGGATGCAATTTCTGTGTTTCATCGTCAATAAGAAGGTTCAAGGGATACAGTAAACCTGTAGTGAAGCATCGGAATCTATAACTAGTGTCACAGGAATGGTTCAAATCATAGACAGTAAGAAGAGTCAGACTTCTTTCACTTAAGTCGGCATTGTGCCTTTTGTATTTAATTCCGATGCAATTTCTGTGTTTCATCGACAATAAGAAGGTCCAAGGGATACAGTAAACCTGGAGTGAAGCGTCGGAATCTATAACTAGTGTCACAGGGACGGTCAAAACATAGACAGTAAGATGAGTCAGTATTCTTGTACTTAAGTCGGCATTGTGTTTTTGTATTTAATTCCGATGCAATTTCTCTTTTTCATCGTCACTAAGAAGGTCAGAGGGATACAGTAATCCTGAAGTTAAGCATCGGAATCTATAACTAGTGTCACAGGAATGGTTCAAAGCATAGTCAGTAAGAAGAGTCAGTCTTCTTGTAGTTAATTCGGCATTGTGCCATTTGTACTGAATTCCAATGCAATTTCTGTGTTTCATCGTCAATAAGAAGGTCCAAGGGATACAGTAAACCTGAAGTGAAGCATCGGAATCTATAACTAGTGTCACAGGAATGGTTCAAATCATAGACTATAAGAAGAGTCAGTCTTCTTGTACTTTAGTCGGCATTGTGCCTTTTGTATTTAATTCCGATGCAATTTCTGTGTTTCATCGTCAATAAGAAGGTCCAAGGGATACAGTAAACCTGGAGTGAAGCATCGGAATCTATAACTAGTGTCACACGAATGGTTCAAAACATAAACTGTAAGTAGACTCAGTCCTCTTGTACTTAAGTCGGCATTGTGCCTTTTCAACTTAATTCCGAAGCAATATCTGTGTTTCATCGTCAATAAGAAGGTCCAAGGGATACAGTAAACCTGAAGTGAAACATCGGAATTTATAACTAGTGTCACAGGAATGGTTCAAAACATAAACTGTAAGTAGACTCAGTCTTCTTGTACTTAAGTCGGCATTGTGCCTTTTCTATTTAATTCCGAAGCAATATCTGTGTTTCATCGTCAATAAGAAGGTCCAAGGGATACAGTAAACCTGAAGTGAAGCATCGGAATTTATAACTAGTGTCACAGGAACGGTTCAAAACATAGTCTGTAAGAAGAGTCAGTCTTCTTGTACTTAAGTCGGCATTGTGCCTTTTCTATTTAATTCCGATGCAATTTCTGTGTTTCATCGTCAATAAGAAGGACCAAGGGATACAGTAAACTTGGAGTGAAGCATCGGAATCTAACTAGTGTCACAGGAATGGTTCAAAACATAGACAGTAAGAAGAGTCAAGGTTCTTGTACTTAGGTCGGCATTATGCCTTTTGTATTTAATTCCGATGCAATTTCTGTGTTTCATCGTCAATAAGAAGGTCCAAGGGATACAGTAAACCTCAAGTGAAGCATCGGAATCTTTAACTAGTGTCACAGGAATGTTTCAAAACATAGTCAGTAAGAAGCGACAGTCTTCTTGTACTTAAGTCGGAATTGTGCCTTTTCTATTTAATTATGATGCAATTCCTGTGTTTCATCGTCAATAAGATGGTCCAAGGGAAACAGTAAACCTGGAGTGAAGCAACGGAATCTATAACTAGTGTCACAGGAATGGTTCAAAACCTAGACTGTTAGAAGAGTCAGTCTTCTTGTACTTAATTCTGCATTGTGCCTTTTGTATTCAATTCCGATGCAATTTCTGTGTTTCATCGTCAATAAGAAGATCCAAGGGATACAGTAAACCTGAAGTGAAGCATCGGAATTTATAACTAGTGTCTCAGGAATGGATCAAAACATAGTCAGTAAGAAGAGTCAGTCTTCTTGTACGTATGTCATCATTGTGCATTTTCTATTTAATTCGGATGCAATTTCTGTGTTTCATCGTCAATAAGAAGGATCAAGGGATACAGTAAACCTGGAGTGAAGCATCGGAATCTATAACTAGTGTCACAGGAATGGTTCAAATCATAGACAGTAAGAAGAGTCAGACTTCTTTCACTTAAGTCGGCATTGTGCCTTTTTTATTTAATTCCGATGCAATTTCTGTGTTTCATCGACAATAAGAAGGTCCAAGGGATACAGTAAACCTGGAGTGAAGTATCGGAATCTATAACTAGTGTCACAGGGACGGTTCAAAACATAGACTGTAAGATGAGTCAGTATTCTTGTACTTAAGTCGGCATTGTGTTTTTGTATTTAATTCCGATGCAATTTCTCTTTTTCATCGTCACTAAGAAGGTCAGAGGGATACAGTAATCCTGAAGTTAAGCATTGGAATCTATAACTAGTGTCACAGGAATGGTTCAAAGCATAGTCAGTAAGAAGAGTCAGTCTTCTTGTAGTTAATTCGGCATTGTGCCATTTGTACTGAATTCCAATGCAATTTCTGTGTTTCATCGTCAATAAGAAGGTCCAAGGGATACAGTAAACCAGAAGTGAAGCATCGGAATCTATAACTAGTGTCATAGGAATTGTTCAAAACATAGACAGTAGGAAGAGTCAGGCTTCTAGAACTTAAGTCGGCATTGTGCCATTTCTATTTGATTCCGATGCAATTTCTGTGTTTCATCGTCAATAAGACGGTCAGAAGGATACAGTAAACCTGAAGTGAAGCATCGGAATCTATTACTAGTGTCACAGGAATGGTTCAAAACATAGACAGTTGGAACAGTCAGTCTTCTTGTACTTAAGTCGGCGTTGTGTCTTTTGTATTTAATTCTGATGCAATTTCTGTGTTTCATCGTCAATAAGAAGGTCCGAGGTATACAGTAAATCTGAAGTGAAGCATCGGAATCTATAACTATTGTCACAGGAATGGTTCAAATCATAGACTGTAATAAGAGTCAATCTTCTTGTACTTTAGTCGGCTTTGTGCCTTTTGTATTTAATTCCGATGCAATTTCTGTGTTTCATCGTCAATAAGAATGTCCAAGGGATACAGTAAACCTGGAGTGAAGCATCGGAATCTATAACTAGTGTCACAGGAATGGTTCAAAACATAAACAGTAAGAAGACTCAGTCTTCTTGTACTTAAGTCGGCATTGTGCCTTTTCTATTTAATTGCGATGCAATATCTCTGTTTCATCGTCAATAAGAAGGTCCAAGGGATACAGTAAACCTGAAGTGAAGCATCGGAATTTATAACTAGTGTCTCAGGAACGGTTCAAAACATAGTCAGTAAGAAGAGTCAGTCTTCTTGTACTTAAGTCGGCATTGTGCCTTTTGTATTTAATTCCGATGCAATTTCTCTGTTTCATCGTCAATAAGAAGGACCAAGGAATACAGTAAACCTGTAGTGAAGCATCGGAAACTATAACTAGTGTCACAGGGATGGTTCAAAACATAGACAGTAAGAAGAGTCAGACTTCTTGTACTTTAGTCGGCATTGTGCCGTTTGTATTTAATTCCGATGCAATTTCTGTGTTTCATCGTCAATAAGAAGGTCAGACGGATACAGTAATCCTGAAGTGAAGCATCGGAATCTATAACTAGTGTCACAGGAATAGTTCAAAACATAGTCAGTAAGAAGAGTCAGTCTTCTAGTACTTAAGTCATCATTGTGCATTTTCTATTTAATTCTGATGCAATTTCTGTGTTTCATCGTCAATACGAAGGTCCAAGGGATACAGTAAACCTGGAGTGAAGCATCGGAATCTATAACTAGTGTCACAGGAATGGTTCAAAACATAGTCAGTAAGGAGAGTCAGTCTTCTTGTACTTATGTTGGCATTGTGCCTTTCGTATTTAAATCCGATGCAATTTCTGTGTTTCACCGGCAATAAGAAGGTCAGAGGGATACAGTAAACCTGAAGTCAAGCACCGGAATCTATAACTAGTGTCACAGGAATGGTTCAAAACATAGACAGTAAGAAGAGTCAGTCTTCTGGTCCTTAAGTCGGCATTGTGCCTTTTGTATTTAATTCCGATGCAATTTCTGTGTTACATCGGCAATAAGGTCAGAGGAATACAGTAAACCTGAAGTGAATCATCGGAATCTATAACTAGTGTCACAGGAATGGTTCAAAACGTAGACTGCAGGAAGAGTCAGTCATCTTGTACTTAAGTCGGCATTGTGCCTTTTGTATTTAATTCTGATGCAATTTCTGTGTTTCGTCGTCAATAAGAAGGTCAGAGTGACACAGTAAACCTGAAGTGAAGCATCGGAATCTATAGCTAGTGTCACTGGAATGGTTCAAAACATAGTCAGTAAGAAGAGTCAGTTTTCTTGTCCTTAAGTCGGCATTGTGCCTTTTGTATTTAATTCCGATGCAATTACTGTGTTTCATAGTCAACAATAAGGTCCAAGGGATACTGTAAACCTGAAGTGAAGCATCGGAATCTATAACTAGTGTCGCAGGAATGGTTCAAAACATAAACAGTAAGAAGAGTCAGTCTTCTTGTACTTAAGTCGGCATTGTGCCTTTTGTATTTAATTCCGATGCAATTTCTGTGTTTAATAGTCAACAAAAAGGTCCAAGGGATACAGTAAACCTGAAGTGAAGCATCGGAATCTATAACTAGTGTCGCAGGAATGGTTCAAAACATAGACAGTAAGAAGAGTCAGTCTTTTTGTACTTAATTCTGCATTGTGCCTTTTGTATTTAATTCCGATGCAATCTCTGTGTTTCATCGTCAATAAGAAGATCCAAGGGATACAGTAAACCTGAAGTGAAGCATCGGAATTTATAACTAGTGTCACAGGAATGGATCAAAACATAGTCTGTAAGAAGAGTCAGTCATCTGGTACTTAAGTCGCCATTGTGCCTTTTGTATTTAATTCCGATACAATATCTGTGTTTCATCGTCAATAAGAAGGTCAGAGGGATACAGTAATCCTAAAGTGAAGCATCGGCATCTATAACTAGTGTCACAGGAATGGTTTAAAGCATAGTCAGTAAGATTAGTCAGTCTTCTTGTACTTAAGTCGGCATTGTGCCTTTTGTACTGAATTCCAACGCAATTTCTGTGTTTCTTCGTCAATAAGAAGGTCCAAGGGTTACAGTAAACCTGGGGTGTAGCATCGGAATCTATAACTAGTGTCACAGGAATGGTTCAAAACATAGACAGTAGGAAGAGTCAGGCTTCTAGTACTTAAGTCGAAATTGTGCCTTTTCTATTTGATTCCGATGCAATTTCTGTGTTTCATCGTCAATAAGACGGTCAGAGGGATACAGTAAACCTGAAGTGAAGCATCGGAATCTATAACTAGTGTCACAGGAATGGTTCAAACGTACACAGTTGGAACAGTCAGTCTTCTGGTTCTTAAGTCAGCGTTGTGTCTTTTGTATTTAATTCCGATACAATTTCTGTGTTTCATCGTCAATAAGAAGATCCAAGGGATACAGTAAACCTGAAGTGAAGCATCGGAATTTATAACTAGTGTCTCAGGAATGGATCAAAACATAGTCAGTAAGAAGAGTCAGTCTTCTTGTACGTATGTCATCATTGTGCATTTTCTAATTAATTCGGATGCAATTTCTGTGTTTCATCGTCAATAAGAAGGATCAAGGGATACAGTAAACCTGGAGTGAAGCATCGGAATCTATAACTAGTGTCACAGGAATGGTTCAAATCATAGACAGTAACAAGAGTCAGACTTCTTTCACTTAAGTCGGCATTGTGCCTTTTGTATTTAATTCCGATGCAATTTCTGTGTTTCATCGACAATAAGAAGGTCCAAGGGATACAGTAAACCTGGAGTGAAGTATCGGAATCTATAACTAGTGTCACAGGGACGGTTCAAAACATAGACTGTAAGATGAGTCAGTATTCTTGTACTTAAGTCGGCATTGTGCTTTTTGTATTTAATTCCGTTGCAATTTCTGTGTTTCATTGTCACTAGGGAGGTCAGAGGGATACAGTAATCCTGAAGTTAAGCATCGGATTCTATAACTAGTGTCACAGGATTGGTTTAAAGCATAGTCAGTAAGAAGAGTCAGTCTTCTTGTAGTTAATTCGGCATTGTGACTTTTGTACTGAATTCCAATGCAATTTCTGTGTTTCATCGTCAATAAGAAGGTCCAAGGGATACAGTAAACCTGAAGTGAAGCATCGGAATCTATAACTAGTGTCACAGGAATGGTTCAAAACATAAACGGTAAGAAGACTCAGTCTTCTTGTACTTAAGTCGGCATTGTGCCTTTTCTATTTAATTCCGATGCAATATCTGTGTTTCATCGTCAATAAGAAGGTCCAAGGGATACAGTAAACCTGAAGTGAAGCATCGGAATTTATCACTAGTGTCACAGGAACGGTTCAAAACATAGTCAGCAAGAAGAGTCAGTCTTCTTGTACTTAAGTCGGCATTGTGCTTTTTATATTTAATTCCGATGCAATTTCTCTGTTTCATCGTCAATAAGAAGGACCAAGGGATACAGTAAACCTGCAGTGAAGCATCGGAAACTATAACTAGTGTCACAGGGATGGTTCAAAACATAGACAGTAAGAAGAGTCAGACTTCTTGTACTTTAGTCGGCATTGTGCCGTTTGTATTTAATTCCGATGCAATTTCTGTGTTTCATCGTCAATAAGAAGGTCAGAGGGATACATTAATCCTGAAGTGAAGCATCGGAATCTATAACTAGTGTCACAGGAATAGTTCAAAACATAGACAGTAAGAAGAGTCAGTCTTCTAGTACTTAAGTCATCATTGTGCATTTTCTATTTAATTCTGATGCAATTTCTGTGTTTCATCGTCAATACGAAGGTCCAAGGGATACAGTAAACCTGGAGTGAAGCATCGGAATCTATAACTAGTGTCACAGGAATGGTTCAAAACATAGTCAGTAAGGAGAGTCAGTCTTCTTGTACTTTTGTTGGCATTGTGCCATTCGTATTTAAATCCGATGCAATTTCTGTGTTTCACCGGCAATAAGAAGGTCAGAGGGATACAGTAAACCTGAAGTCAAGCACCGGAATCTATAACTAGTGTCACAGGAATGGTTCAAAACATAGACAGTAAGAAGAGTCAGTCTTCTGGTCCTTAAGTCGGCATTGTGCCTTTTGTTTTTAATTCCGATGCAATTTCTGTGTTACATCGGCAATAAGGTCAGAGGAATACAGTAAACCTGAAGTGAATCATCGGAATCTATAACTAGAGTGACAGGAATGGTTCAAAACGTAGACTGCAGGAAGAGTCAGTCTTCTTGTACTTAAGTCGGCATTGTGCCTTTTCTATTTAATTCCGATGCAATTTCTGTGTTTCGTCGTCAATAAGAAGGTCAGAGTGACACAGTAAACCTGAAGTGAAGCATCGGAATCTATAGCTAGTGTCACTGGAATGGTTCAAAACATAGTCAGTAAGAAGAGTCAGTTTTCTTGTCCTTAAGTCGGCATTGTGCCTTTTGTATTTAATTCCGATGCAATTACTGTGTTTCATAGTCAACAAAAAGGTGCAAGGGATACAGTAAACCTGAAGTGAAGCATCGGAATCTATAACTAGTGTCGCAGGAATGGTTCAAAACATAGACAGTAAGAAGAGTCAGTCTTCTTGTACTTAAGTCGGCATTGTGCCTTTTGTATTTAATTCCGATGCAATTTCTGTGTTTAATAGTCAACGAAAAGGTCCAAGGGATACAGTAAACCTGAAGTGAAGCATCGGAATCTATAACTAGTGTCGCAGGAATGGTTCAAAACATAGACAGTTAGAAGAGTCAGTCTTTTTGTACTTAATTCTGCATTGTGCCTTTTGTATTTAATTCCGATGCAATCTCTGTGTTTCATCGTCAATAAGAAGATCCAAGGGATACAGTAAACCTGAATTGAAGCATCGGAATTTATAACTAGTGTCACAGGAATGGATCAAAACATAGTCTGTAAGAAGAGTCAGTCATCTGGTACTTAAGTCGCCATTGTGCCTTTTGTATTTAATTCCGATACAATATCTGTGTTTCATCGTCAATAAGAAGGTCAGAGGGATACAGTAATCCTAAAGTGAAGCATCGGCATCTATAACTAGTGTCACAGGAATGGTTCAAAGCATAGTCAGTAAGAAGAGTCTGTCTTCCTGTAGTTAAGTCGGTATTGTGCCTTTTGTACTGAATTCCAACGCAATTTCAATGTTCTTCGTTAATAAGAAGGTCCAAGGGATACAGTAAACCTGGGGTGTAGCATCGGAATCTATAACTAGTGTCACAGGAATGGTTCAAAACATAGACAGTAGGAAGAGTCAGGCTTCTAGTACTTAAGTCGGCATTGTGCCTTTTCTATTTGATTCCGATGCAATTTCTGTGTTTCATCGTCAATAAGACTGTCAGAGGGATACAGTAAACCTGAAGTGAAGCATCGGAATCTATAACTAGTGTCACAGGAATGGTTCAAACGTACACAGTTGGAACAGTCAGTCTTCTGGTACTTAAGTCGGCGTTGTGTCTTTTGTATTTAATTCCGATGCAATTTCTGTTTTTCATCGGCAATAAGAAGGTCCGAGGTATACAGTAAACCTGAAGTGAAGCATCGGAATCTATAACTAGTGTCACAGGAATGGTTCAAAACATAGTCAGTAAGAAGAGACAGTCTTCTTTGCCTTATGTGGGCATTGTGCCTTTTGTATTTAATTCCGATGCAATTTCTGTGTTTCATCGTCAATAAGAAGGTCCAAGGGTTACAGTAAACCTGGAGTGAAGCATCGGAATCTATAACTAGTGTCACAGTAATGGTGCAAAACATAGACAGTAAGAAGAATCAGACGTCTTGTACTTAAGTCGCATTGTGCCTTTTGTGTTTAATCCCGATGCAATTTCTGTGTTTCATTGGCAATAGGAAGGTGCAAGGGATACTGTAAACCTGAAGTGAAGTATCGGAATGTATAACTAGTGTCACAGGAATGGTTCAAAATATAGACAGTAAGAAGAGTCAGTCTTCTTGTACTTAAGTCTGCATTGTGCCTTTTGTATTTAATTCCGATGCAATTTCTGTGATTCATCGTCAATAAGAAGGCCCAAGGGATACAATAAACCTGAAGTGAAGCATCGGACTCTATAACTAGTTTCACAGAAATGGTTCAAAACATAGACAGTAGGAAGAGTCAGTCTTCTTGTACTTAAGTCGGCATTGTGCCTTTTGCATTTCATTCCGATGCAATTTCTGTGTTTCATCGTCAATAAGAAGGTCCAAGGGAAACAGTAATACTGAAGTGAAGCATCGGAATCTATAACTAGTGTCACAGGAATGGTTCAAAACATAGTCAGTAAGAAGAGTCAGTCTTCTTGTCCTTAAGTCGGCATTGTGCCTTTTGTATTTAATTCCGATGCAATTTCTGTGTTTCATCGGCAATAAGGTCGGAGGGATACAGTAAACCTGAAGTGATGTATCGGAATCTATAACTAGTGTCACAGGAATGGTTCAAAATATAGACAGTAGGAAGAGTCAGTCTTCTTGTACTTAAGTCGGCACTGTGCCTTTTGTATTTAATTCCGATGCAATTTCTGTGTTTCATCGTCAATAAGGAGGTCAGAGGGATACAGTAAACCTGGGGTGTAGCATCGGAATCTATAACTAGTGTCACAGGAATGGTTCAAAACATAGACGGAAACAAGAGTCAGTCTTCGTGTACTTAAGTCGGCATTTTTCCTTTTTTATTTAATTCCGATGCAATTTCTGTGTTTCATCGTCAATAAGAAGGTCCAAGGGATACAGTAAACCTGGAGTGTAGCATCGGAATCTATAACTAGAGTCACAGCAATGGTTCAAAACATAGACAGTAAGAAGAGTCAGTCATTTTGTACTTAAGTCGGCATTGTGCCTTTTGTATTAAATTCCGATGCAATTTCTGTTTTTCATCGTCAATAAGAAGGTCCAAGGGATACAGTAAACCTGAAGTGAAGCATCGGAATCTATAACTAGTGACTCAGGAATGGTTCAAAACATAGACAGTAAGAAGAGTCAGACATCATGTACTTAAGTCGGCATTGTGCCTTTTGTATTTAATTCCGATGCAATTTCTGTGTTTCATTGTCAATAAGAAGGTCCAAGGTATACAGTAAACCTGACGTGAAGCATCGGAATCTATAACTAGTGTCACAGGAATGGTTCAAAACATAGTCAGTAAGAAGAGTCAGTCTTCTTGTACTCAAGTCGGCATTGTGCCTTTTCTATTTAATTCCGATGCAATTTCTGTGTTTCATCGTCAATAAGAAGGACCAAGGGATCCAGTAAACCTGGAGTGAAGCATCGGAATCTATAACTAGTGTCACAGGAATGGTTCATAACATAGACAGTAAGAAGACTCAGTCTCCTTGTACTTAAGTCGACATTGTGCCTTTTCAATTTAATTCCGATGCAATTTCTGTGTTTCTTCGTCAATAAGAAGGTCAGAGGGATACAATAAACCTGAAGTGAAGCATCGGAATCTATGACTAGTATCACAGGAATAATTCAAAGCATAGTCAGTAAGAACAGTCAGTCTTCTTGTCCTTAAGTCGGCATTGTGCCTTTTGCATTTAATTCCGATGCAATTTCTGTGTTTCATCGTCAATAAGAAGGTCGAAGGGATACAGTAAACCTGGAGTGTAGCATCGGAATTTATAACTAGTGTCAAAGGAATGGTTCAAAACATAGACGGTAAGAAGAGACAGTCTTCGTGTACTTAATTCGGCATATTGCCTTTTTTATTTAATTGCGATGCAATTTCTATGTTTCATCGTCAATAATAAGGTCCAAGGGATACAGTAAACCTGAAGTGAAGCATCGGAATCTATAACTAGTGTCACAGGAATGGTTCAAACGTACACAGTTGGAACAGTCAGTCTTCTGGTTCTTAAGTCAGCGTTGTGTCTTTTGTATTTAATTCCGATACAATTTCTGTGTTTCATCGTCAATAAGAAGATCCAAGGGATACAGTAAACCTGAAGTGAAGCATCGGAATTTATAACTAGTGTCTCAGGAATGGATCAAAACATAGTCAGTAAGAAGAGTCAGTCTTCTTGTACGTATGTCATCATTGTGCATTTTCTATTTAATTCGGATGCAATTTCTGTGTTTCATCGTCAATAAGAAGGATCAAGGGATACAGTAAACCTGGAGTGAAGCATCGGAATCTATAACTAGTGTCACAGGAATGTTTCAAATCATAGACAGTAACAAGAGTCAGACTTCTTTCACTTAAGTCGGCATTGTGCCTTTTGTATTTAATTCCGATGCAATTTCTGTGTTTCATCGACAATAAGAAGGTCCAAGGGATACAGTAAACCTGGAGTGAAGTATCGGAATCTATAACTAGTGTCACAGGGACGGTTCAAAACATAGACTGTAAGATGAGTCAGTATTCTTGTACTTAAGTCGGCATTGTGCTTTTTGTATTTAATTCCGTTGCAATTTCTGTGTTTCATTGTCACTAGGGAGGTCAGAGGGATACAGTAATCCTGAAGTTAAGCATCGGATTCTATAACTAGTGTCACAGGATTGGTTTAAAGCATAGTCAGTAAGAAGAGTCAGTCTTCTTGTAGTTAATTCGGCATTGTGACTTTTGTACTGAATACCAATGCAATTTCTGTGTTTCATCGTCAATAAGAAGGTCCAAGGGATACAGTAAACCTGAAGTGAAGCATCGGAATCTATAACTAGTGTCACAGGAATGGTTCAAAACATAAACGGTAAGAAGACTCAGTCTTCTTGTACTTAAGTCGGCATTGTGCCTTTTCTATTTAATTCCGATGCAATATCTGTGTTTCATCGTCAATAAGAAGGTCCAAGGGATACAGTAAACCTGAAGTGAAGCATCGGAATTTATCACTAGTGTCACAGGAACGGTTCAAAACATAGTCAGCAAGAAGAGTCAGTCTTCTTGTACTTAAGTCGGCATTGTGCTTTTTATATTTAATTCCGATGCAATTTCTCTGTTTCATCGTCAATAAGAAGGACCAAGGGATACAGTAAACCTGCAGTGAAGCATCGGAAACTATAACTAGTGTCACAGGGATGGTTCAAAACATAGACAGTAAGAAGAGTCAGACTTCTTGTACTTTAGTCGGCATTGTGCCGTTTGTATTTAATTCCGATGCAATTTCTGTGTTTCATCGTCAATAAGAAGGTCAGAGGGATACATTAATCCTGAAGTGAAGCATCGGAATCTATAACTAGTGTCACAGGAATAGTTCAAAACATAGACAGTAAGAAGAGTCAGTCTTCTAGTACTTAAGTCATCATTGTGCATTTTCTATTTAATTCTGATGCAATTTCTGTGTTTCATCGTCAATACGAAGGTCCAAGGGATACAGTAAACCTGGAGTGAAGCATCGGAATCTATAACTAGTGTGACAGGAATGGTTCAAAACATAGTCAGTAAGGAGAGTCAGTCTTCTTGTACTTTTGTTGGCATTGTGCCATTCGTATTTAAATCCGATGCAATTTCTGTGTTTCACCGGCAATAAGAAGGTCAGAGGGATACAGTAAACCTGAAGTCAAGCACCGGAATATATAACTAGTGTCACAGGAATGGTTCAAAACATAGACAGTAAGAAGAGTCAGTCTTCTGGTCCTTAAGTCGGCATTGTGCCTTTTGTATTTAATTCCGATGCAATTTCTGTGTTACATCGGCAATAAGGTCAGAGGAATACAGTAAACCTGAAGTGAATCATCGGAATCTATAACTAGAGTGACAGGAATGGTTCAAAACGTAGACTGCAGGAAGAGTCAGTCTTCTTGTACTTAAGTCGGCATTGTGCCTTTTCTATTTAATTCCGATGCAATTTCTGTGTTTCGTCGTCAATAAGAAGGTCAGAGTGACACAGTAAACCTGAAGTGAAGCATCGGAATCTATAGCTAGTGTCACTGGAATGGTTCAAAACATAGTCAGTAAGAAGAGTCAGTTTTCTTGTCCTTAAGTCGGCATTGTGCCTTTTGTATTTAATTCCGATGCAATTACTGTGTTTCATAGTCAACAAAAAGGTGCAAGGGATACAGTAAACCTGAAGTGAAGCATCGGAATCTATAACTAGTGTCGCAGGAATGGTTCAAAACATAGACAGTAAGAAGAGTCAGTCTTCTTGTACTTAAGTCGGCATTGTGCCTTTTGTATTTAATTCCGATGCAATTTCTGTGTTTAATAGTCAACGAAAAGGTCCAAGGGATACAGTAAACCTGAAGTGAAGCATCGGAATCTATAACTAGTGTCGCAGGAATGGTTCAAAACATAGACAGTTAGAAGAGTCAGTCTTTTTGTACTTAATTCTGCATTGTGCCTTTTGTATTTAATTCCGATGCAATCTCTGTGTTTCATCGTCAATAAGAAGATCCAAGGGATACAGTAAACCTGAATTGAAGCATCGGAATTTATAACTAGTGTCACAGGAATGGATCAAAACATAGTCTGTAAGAAGAGTCAGTCATCTGGTACTTAAGTCGCCATTGTGCCTTTTGTATTTAATTCCGATACAATATCTGTGTTTCATCGTCAATAAGAAGGTCAGAGGGATACAGTAATCCTAAAGTGAAGCATCGGCATCTATAACTAGTGTCACAGGAATGGTTCAAAGCATAGTCAGTAAGAAGAGTCTGTCTTCCTGTAGTTAAGTCGGTATTGTGCCTTTTGTACTGAATTCCAACGCAATTTCAATGTTCTTCGTTAATAAGAAGGTCCAAGGGATACAGTAAACCTGGGGTGTAGCATCGGAATCTATAACTAGTGTCACAGGAATGGTTCAAAACATAGACAGTAGGAAGAGTCAGGCTTCTAGTACTTAAGTCGGCATTGTGCCTTTTCTATTTGATTCCGATGCAATTTCTGTGTTTCATCGTCAATAAGACTGTCAGAGGGATACAGTAAACCTGAAGTGAAGCATCGGAATCTATAACTAGTGTCACAGGAATGGTTCAAACGTACACAGTTGGAACAGTCAGTCTTCTGGTACTTAAGTCGGCGTTGTGTCTTTTGTATTTAATTCCGATGCAATTTCTGTTTTTCATCGGCAATAAGAAGGTCCGAGGTATACAGTAAACCTGAAGTGAAGCATCGGAATCTATAACTAGTGTCACAGGAATGGTTCAAAACATAGTCAGTAAGAAGAGACAGTCTTCTTTGCCTTATGTGGGCATTGTGCCTTTTGTATTTAATTCCGATGCAATTTCTGTGTTTCATCGTCAATAAGAAGGTCCAAGGGTTACAGTAAACCTGGAGTGAAGCATCGGAATCTATAACTAGTGTCACAGTAATGGTGCAAAACATAGACAGTAAGAAGAATCAGACGTCTTGTACTTAAGTCGCATTGTGCCTTTTGTGTTTAATCCCGATGCAATTTCTGTGTTTCATTGGCAATAGGAAGGTGCAAGGGATACTGTAAACCTGAAGTGAAGTATCGGAATGTATAACTAGTGTCACAGGAATGGTTCAAAATATAGACAGTAAGAAGAGTCAGTCTTCTTGTACTTAAGTCTGCATTGTGCCTTTTGTATTTAATTCCGATGCAATTTCTGTGATTCATCGTCAATAAGAAGGCCCAAGGGATACAATAAACCTGAAGTGAAGCATCGGACTCTATAACTAGTTTCACAGAAATGGTTCAAAACATAGACAGTAGGAAGAGTCAGTCTTCTTGTACTTAAGTCGGCATTGTGCCTTTTGCATTTCATTCCGATGCAATTTCTGTGTTTCATCGTCAATAAGAAGGTCCAAGGGAAACAGTAATACTGAAGTGAAGCATCGGAATCTATAACTAGTGTCACAGGAATGGTTCAAAACATAGTCAGTAAGAAGAGTCAGTCTTCTTGTCCTTAAGTCGGCATTGTGCCTTTTGTATTTAATTCCGATGCAATTTCTGTGTTTCATCGGCAATAAGGTCGGAGGGATACAGTAAACCTGAAGTGATGTATCGGAATCTATAACTAGTGTCACAGGAATGGTTCAAAATATAGACAGTAGGAAGAGTCAGTCTTCTTGTACTTAAGTCGGCACTGTGCCTTTTGTATTTAATTCCGATGCAATTTCTGTGTTTCATCGTCAATAAGGAGGTCAGAGGGATACAGTAAACCTGGGGTGTAGCATCGGAATCTATAACTAGTGTCACAGGAATGGTTCAAAACATAGACGGAAACAAGAGTCAGTCTTCGTGTACTTAAGTCGGCATTTTTCCTTTTTTATTTAATTCCGATGCAATTTCTGTGTTTCATCGTCAATAAGAAGGTCCAAGGGATACAGTAAACCTGGAGTGTAGCATCGGAATCTATAACTAGAGTCACAGCAATGGTTCAAAACATAGACAGTAAGAAGAGTCAGTCATTTTGTACTTAAGTCGGCATTGTGCCTTTTGTATTAAATTCCGATGCAATTTCTGTTTTTCATCGTCAATAAGAAGGTCCAAGGGATACAGTAAACCTGAAGTGAAGCATCGGAATCTATAACTAGTGACTCAGGAATGGTTCAAAACATAGACAGTAAGAAGAGTCAGACATCATGTACTTAAGTCGGCATTGTGCCTTTTGTATTTAATTCCGATGCAATTTCTGTGTTTCATTGTCAATAAGAAGGTCCAAGGTATACAGTAAACCTGACGTGAAGCATCGGAATCTATAACTAGTGTCACAGGAATGGTTCAAAACATAGTCAGTAAGAAGAGTCAGTCTTCTTGTACTCAAGTCGGCATTGTGCCTTTTCTATTTAATTCCGATGCAATTTCTGTGTTTCATCGTCAATAAGAAGGACCAAGGGATCCAGTAAACCTGGAGTGAAGCATCGGAATCTATAACTAGTGTCACAGGAATGGTTCATAACATAGACAGTAAGAAGACTCAGTCTCCTTGTACTTAAGTCGACATTGTGCCTTTTCAATTTAATTCCGATGCAATTTCTGTGTTTCTTCGTCAATAAGAAGGTCAGAGGGATACAATAAACCTGAAGTGAAGCATCGGAATCTATGACTAGTGTCACAGGAATAATTCAAAGCATAGTCAGTAAGAACAGTCAGTCTTCTTGTCCTTAAGTCGGCATTGTGCCTTTTGCATTTAATTCCGATGCAATTTCTGTGTTTCATCGTCAATAAGAAGGTCGAAGGGATACAGTAAACCTGGAGTGTAGCATCGGAATTTATAACTAGTGTCAAAGGAATGGTTCAAAACATAGACGGTAAGAAGAGACAGTCTTCGTGTACTTAATTCGGCATATTGCCTTTTTTATTTAATTGCGATGCAATTTCTATGTTTCATCGTCAATAATAAGGTCCAAGGGATACAGTAAACCTGAAGTGAAGCATCGGAATCTATAACTAGTGTCACAGGAATGGTTCAAAACATAGACAGTAGGAAGAGTCAGTCTTCTTGTACTTAAGTCGGCATTGTGCCTTTTGTATCTAATTCCGATGCAATTTCTGTGTTTCATCGTCAATAAGAAGGTCAGAGGGATACAGTAAACCTGAAGTGAACCATCGGAATCGAAAACTAGTGTCACAGGAATGGTTCAAAACATAGACAGTGGGACAAGTCAGTCTTGCTGTACATAAGTCGGCATTGTGCCTTTTGTATTTAATTCCGATGCAATTTCTGTGTTTCATCGTCAATAAGAAGGTCCAAGGGATACAGTAAACCTGAAGTCAAGCATCGGACTCTATAACTAGTTTCACAGAAATGGTTCAAAACATAGACAGTAGGAAGAGTCAGTCTTCGTGTACTTAAATCGGCATTGTGCTTTTTGTATTAAATTCCGATGCAATTTCTGTGTTTCATCGTCAATAAGAAGGTCCAAGGGATACAGTAAATCTGAAGGGAAGCATCGGAATCTATAACTAGTGTCACAGGAATGGATCAAAACATAGACAGTAAAAAGAGTCAGTCTTCTTGTACTTAAGTCGGCATTGTGCGTTTTCTATTTAATTCCGATGCAATTTCTGTGTTTCATCGTCAATAAGAAGGTCCAAGGGAAACAGTAATACTGAAGTGAAGCATCGGAATCTATAACTAGTGTCACAGGAATGGTTCAAAACATAGTCAGTAAGAAGAGTCAGTCTTCTTGTCCTTAAGTCGGCATTGTGCCTTTTGTATTTAATTCCGATGCAATTTCTGTGTTTCATCGGCAATAAGGTCGGAGGGATACAGTAAACCTGAAGTGATGTATCGGAATCTATAACTAGTGTCACAGGAATGGTTCAAAATATAGACAGTAGGAAGAGTCAGTCTTCTTGTACTTAAGTCGGCACTGTGCCTTTTGTATTTAATTCCGATGCAATTTCTGTGTTTCATCGTCAATAAGGAGGTCAGAGGGATACAGTAAACCTGGGGTGTAGCATCGGAATCTATAACTAGTGTCACAGGAATGGTTCAAAACATAGACGGAAACAAGAGTCAGTCTTCGTGTACTTAAGTCGGCATTTTTCCTTTTTTATTTAATTCCGATGCAATTTCTGTGTTTCATCGTCAATAAGAAGGTCCAAGGGATACAGTAAACCTGGAGTGTAGCATCGGAATCTATAACTAGTGTCACAGGAATGGTTCATAACATAGACAGTAAGAAGAGTCAGTCTCCTTGTACTTAAGTCGACATTGTGCCTTTTCTATTTAATTCCGATGCAATTTCTGTGTTTCTTCGTCAATAAGAAGGTCCAAGGGATACAGTAAACCTCAAGTGAAGCATCGGAATCTATAACTAGTGTCACACGAATGGTTCATAACATAGTCAGTAGGAAGAGTCGGTCTTCATGTACTTAAGTCGGCATTGTGCCTTTTGTATTTAATTCCGATGCAATTTCTGTGTTTCATCGTCAATAAGAAGGTCCAAGGGATACAGTAAACGTGATGTGAAGCATCGTAATCTATAACTAGTGTCACAGGAATGGTTGAAAACATAGACAGTAGGAAGAGTCAGTCTTCTTGTACTTAAGTCGGCATTGTGAATTTTGTATTTAATTCCGATGCAATTTCTGTGTTTCATCGTCAATAAGAAGATCCAAGGGATACAGTAAATCTGAAGGGTAGCATCGGAATCTATAACTAGTGTCACAGGAATGGTTCAAAACATAGACAGTAAGATGAGTCAGTCTTCTTGTACTTCAGTCGGCATAGTGCCTTTTGTATTTAATTCCGATGCAATTTCTGTGCTTCATCGTCAAAAAGATGGTCAGAGGGATACAGTAAACCTGATGTGAAGCATCGCAATCTATAACTAGTGTCACAGGAACGGTTCAAAACATAGTCAGTAAGAAGAGTCAGTATTTTTGTACTTAAGTCGGCATTTTGCCGTTTGTGTTTAATTCCGATGCAATTACTGTGTTTCAGCGTCAATAACAAGGTCCTAAGGGATACAGTAAACCTGAAGTGAAGCATCGGAATCTATAACTAGTGTCACAGGAATGGTTCAAATCATAGACAGTAGGAAGAGTCAGTCTTCTTGTACTTAAGTCGGCATTGTGCCTTTTGTATCTAATTCCGATGCAATTTCTGTGTTTCATCGTCAATAAGAAGGTCAGAGGGATACAGTAAACCTGAAGTGAAACTTCGGAATCGAAAACTAGTGTCACAGGAATGGTTCAAAACATAGACAGTAGGACGAGTCAGTCTTGCTGTACATAAGTCGGCATTGTGCCTTTTGTATTTAATTCCGATGCAATTTCTGTGTTTCATCGTCAATAAGAAGGTCCAAGGGATACAGTAAACCTGAAGTCAAGCATCGGACTCTATAACTAGTTTCACAGAAATGGTTCAAAACATAGACAGTAGGAAGAGTCAGTCTTCGTGTACTTAAATCGGCATTGTGCCTTTTGTATTAAATTCCGATGCAATTTCTGTGTTTCAACGTCAATACGAAGGTCCAAGGGATACAGTAAACGTGAAGTGAAGCATCGTAAACTATAACTAGTGTCACAGGAATGGTTGAAAACATAGACAGTAGGAAGAGTCAGTCTTCTTGTACTTAAGTCGGCATTGTGCCTATTGTATTTAATTCCGATGCAATTTCTGTGTTTCATCTTCAATAAGAAGGTCCAAGGGATTCAGTTAATCTGAAGGGAAGCATCGGAATCTATAACTAGTTTCACAGGAATGGATCAAATCATAGACAGTTAGAAGAGACAGTCTTCTTGAACTTAAGTCGGCATTGTGCCTTTTCTATTTAATTCCGATGCAATTTCTGTGTTTCATCGTCAATAAGAAGGTCCAAGGGATCCAGTAAACCTGGAGTGAAACATCGGAATCTATAACTAGTGTCACAGGAATGGTTCATAACATAGACAGTAAGAAGAGTGAGTCTTCTTGTACTTAAGTCGACATTGTGCCATTTCTATTTAATTCCGATGCAATTTCTGTGTTTCATCGTCAATACGAAGGTCCAAGGGATACAGTAAACGTGAAGTGAAGCATCGTAATCTATAACTAGTGTCACACGAATGGTTCAAAACATAGTCAGTAGGAAGAGTCGGTCTTCATGTACTTAAGTCGGCATTGTGCCTTTTGTATTTAATTCCGATGCAATTTCTGTGTTTCATCGTCAATACGAAGGTCCAAGGGATACAGTAAACGTGAAGTGAAGCATCGTAATCTATAACTAGTGTCACAGGAATGGTTGAAAACATAGACAGTAGGAAGAGTCAGTCTTCTTGTAGTGAAGTCGGCAATGTGCCTATTGTATTTAATTCCGATGCAATTTCTGTGTTTCATCGTCAATAAGAAGGTCCAAGGGATACAGTAAATCTGAAGGGAAGCATCGGAATCTATAACTAGTGTCACAGGAATGGATCAAAACATAGACAGTAAAAAGAGTCAGTCTTCTCGTACTTAAGTCGGCATTGTGCCTTTTCTATTTAATTCCGATGCAATTTCTGTGTTTCTTCGTCAATAAGAAGGTCCAAGGGATACAGTAAACCTCAAGTGAAGCATCGGAATCTATAACTAGTGTCACACGAATGGTTCAAAACATAGTCAGTAGGAAGAGTCGGTCTTCATGTACTTAAGTCGGCATTGTGCCTTTTGTATTTAATTCCGATGCAATTTCTGTGTTTCATCGTCAATAAGAAGGTCCAAGGGATACAGTAAACGTGAAGTGAAGCATCGTAATCTATAACTAGTGTCACAGGAATGGTTGAAAACATAGACAGTAGGAAGATACAGTCTTCTTGTACTTAAGTCGGCATTGTGAATTTTGTATTTAATTCCGATGCAATTTCTGTGTTTCATCGTCAATAAGAAGATCCAAGGGATACAGTAAATCTGAAGGGTAGCATCGGAATCTATAACTAGTGTCACAGGAATGGTTCAAAACATAGACAGTAAGATGAGTCAGTCTTCTTGTACTTCAGTCGGCATAGTGCCTTTTGTATTTAATTCCGATGCAATTTCTGTGCTTCATCGTCAATAAGATGGTCAGAGGGATACAGTAAACCTGATGTGAAGCATCGCAATCTATAACTAGTGTCACAGGAACGGTTCAAAACATAGTCAGTAAGAAGAGTCAGTATTTTTGTACTTAAGTCGGCATTTTGCCTTTTGTGTTTAATTCCGATGCAATTACTGTGTTTCAGCGTCAATAACAAGGTCCTAAGGGATACAGTAATCCTGAAGTGAAGCATCCGAATCTATAACTAGTGTCACAGGAATGGTTCAAAATATAGACAGTAAGAAGAGTCAGTCTTCTTGTACTTAAGTCTGCATTGTGCCTTTTGTATTTAATTCCGATGCAATTTCTGTGATTCATCGTCAATAAGAAGGCCCAAGGGATACAGTAAACCTGAAGTGAAGCATCGGACTCTATAACTAGTTTCACAGAAATGGTTCAAAACATAGACAGTAGGAAGAGTCAGTCTTCTTGTACTTAGGTCGGCATTGTGCCTTTTGTATTTAATTCCGATGCCATTTCTGTGTTTCATCGTCAATAAGAAGGTCCAAGGGATACAGTAAATCTCAAGGGAAGCACCGGAATCTATAACTAGTGTCACAGGAATGGATCAAATCATAGACAATAAGAAGAGACAGTCTTCTTGTACTTAAGTCGGCATTGTGCCTTTTCTATTTAATTCCGATGCAATTTCTGTGTTTCATCGTCAATAAGAAGGTCCAAGGGATCCAGTAAACCTGGAGTGAAGCATCGGAATCTATAACTAGTGTCACAGGAATGGTTCATAACATAGACAGTAAGAAGAGTCAGTCTCCTTGTACTTAATTCGACATTGTGCCTTTTCTATTTAATTCCGATGCAATTTCTGTGTTTCTTCGTCAATAAGAAGGTCCAAGGGATACAGTAAACCTCCAATGAAGCATCGGAATCTATAACTAGTGTCACACGAATGGTTCAAAGCATAGTCAGTAGGAAGAGTCGGTCTTCATGTACTTAAGTCGGCATTGTGCCTTTTGTATTTAATTCCGATGCAATTTCTGTGTTTCATCGTCAATACGAAGGTCCAAAGGATACAGTAAACGTGAAGTGAAGCATCGTAATCTATAACTAGTGTCACAGGAATGGTTGAAAACATAGACAGTAGAAAGAGTCAGTCTTCTTGTACTTAAGTCGGCATTGTGCCTCTTGTATTTAATTCCGAAGCAATTTCTGTGTTTCATCGTCAATAAGAAGGTCCAAGGGATACTGTAAATCTGAAGGGAAGCATCGGAATCTATAACTAGTGTCACAGGAATGGATCAAAACATAGACAGTAAGAAGAGACAGTCTTCTTGTACTTAAGTCGGCATTGTGCCTTTTCAATTTAATTCCGATGCAATTTCTCTGTTTCATCGTCAATAAGAAGGTCCAAGGGATCCAGTAATCCTGGAGTGAAGCATCGGAATCTATAACTAGTGTCACAGGAATGGTTCATAACATAGACTATAAGAAGAGTCAGTCTCCTTGTACTTAAGTCGACATTGTGCCTTTTCTATTTAATTCCGATGCAATATCTGTGTTTCTTCGTCAATAAGAAGGTCCAAGGGATACAGTAAACCTCAAGTGAAGCATCGGAATCTATAACTAGTGTCACACGAATGGTTCAAAACATAGTCAGTAGGAAGAGTCGGTCTTCATGTACTTAAGTCGGCATTGTGCCTTTTGTATTTAATTCCGATGGAATTTCTGTATTTCATCGTCAATAAGAAGGTCCAAGGGATACAGTAAACGTGAAGTGAAGCATCGTAATCTATAACTAGTGTCACAGGAATGGTTGAAAACATAGACCGTAGGAAGAGTCAGTCTTCTTGTACTTAAGTCGGCATTGTGCCTTTTGTATTTAATTCCGATGCAATTTCTGTGTTTCATCGTCAATAAGAAGGTCCAAGGGATACAGTAAATCTGAAGGGAAGCATCGGAATCTATAACTAGTGTCACAGGAATGGTTCAAAACATAGACAGTAAGAAGAGTCAGTCTTCTTGTACTTAAGTCGGCATAGTGCCTTTTGTATTTAATTCCGATGCAATTTCCGTTTTTCATCGTCAATAAGATGGTCAGAGGGATACAGTAAACCTGAAGTAAAGCATCGCAATCTATAACTAGTGTCACAGGAATGGTTCAAAACATAGTCAGTAAGAAGAGTCAGTAATTTTGTACTTAAGTCGGCATTGTGCATTTTGTGTTTCATTCCGAGGCAATTTCTGTGTTTCAGCGTCAATAACAAGGTCCAAGGGATACAGTAAACCTGAAGTGAAGCATCGGAATCTATAACTAGTGTCACAGGAATGGTTCAAAATATAGACAGTAAGATGAGTCTGTCTCCTTGTACTTAAGTCGACATTGTGCCTTTTGTATTTAATTCCGATGCAATTTCTGTGTTTCATCGTCAATAAGAAGGTCAGAGGGATACAATAAACCTGATGTGAAGCATCGGAATCTATAACTAGTGTCACAGGAATGGTTCAAAACATAGTCAGTAAGAACATTCAGTCTTCTTGTCCTTAAGTCGGCATTGTGCCTTTTGTATTTAATTCCGATGCAATTTCTGTGTTTCATCGTCAATACGAAGGTCCAAGGGATACAGTAAACCTGGAGTGTAGCATCGGAATCTATAACTAGTGTCACAGGAATGGTTCAAAACATAGACAGTAAGAAGAGTCAGTCATCATGTACTTAAGTTGGCATTGCGCCTTTTGTATTAAATTCCGATGCAATTTCTGTGTTTCATAGTCAATAAGAAGGTCCAAGGGATACAGTAAACCTCAAGTGAAGCATCGGAATCTATATCTAGTGTCACAGGAATGGTTCAAAACTTAGTCAGTAGGAAGAGTCGGTCTTCATATACTTAAGTCGGCATTGTGCCTTTTGTATTTAATTCCGATGCAATTTCTGTGTTTCATCGTCAATAAGATGGTCCAAGGGATACAGTAAACCTGAAGGGAAGCACCGGAATCTATAACTAGTGTCACAGGAATGGATCAAATCATAGACAATAAGAAGAGACAGTCTTCTTGTAGTTAAGTCGGCATTGTGCCTTTTCTATTTAATTCCGATGCAATTTCTGTGTTTCATCGTCATTAAGAAGGTCCAAGGGATCCAGTAAACCTGGAGTGAAGCATCGGAATCTATAACTAGTGTCACAGGAATGGTTCATAACATAGACAGTAAGAAGAGTCAGTCTGCTTGTACTTAAGTCGACATTGTGCCTTTTCTATTTAATTCCGATGCAATTTCTGTGTTTCTTCGTCAATAAGAAGGTCCAAGGGATACAGTAAACCTCAAGTGAAGCATCGGAATCTATAACTAGTGTCACACGAATGGTTCAAAACATAGTCAGTAGGAAGAGTCGGTCTTCATGTACTTAAGTCGGCATTGTGCCTTTTGTATTTAATTCCGATGCAATTTCTGTGTTTCATCGTCAATACGAAGGTCCAAGGGATACAGTAAACGTGAAGTGAAGCATCGTAATCTATAACTAGTGTCACAGGAATGGTTGAAAACATAGACAGTAGGAAGAGTCAGTCTTCTTGTACTTAAGTCGGCATTGTGCCTATTGTATTTAATTCCGATGCAATTTCTGTGTTTCATCGTCAATAAGAAGGTCCAAGGGATACAGTAAATCTGAAGGAAAGCATCGGAATCTATAACTAGTGTCACAGGAATGGATCAAAACATAGACAGTAAGAAGAGACAGTCTTCTTGTACTTAAGTCGGCATTGTGCCTTTTATATTTAATTCCGATGCAATTTCTGTGTTTCATCGTCAATAAGAAGGTCCAAGGGATCCAGTAAACCTGGAGTGAAGCATCGGAATCTATAACTAGTGTCACAGGAATGGTTCATAACATAGATTATAAGAAGAGTCAGTCTCCTTGTACTTAAGTCGACATTGTGCCTTTTCTATTTAATTCCGATGCAATATCTGTGTTTCTTCGTCAATAAGAAGGTCCAAGGGATACAGTAAACCTCAAGTGAAGCATCGGAATCTATAACTAGTGTCACACGAATGGTTCAAAACATAGTCAGTAGGAAGAGTCGGTCTTCATGTACTTAAGTCGGCATTGTGCCTTTTTTATTTAATTCCGATGGAATTTCTGTGTTTCATCGTCAATAAGAAGGTCCAAGGGATACAGTAAACGTGAAGTGAAGCATCGTAATCTATAACTAGTGTCACAGGAATGGTTGAAAACATAGACCGTAGGAAGAGTCAGTCTTCTTGTACTTAAGTCGGCATAGTGCCTTTTGTATTTAATTCCGATGCAATTTCTGTGTTTCATCGGCAATAAGGTCAGAGGGATACAGTAAACCTGAAGTGAAGTATCGGAATCTAAGACTAGTGTCACAGGAATGGTTCAAAACATAGACAGTAGGAAGAGTCAGTCTTCTTGTACTTAAGTCGGCATTGTGCCTTTTGTATCTAATTCCGATGCAATTTCTGTGTTTCATCGTCAATAACAAGGTCAGAGGGATACAGTAAACCTGAAGTGAAGTATCGGAATCTAAAACTAGTGTCACAGGAATGGTTCAAAACAAAGACAGTAGGAAGAGACAGTCTTCTTGTACTTAAGTCGGCATTGTGCCTTTTGTATTTAATTCCGATGCAATTTCTGTGTTTCATCGTCAATACGAAGGTCCAAGGGATACAGTAGACGTGAAGTGAAGCATCGTAATCTATAACTAGTGTCACAGGAATGGTTGAAAACATAGACCGTAGGAAGAGTCAGTCTTCTTGTACTTAAGTCGGCATTGTGCCTATTGTATTTAATTCCGATGCAATTTCTGTGTTTCATCGTCAATAAGAAGGTCCAAGGGATACAGTAAATTTGAAGGGAAGCATCGGAATCTATAACTAGTGTCACAGGAATGGATCAAAACATAGACAGTAAGAAGAGGCAGTCTTCTTGTACTTAAGTCGGCATTGTGCCTTTTCTATTTAATTCCGATGCAATTTCTGTGTTTCATCGTCAATAAGAAGGTCCAAGGGATCCAGTAAACCTGGAGTGTAGCATCGGAATCTATAACTAGTGTCACAGGAATAGTTCATAACATAGTCAGTAGGAAGAGTCGGTCTTCATGTACTTAAGTCGGCATTGTGCCTTTTGTATTTAATTCCGATGCAATTTCTGTGTTTCATCGTCAATACGAAGGTCCAAGGGATACAGTAAACGTGAAGTGAAGCATCGTAATCTATAACTAGTGTCATAGGAATGGTTGAAAACATAGACAGTAGGAAGAGTCATTCTTCTTGTACTTAAGTCGACATTGTGCCTATTGTATTTAATTCCGATGCAATTTCTGTGTTTCATCGTCAATAAGAAGGTCCAAGAGATACAGTAAATCTGAAGGGAAGCATCTGAATCTATAACTAGTGT
This sequence comes from Schistocerca serialis cubense, assembly GCF_023864345.2. NCBI lineage: Eukaryota > Metazoa > Arthropoda > Insecta > Orthoptera > Acrididae > Schistocerca > Schistocerca serialis. The sequence goes on along the minus strand of NC_064640.1, from coordinate 1,078,417,158 downwards.
CACAGGAATGGATCAAAACATAGACAGTAAGAAGAGACAGTCTTCTTGTACTTAAGTCGGCATTGCGCCTTTTCTATTTAATTCCGATGCAATTTCTGTGTTTCATCGTCAATAAGAAGGTCCAAGGGATCCAGTAAACCTGGAGTGAAGCATCGGAATCTATAACTAGTGTCACAGGAATGGTTCATAATATAGAGAGTATGAAGAGTCAGTCTCCTTGTACATAAGTCGACATTGTGCCTTTTCTATTTAATTCCGATGCAATTTCTGTGTTTCTTCGTCAATAAGAAGGTCCAAGGGATACAGTAAACCTCAAGTGAAGCATCGGAATCTATAACTAGTGTCACACGAATGGTTCAAAACATAGTCAGTAGGAAGAGTCGGTCTTCATGTGCTTTAGTCGGTATTGTGCCTTTTGTATTTAATTGCGATGCAATTTCTGTGTTTCATCGTCAATAAGAAGCTCCAAGGGATACAGTAAACGTGAAGTGAAGCATCGTAATCTATAACTAGTGTCACAGGAATGGTTGAAAACATAGACAGTAGGAAGAGTCAGTCTTCTTGTACTTAAGTCGGCATTGTGCCTTTTGTATTTAATTCCGATGCAATTTCTGTGTTTCATCGTCAATAAGAAGGTCCAAGGGATACAGTAAATCTGAAGGGAAGCATCGGAATCTATAACTAGTGTCACAGGAATGGTTCGAAACATAGACAGTAAGAAGAGTCAGTCTTCTTGTACTTAAGTCGGCATTGTGCCTCTTGTATTTCATTCCTATGCAATTTCTGTGTTTCATCGTCAATAACAAGGTCAGAGGGATACAGTAAACCTGAAGTGAACCATCGGAATCCAAAACTATTGTCACAGGAATGGTTCAAAACATAGAGAGTAGGACGAGTCAGTCTTCTTGTAAATAAGGCGGCATTGTTCCTTTTGTATTTAATTCCGATGCAATTTCTGTGTTTCATCGTCAATAAGAATGTCCAAGGTATACAGTAAACCTGAAGTGAAGCATCGGAATCTATAACTAGTGTCACAGGAATGGTTCAAAACATAGTCAGTAAGAAGAGTCAGTCTTCTTGAACTTAAGTCGGCATTGTGCCTTTACTAATTAATTCCGATGCAATTTCTGTGTTTCATCGTCAATAAGAAGGTCCAAGGGATCCAGTAAACCTGGAGTGAAGCATCGGAATCTATAACTAGCGTCACAGGAATGGTTCATAACATAGACAGTAAGAAGAGTCAGTCTCCTTGTACTTAAGGCCACATTGTGCCTTTTCTATTTAATTCCGATGCAATTTCTGTGTTTCTTCGTCAATAAGAAGGTCAGAGGGATACAGTATACCTGGAGTGTAGCTTCGGAATCTATAAGTTGTGTCACAGGAATGGTTCAAAACATAGACAGTAAGATCAGTCAGTCTTCTTGTCCTTAAGTCGGCATTGTGCCTTTTGTATTAAATTCCGATGCAATTTCTGTGTTTCATCGTCAATAAGAAGGTCCAAGGGATATAGCAAACCTGGAGTGTAGCAACGGAATCTATAATTAGTGTCACAGGATTGGTTCAAAACATAGACGGTAAGAAGAGTCAGTCTTCGTGTACTTAAGTCGGCATTTTGCCTTTTTTATTTACTTCCGATGCAATATCTGTGTTTCATCGTCAATAATAAGGTACAAGGGATACAGTAAGCCAGAAGTGAAGCATCGGAATCAATAACTAGTGTCACAGGAATGGTTCAAAACATAGTAAGTAAGAAGAGTCCGACTGATAGTCCTTAAGTCGGCATTGTGCCTTTTGTATTTACTTCCGATGTAATTTCTGTGTTTCATCGTCAATAAGAAGGTCCAAGGGATACAGTAAACGTGAAGTGAAGCATCGTAATCTATAACTAGTGTCACAGGAATGGGTCAAAACATAGTCAGTAAGAAGAGTCAGTCTTCTTGTCCTTATGTCGGCATTGTGCCTTTTGTATTTAATTCCGATGCAATTTCTGTGTTTCATCGGCAATAAGGTCAGAGGGATACAGTAAACCTGAAGTGAAGTATCGGAATCTAAGACTAGTGTCACAGGAATGGTTCAAAACATAGACAGTAGGAAGAGTCAGTCTTCTTGTACTTAAGTCGGCATTGTGCCTTTTGTATCTAATTCCGATGCAATTTCTGTGTTTCATCGTCAATAACAAGGTCAGAGGGATACAGTAAACCTGAAGTGAAGTATCGGAATCTAAAACTAGTGTCACAGGAATGGTTCAAAACAAAGACAGTAGGAAGAGACAGTCTTCTTGTACTTAAGTCGGCATTGTGCCTTTTGTATTTAATTCCGATGCAATTTCTGTGTTTCATCGTCAATACGAAGGTCCAAGGGATACAGTAGACGTGAAGTGAAGCATCGTAATCTATAACTAGTGTCACAGGAATGGTTGAAAACATAGACAGTAGGAAGAGTCAGTCTTCTTGTACTTAAGTCGGCATTGTGGCTGTTGTATTTAATTCCGATGCAATTTCTGTGTTTCATCGTCAATAAGAAGGTCCAAGGGATACAGTAAATCTGAAGGGAGGCATCGGAATCTATAACTAATGTCACAGGAATGGATCAAAGCATAGACAGTAAGAAGAGACAGTCTTCTTGTACTTAAGTCGGCATTGCGCCTTTTCTATTTAATTCCGATGCAATTTCTGTGTTTCATCGTCAATAAGAAGGTCCAAGGGATCCAGTAAACCTGGAGTGAAGCATCGGAATCTATAACTAGTGTCACAGGAATGGTTCATAATATAGACAGTATGAAGAGTCAGTCTCCTTGTACATAAGTCGACATTGTGCCTTTTCTATTTAATTCCGATGCAATTTCTGTGTTTCTTCGTCAATAAGAAGGTCCAAGGGATACAGTAAACCTCAAGTGAAGCATCGGAATCTATAACTAGTGTCACACGAATGGTTCAAAACATAGTCAGTAGGAAGAGTCGGTCTTCATGTGCTTTAGTCGGTATTGTGCCTTTTGTATTTAATTGCGATGCAATTTCTGTGTTTCATCGTCAATAAGAAGCTCCAAGGGATACAGTAAACGTGAAGTGAAGCATCGGAATCTATAACTTGTGTCACAGGAATGGGTCAAAACATAGTCAGTAAGAAGAGTCAGTCTTCTTGTCCTTAAGTCGGCATTGTGCCTTTTGTATTTAATTCCGATGCAATTTCTGTGTTTCATCGGCAATAAGGTCAGAGGGATACAGTAAACCTGAAGTGAAGTATCGGAATCTAAGACTAGTGTCACAGGAATGGTTCAAAACATAGACAGTAGGAAGAGTCAGTCTTCTTGTACTTAAGTCGGCATTGTGCCTTTTGTATCTAATTCCGATGCAATTTCTGTGTTTCATCGTCAATAACAAGGTCAGAGGGATACAGTAAACCTGAAGTGAAGTATCGGAATCTAAAACTAGTGTCACAGGAATGGTTCAAAACAAAGACAGTAGGAAGAGACAGTCTTCTTGTACTTAAGTCGGCATTGTGCCTTTTGTATTTAATTCCGATGCAATTTCTGTGTTTCATCGTCAATACGAAGGTCCAAGGGATACAGTAGACGTGAAGTGAAGCATCGGAATCTATAACTAGTGTCACAGGAATGGATCAAAACATAGACAGTAAGAAGAGGCAGTCTTCTTGTACTTAAGTCGGCATTGTGCCTTTTCTATTTAATTCCGATGCAATTTCTGTGTTTCATCGTCAATAAGAAGGTCCAAGGGATCCAGTAAACCTGGAGTGTAGCATCGGAATCTATAACTAGTGTCACAGGAATAGTTCATAACATAGTCAGTAGGAAGAGTCGGTCTTCATGTACTTAAGTCGGCATTGTGCCTTTTGTATTTAATTCCGATGCAATTTCTGTGTTTCATCGTCAATACGAAGGTCCAAGGGATACAGTAAACGTGAAGTGAAGCATCGTAATCTATAACTAGTGTCACAGGAATGGTTGAAAACATAGACAGTAGGAAGAGTCATTCTTCTTGTACTTAAGTCGACATTGTGCCTATTGTATTTAATTCCGATGCAATTTCTGTGTTTCATCGTCAATAAGAAGGTCCAAGAGATACAGTAAATCTGAAGGGAAGCATCTGAATCTATAACTAGTGTAACAGGAATGGATCAAAACATAGACAGTAAGAAGAGACAGTCTTCTAGTACTTAAGTCGGCATTGCGCCTTTTCTATTTAATTCCGATGCAATTTCTGTGTTTCATCGTCAATAAGAAGGTCCAAGGGATCCAGTAAACCTGGAGTGAAGCATCGGAATCTATAACTAGTGTCACAGGAATGGTTCATAATATAGACAGTATGAAGAGTCAGTCTCCTTGTACATAAGTCGACATTGTGCCTTTTCTATTTAATTCCGATGCAATTTCTGTGTTTCTTCGTCAATAAGAAGGTCCAAGGGATACAGTAAACCTCAAGTGAAGCATCGGAATCTATAACTAGTGTCACACGAATGGTTCAAAACATAGTCAGTAGGAAGAGTCGGTCTTCATGTGCTTTAGTCGGTATTGTGCCTTTTGTATTTAATTGCGATGCAATTTCTGTGTTTCATCGTCAATAAGAAGCTCCAAGGGATACAGTAAACGTGAAGTGAAGCATCGTAATCTATAACTAGTGTCACAGGAATGGTTGAAAACATAGACAGTAGGAAGAGTCAGTCTTCTTGTACTTAAGTCGGCATTGTGCCTTTTGTATTTAATTCCGATGCAATTTCTGTGTTTCATCGTCAATAAGAAGGTCCAAGGGATACAGTAAATCTGAAGGGAAGCATCGGAATCTATAACTAGTGTCACAGGAATGGTTCGAAACATAGACAGTAAGAAGAGTCAGTCTTCTTGTACTAAAGTCGGCATTGTGCCTCTTGTATTTCATTCCTATGCAATTTCTGTGTTTCATCGTCAATAACAAGGTCAGAGGGATACAGTGAACCTGAAGTGAACCATCGGAATCCAAAACTATTGTCACAGGAATGGTTCAAAACATAGAGAGTAGGACGAGTCTGTCTTCTTGTAAATAAGGCGGCATTGTTCCTTTTGTATTTAATTCCGATGCAATTTCTGTGTTTCATCGTCAATAAGAAGGTCCAAGGTATACAGTAAACCTGAAGTGAAGCATCGGAATCTATAACTAGTGTCACAGGAATGGTTCAAAACATAGTCAGTAAGAAGAGTCAGTCTTCTTGTACTTAAGTCGGCATTGTGCCTTTTCTAATTAATTCCGATGCAATTTCTGTGTTTCATCGTCAATAAGAAGGTCCAAGGGATCCAGTAAACCTGGAGTGAAGCATCGGAATCTATAACTAGCGTCACAGGAATGGTTCATAACATAGACAGTAAGAAGAGTCAGTCTCCTTGTACTTAAGGCCACATTGTGCCTTTTCTATTTAATTCCGATGCAATTTCTGTGTTTCTTCGTCAATAAGAAGGTCAGAGGGATAAAGTATACCAGGAGTGTAGCTTCGGAATCTATAAGTTGTGTCACAGGAAAGGTTCAAAACATAGACAGTAAGATCAGTCAGTCTTCTTGTCCTTAAGTCGGCATTGTGCCTTTTGTATTAAATTCCGATGCAATTTCTGTGTTTCATCGTCAATAAGAAGGTCCAAGGGATATAGTGAACCTGGAGTGTAGCAACGGAATCTATAATTAGTGTCACAGGAATGGTTCAAAACATAGACGGTAAGAAGAGTCAGTCTTCGTGTACTTAAGTCGGCATTTTGCCTTTTTTATTTACTTCCGATGCAATATCTGTGTTTCATCGTCAATAATAAGGTACAAGGGATACAGTAAACCTGAAGTGAAGCATCGGAATCAATAACTAGTGTCACAGGAATGGTTCAAAACATAGTAAGTAAGAAGAGTCCGACTGATAGTCCTTAAGTCGGCATTGTGCCTTTTGTATTTAATTCCGATGTAATTTCTGTGTTTCATCGTCAATAAGAAGGTCCAAGGGATACAGTAAACGTGAAGTGAAGCATCGTAATCTATAACTAGTATCACAGGAATGGTTGAAAACATAGACAGTAGGAAGAGTCAGTCTTCTTGTACTTAAGTCGGCATTGTGGCTGTTGTATTTAATTCCGATGCAATTTCTGTGTTTCATCGTCAATAAGAAGGTCCAAGGGATACAGTAAATCTGAAGGGAGGCATCGGAATCTATAACTAATGTCACAGGAATGGATCAAAGCATAGACAGTAAGAAGAGTCAGTCTTCTTGTACTTAAGTCGGCATTGTGCCTTTTCTATTTAATTCCGATGCAATTTCTGTGTTTCATCGTCAATAAGAAGGTCCAAGGGATACAGTAAATCTGAAGGGAAGCATCGGAATCTATAACTAGTGTCACAGGAATGGTTCAAAACATAGACAGTAAGAAGAGTCAGTCTTCTTGTACTTAAGTCGGCATAGTGCCTTTTGTATTTAATTCCGATGCAATTTCCGTGTTTCATCGTCAATAAGATGGTCAGAGGGATACAGTAAACCTGAAGTGAAGCATCGCAATCTATAACTAGTGTCACAGGAATGGTTCAAAACATAGTCAGTAAGAAGAGTCAGTATTTTTGTACTTTAGTCAGCATTGTGCCTTTTGTGTTTAATTCCGATGCAATTTCTGTGTTTCAGCGTCAATAACAAGGTCCTAAGGGATACAGTAATCCTGAAGTGAAGCATCGGAATCTATAACTAGTATCACAGGAATGGCTAAAAACATAGACAGTAAGATGAGTCAGTCATCTTGTACTTAAGTCGGCGTTGTGCCTTTTGTATTTAATTCCGATGCAATTTCTGTGTTTCATCGTCAATAAGAAGATCAGAGGGATACAATAACCCAGAAGTGAAGCATCGGAATCAATAACTAGAGTCACAGGAATGGTTCAAAACATTGTCAGTAAGAACAGTCAGTCTTCTTGTCCTTAAGTCGGCATTGTGCCTTTTGTATTTAATTCCGATGCAATTTCTGTGTTTCATCGTCAATACGAAGGTCCAAGGGATACAGTAAACCTGGAGTGTAGCATCGGAATCTAAAACTAGTGTCACAGGAATGGTTCAAAACATAGACAGTAAGAAGAGTCAGTCATCATGTACTTAAGTCGGCATCGTGCCTTTTGTATTAAATTCCGATGCAATTTCTGTGTTTCATGGTCAATAAGAAGGTCCAAGGGATACAGTAAACCTCAAGTGAAGCATCGGAATCTATAACTAGTGTCACAGGAATGGTTCAAAACTTAGTCAGTAGGAAGAGTCGGTCTTCATGTACTTAAGTCGGCATTGTGCCTTTTGTATTTAATTCCGATGCAATTTCTGTGTTTCATCGTCATTAAGAAGGTCCAAGGGATACAGTAAACGTGAAGGGAAGCATCGGAATCTATAACTAGTGTCACAGGCATGGTTCAAAACATAGACAGTAGGAAGAGTCAGTCTTCTTGTACTTAAGTCGGCATTGTGCCTTTTGTATTTAATTTCGATGCAATTGCTGTGTTTCATCGTCAATAAGAAAGTCCAAGGGATACAGTAAACCTGAAGGGAAGCATCGGAATCTACAACTAGTGTCACAGGAATGGTTCATAACATAGACAGTAAGAAGAGTCAGTCTTCTTTTACTTAAGTCGGCATAGTGCCTTTTGTATTTAATTCCGATGCAATTTCTGTGCTTCATCGTCAATAAGATGGTCAGAGGGATACAGTAAACCTGATGTGAAGCATCCAAATCTATAACTAGTGTCACAGGAATGGTTCAAAACATAGTCAGTAAGAGGAGTCAGTATTTTTGTACTTAAGTCGGCATTTTGCCTTTTGTGTTTAATTCCGGTGCAATTTCTGTGTTTCATCGCCAATACGAAGGTCCAAGGGATACAGTAAACGTGAAGTGAAGCATCGTAATCTATAACTAGTGTCACAGGAATGGTTGAAAACATAGACTGTAGGAAGAGTCAGTCTTCTTGTACTTATGTCGGCATTGTGCCTATTGTATTTAATTCCGATGCAATTTCTGTGTTTCATCGTCAATAAGAAGGTCCAAGGGATACAGTAAATCTGAAGGGAAGCATCGGAATCTATAACTAGTGTCACAGGAATGGATCAAAACATAGACAGTAAGAAGAGACAGTCTTCTTGTACTTAAGTCGGCATTGTGCCTTTTCTATTTAATTCCGATGCAATTTCTGTGTTTCATCGTCAATAAGAAGGTCCAAGGGATCCAGTAAACCTGGAGTGAAGCATCGGAATCTATAACTAGTGTCACAGGAATGGTTCATAACATAGACAGTAAGAAGAGTCAGTCTCCTTGTACTTAAGTCGACATTGTGCCTTTTCTATTTAATTCCGATGCAATTTCTGTGTTTCTTCGTCAATAGGAAGGTCCAAGGGATACAGTAAACCTCAAGTGAAGCATCGGAATCTATAACTAGTGTCACACGAATGGTTCAAAACATAGTCAGTAGGAAGAGTCGGTCTTCATGTACTTAAGTCGGCATTGTGCCTTTTGTATATAATTCCGATGCAATTTCTGTGTCTCATCGTCAATAAGAAGGTCCAAGGGATACAGTAAACGTGAAGTGAAATATCGTAATCTATAACTAGTGTCACAGGAATGGTTGAAAACATAGACAGTAGGAAGAGTTAGTCTTCTTGTACTTAAGTCGGCATTGTGCCTATTGTATTTAATTCCGATGCAATTTCTGTGTTTCATCGTCAATAAGAAGGTCCAAGGGATACAGTAAATCTGAACGGAAGCATCGGAATCTATAACTAGTGTCACAGGAATGGATCAAAACATAGACAGTAAGAAGAGTGAGTCTTCTTGTACTTAAGTAAGCATTGTGCCTTTTCTATTTAATTCCGATGCAATTTCTGTGTTTCATCGTCAATAATAAGGTAAAAGGGATCCAGTAAACCTGGAGTGAAGCATCGGAATCTATAACTAGTGTCACAGGAATGGTTCATAACATAGACAGTAAGTAGAGTCAGTCTCCTTGTACTTAAGTCAACATTGTGCATTTTCTATTTAATTCCGATGCAATTTCTGTGTTTCTTCGTCAATAAGAAGGTCCAAGGGATACTGTAAACCTCAAGTGAAGCATCGGAATCTATAACTAGTGTCACACGAATGGTTCAAAACATAGTCAGTAGGAAGAGTCGGTCTTCATGTACTTAAGTCGGCATTGTGCCTTTAGTATTTAATTCCGATGCAATTTCTGTGTTTCATCGTCAATACGAAGGTCCAAGGGATACAGTAATCGTGAAGTGAAGCATCGTAATCTATAACTAGTGTCACAGGAATGGTTGAAAACATAGACAGTAGGAAGAGTCATTATTCTTGTACTTAAGTCTACATTGTGCCTATTGTATTTAATTCCGATGCAATTTCTGTGATTCATCGTCAATAAGAAGGTCCAAGGGATCCAGTAAACCTGGAGTGAAGCATCGGAATCTATAACTAGTGTCACAGGAATGGTTCATAATATAGACAGTAAGAAGAGTCAGTCTCCTTGTACTTAAGTCGACATTGTGCCTTTTCTATTTAATTCCGATGCAATTTCTGTGTTTCTTCGTCAATAAGAAGGTCCAAGGGATACAGTAAACCTCAAGTGAAGCATCGGAATCTATAACTAGTGTCACACGAATGGTTCAAAACATAGTCAGTAGGAAGAGTCGGTCTTCATGTACTTAAGTCGGCATTGTGCCTTTTGTATTTAATTCCGATGCAATTTCTGTGTTTCATCGTCAATAAGAAGTTCCAAGGGATACAGTATACGTGAAGTGGAGCATCGTAATCTATAACTAGTGTCACAGGAATGGTTGAAAACATAGACAGTAGGAAGAGTCAGTCTTCTTGTACTTAAGTCGGCATTGTGCCATTTGTATTTAATTCCGATGCAATATCTGTGTTTCATCGTCAATAAGAAGGTCCGAGGGATACAGTAAATCTGAAGGGAAGCATCGGAATCTATAACTAGTGTCACAGGAATGGTTCAAAACATAGACAGTAAGAAGAGTCAGTCTTCTTTTTCTTAAGTCGGCATTGTGCCTCTTGTATTTCATTCCGATGCGATTTCTATGTTTCATCGTCAATAAGAAGGTCCAAGGGAAACAGTAATACTGAAGTGAAGCATCGGAATCTATAACTAGTGTCACAGGAATGGTTCAAAACATAGTCAGTAAGAAGAGTCAGCCTTCTTGTCCTTAAGTCGGCATTGTGCCTTTTGTATTTAATTCCGATGCAATTTCTGTGTTTCATCGGCAATAAGATCAGAGGGATACAGTAAACCTGAAGTGAAGTATCGGAATCTAAAACTAGTGTCACAGGAATGGTTCAAAACATAGACAGTAGGAAGAGTCAGTCTTCTTGTACTTAAGTCGGCTTTGTGCCATTTGTATCTAATTCCGATGCAATTTCTGTGTTTCATCGTCAAAAACAAGGTCAGAGGGATACAGTAAACCTGAAGTGAACCATCGGAATCCAAAACTATTGTCACAGGAATGGTTCAAAACATAGAGAGTTGGACTAGTCAGTCTTCTTGTAAATAAGGCGGCATTGTTCCTTTTGTATTTAATTCCGATGCAATTTCTGTGTTTCATCGTCAATAAGAAGGTCCAAGGGATCCAGTAAACCTGGAGTGAAGCATCGGAATCTATAACTAGTGTCACAGGAATGGTTCATAACATAGACAGTAAGAAGAGTCAGTCTCTTTGTACTTAAGTCGACATTGTGCCTTTTCTATTTAATTCCGATGCAATTTCTATGTTTCTTCGTCAATAAGAAGGTCAGAGGGATACAGTATACCTGGAGTGTAGCTTCGGAATCTATAACTAGTGTCACAGGAATGGTTCAAAACATAGACAGTAAGATTAGTCAGTCTACTTGTCCTTAAGTCGGCATTGTGCCTTTTGTATTTAATTCCGATGCTATTTCTGTGTTTCATCGTCAATAAGAAGGTCCAAGGGATACAGTAAACCTGGAGTGTAGCAACGGAATCTATAACTAGTGTCACAGGAATGGTTCAAAACATAGACGGTAAGAAGAGTCAGTCTTCGTGTACTTAAGTCGGCATTTTGCCTTTTTTATTTACTTCCGATGCAATATCTGTGTTTCATCGTCAATAATAAGGTCCAAGGGATACGGTAAACCTGAAGTGAAGCATCGGAATCAATAACTAGTGTCAAAGGAATGGTTCAAAACATAGTAAGTAAGAAGAGTCCGACTTCTAGTTCTTAAGTCGGCATTGTGCCTTTTGTATTTAATTCCGATGCAATTTCCGTGTTTCATCGTCAATAAGAAGGTCCAAGGGATACAGTAAACCTGGAGTGTAGCATCGGAATCTATAACTAGTGTCACAGGAATGGTTCAAAACATAGTCAGTAAGAAGAGTCAGTATTTTTGTACTTAAGTCGGCATTGTGCCTTTTGTGTTTAATACCGATGCAATAGCTGTGTTTCAGCGTCAATAACAAGGTCCAAGGGATACAGTAAACCTGAAGTGAAGCATCGGGATCTATAACTAGTATCACAGGAATGGTTCAAAACATAGACAGTAAGATGAGTCAGTCTCCTTGTACTTAAGTCGACATTGTGCCTTTTCTATTTAATTCCGATGCAATTTCTGTGTTTCATCGTCAATAAGAAGGTCAGAGGGATACAATAAACCTGAAGTGAAGCATCGGAATCTATAACTAGTGTCACAGGAATGGTTCAAAGCATAGTCAGTAAGAACAGTCAGTCTTCTTGTCCTTAAGTCGGCATTGTGCCTTTTGTATTTAATTCCGATGCAATTTCTGTGTTTCATCGTCAATAAGATGGTCCAAGGGATACAGTAAACCTGGAGTGTAGCATCGGAATCTATAACTAGTATCACAGGAATGGCTAAAAACATAGACAGTAAGATGAGTCAGTCATCTTGTACTTAAGTCGGCGTTGTGCCTTTTGTATTTAATTCCGATGCAATTTCTGTGTTTCATCGTCAATAAGAAGATCAGAGGGATACAATAAACCTGAAGTGAAGCATCGGAATCAATAACTAGAGTCACAGGAATGGTTCAAAACATTGTCAGTAGGAAGTGTCAGTCTTCTTGGACTTAAGTCGGCATTGTGCCTTTTGTATTTAATTCCGATGCAATTTCTGTGATTCGTCGTCAATAAGGAGGTCCAAGGGATACAGTAAAACTTAAGTCAAGCATCGGAATCTATAACTAGTGTCACAGGAATGGTTCAAAACATAGACAGTAAGAAGAGTCAGTCTTCTTGCACTTAATTCGGCATTGTGCCCTTTGTATTTAATTCCAATGCAATTTCTGTGTTTCATCGTCAATAAGAAGGTCAGAGGCATACAGTAAACCTCCAGTGAAGCATCGGAATCTATAACTAGTGTCACAGGGATGGTTCAAAACATAGACAGTAAGTAGAGTCAGTATTCTTGTATTTAAGTTGGCATTGTGCCTTTTGTATATAATTCCGATGCAATTTCTGTGTTTCATCGTCAATAAGAAGGTCCAAGGGATACAGTAAACCTGAAGTGAAGCACCGGAATCTTTAACTAGTGTCACAGGAATGGTTCAAAACATAGTCAGTAAGAACAGTCAGTCTTCTTGTACTTAAGCCGGCATTGTGCCTTTTGTGTTTAATTCCGATGCAATTTCTCTGTTTCGTCGTCAATAAGAAGGTCAGAGGCATACAGTAAACCTCCAGTGAAGCATCGGAATCTATAACTAGTATCACAGGGATGGTTCAAAACATAGACAGTAAGTAGAGTCAGTATTCTTGAATTTAAGTTCGCATTGTGCCTTTTGTATATAAATCCGATGCAATTTCTGTGTTTCATCGTCAATAAGAAGGTCCAAGGGATACAGTAAACCTGAAGTGAAGCACCGGAATCTTTAACTAGTGTCACAGGAATGGTTCAAAACATAGTCAGTAAGAACAGTCAGTCTTCTTGTACTTAAGTCGGCATTGTGCCTTTTGTATTTAATTCTGATGCAATTTCTGTGTTTCATCGTCAATAAGAAGATCAGAGGGATAGAGTAAACCTGAAGTGAAGCATCGGAATCTATAACTAGTGTCACAGGAATGGTTCAAATCACTGACTGTAGGAAGAGTCAATCTTCTTGTACTTAAGTAGGCATGGTGCCCTTTGTACTTAATTCCGATGGACTTTCTGTGTTCCATCGTCAATGAGAAGGTCCAGGGGATACAGAAAACCTGAAGTGAAGCATCGGAATCTATAACTAGGGTCACAGGAATGGTTCAAAACATAGACAGTAAGAAGAGTCAGTCTTCTTGTACTTAAGGCGGTATTGTGCCTTTTGTATTTAATTCCGAGGCAATTTCTATGATTCATCGTCAATTAGAAGGTCCAAGGAATACAGTAAACCTGAAGTGAAGCATCAGAATCCATAACTAGTGTCACAGGAGTGGTTCAAAGCATAGACAGTAAGAAGAGTCAGTCTTCTTGTACTTAAGTCAGCATTGTGCCTTTTCTATTTAATTCCGATGCAATTTCTGTGTTTCATCGTCAATAAGTAGGTCCAAGGGATACAGTATACATGAAGTGAAGCTTCGGAATCTATAACTAGTGTCACAGGAATGGTTCAAAACATAGACAGTAAGAAGGGTCAGTCATCTTGTACTTAAGTGGGCATTGTGGCGTTTCTATTTAATTCCGATGCAATTTTTGTGTTTCCTCGTCAATAAGAAGGTCAGAGGGATACAGTGAACCTGAAGTTAAGCACCGGGATATATAACTAGTGTCACAGGAATGGTTCAAAACATAGTCAGTAAGAAGAGTCAGTCTTCTTGTACATAAGTCGGCATTGTGCCTTTTGTATTTAATTCCGATGCAATTTCTGTGTTTCATCGTCAATAAGAAGGTTCAAGGGATACAGTAAACGTGAAGTGAAGCATCGTAATCTATAACTAGTGTCACAGGAATGGTTGAAATCATAGACAGTAGGAAGAGTCAGTCTTCTTGTACTTAAGTCGGCATTGTGCCTTTTGTATTTAATTCCGATGCAATTTCTGTGTTTCATCGCCAATAAGAAGGTCCAAGGGATACAGTAAATCTGAAGGGAAGCATCGGAATCCATAACTAGTGTCACAGGAATGGTTGAAAACATAGACAGTAAGAAGAGTCAGTCTTCTTGTACTTATGTCGGCATAGTACCTTTTGTATTTAATTCCGATGCAATTTCCGTGTTTCATCGTCAATAAGATGGTCAGAGGGATACAGTAAACCTGAAGTGAAGCATCGGAATCTATAACTAGTGCCACAGGAATGGTTCAAAACAAAGTCAGTAAGAAGAGTCAGTATTTTTGTACTTAAGTCGGCATTGTGCCTTTTGTGTTTAATTCCGATGCAATTTCTGTGTTTCAGCGTCAATAACAAGGTCCAAAGGATACAGTAAACCTGAAGTGAAGCATCGGAATCTATAACTAGTGTCACAGGAATGGATCAAATCATAGACAGTAAGATGAGTCAGTCTCCTTGTACTTAAGTCGACATTGTGCCTTATCTATTTAATTCCGATGCAATTTCTGTGTTTCATCGTCAATAAGAAGGTCAGAGGAATACAATAAACCTGAAGTGAAGAATCGGAATCTATAACTAGTGTCACAGGAATGGTTCAAAACATAGTCAGTAAGAAGAGTCTGTCTTCTTGTCCTTAAGTCGGCATTGTGCCTTTTGTATTTAATTCCGATGCAATTTCTGTGTTTCATCGTCAATAAGAAGGTCCAAGGGATACAGTAAACCTGGAGTGTAGCATCGGAATCTATGACTAGTGTCACAGGAATGGTTCAAAACATAGACAGTAAAAAGAGTCAGTCATCGTGTACTTAAGTCGGCATTGTGCCTTTTGTATTAAATTCCGATGCAATTTCTGTGTTTCATCGTCAATAAGAAGGTCCAAGGGATACAGTAAACCTCAAGTGAAGCATCGGAATCTATAACTAGTGTCACAGGAATGGTTCAAAACATAGACAGTAAGAAGAGTCAGTCTTCTTGTACTTAAGTCGGCATAGTGCCTTTTGTATTTAATTCCGATGCAATTTCTGTGCTTCATCGTCAATAAGATGGTCAGAGGGATACAGTACAGTTGATGTGAAGCGTCGCAATCTATAACTAGTGTCACAGGAATGGTTCAAAACATAGTCAGTAAGAAGAGTCAGTACTTTTGTACTTAAGTCGGCATTTTGCCTTTTGTGTTTAATTTCGATGCAATTACTGTGTTTCAGCGTCAATAACAAGGTACTAAGGGATACAGTAATCCTGAAGTGAAGCATCGGAATCCAAAACTAGTGTCACAGGAATGGTTCAAAACATAGAGAGTAGGACGAGTCAGTCTTCTTGTACATAAGGCGGCATTGTTCCTTTTGTATTTATTTCCGATGCAATTTCTGTGTTTCATCGTCAATAAGAAGGTCCAAGGTATACAGTAAACCTGAAGTGAAGCATCGGAATCTATAACTAGTGTCACAGGAATGGTTCAAAACATAGTTAGTAAGAAGAGTCAGTCTTCTTGTACTTAAGTCGGCATTGTGCCTTTTCTATTTAATTCCGATGCAATTTCTCAGTTTCATCGTCAATAAGAAGGTCCAAGGGATCCAGTAAACCTGGAGTGAAGCATCGGAATCTATAACTAGTGTCACAGGAATGGTTCATAACATAGACAGTAAGAAGAGTCAGTCTCCTTGTACTTAAGTCGACATTGTGCCTTTGCTATTTAATTCCGATGCTATTTCTGTGTTTCTTCGTCAATAAGAAGGTCAGAGGGATACAGTATACCTGGAGTGTAGCTTCGGAATCTATAACTAGTGTCACAGGAATGGTTCAAAACATAGACGGTAAGAAGAGTCAGTCTTCGTGTACTTAAGTCGGCATTTTGCCTTTTTTATTTACTTCCGATGCAATTTCTGTGTTTCATCGTCAATAATAAGGTC
Source organism: Schistocerca serialis cubense (assembly GCF_023864345.2). NCBI lineage: Eukaryota > Metazoa > Arthropoda > Insecta > Orthoptera > Acrididae > Schistocerca > Schistocerca serialis. Next base: position 1,078,401,219 of record NC_064640.1, on the reverse strand, counting down.
CAAGGGATACAGTAAACCTGAAGTAAAGCATCGGAATCAATAACTAGTGTCACAGGAATGGTTCAAAACATAGTAAGTAAGAAGAGTCAGTCTTCTAGTCCTTAAGTCGGCATTGTGCCTTTTGTATTTAATTCCGATGCAATTTCTGTGTTTCATCGTCAATAAGAAGGTCCAAGGGATACAGTAAACGTGAAGTGAAGCATCGTAATCTATAACTAGTGTCACAGGAATGGTTGAAAACATAGACAGTAGGAAGAGTCAGTCTTCTTGTACTTAGGTCGGCATTGTGCCTATTGTATTTAATTCCGATGCAATTTCTGTGTTTCATCGTCAATAAGAAGGACCAAGGGATACAGTAAATCTGAAGGGAAGCATCGGAATCTATAACTAGTGTCACAGGAATGGATCAAAACATAGACAGTAAGAAGAGTCAGTCTTCTTGTACTTAAGTCGGCATTGTGCCTTTTCTAATTAATTCCGATGCAATTTCTGTGTTTCATCGTCAATAAGAAGGTCCAAGGGATCCAGTAAACCTGGAGTGAAGCATCGGAATCTATAACCTGTGTCACAGGAATGGTTCATAACATAGACAGTAAGAAGAGTCAGTCTCCTTGTACTTAAGTCGACATTGTGCCTTTTCTATTTAATTCCGATGCAATTTGTGTGTTTCTTCGTCAATAAGAAGGTCCAAGGGATACAGTAAACCTGAAGTGAAGCATCGGAATCTATAACTAGTGTCACAGGAATGGTTCAAATCACTGACTGTAGGAAGAGTCAATCTTCTTGTACTTAAGTAGGCATGGTGCCCTTTGTACTTAATTCCGATGGACTTTCTGTGTTCCATCGTCAATAAGAAGGTCCAGGGGATACAGAAAACCTGAAGTGAAGCATCGGAATCCATAACTAGGGTCACAGGAATGGTTCAAAACATAGACAGTAAGAAGAGTCAGTCTTCTTGTACTTAAGGCGGTATTGTGCCTTTTGTATTTAATTCCGAGGCAATTTCTATGATTCATCGTCAATTAGAAGGTCCAAGGGATACAGTAAACCTGGAGTGTAGCATCGGAATCTATAACTAGTGTCACAGGAATGGTTCAAAACATAGACAGTAAGAAGAGTCAGTCATCATGTACTTAAGTCGGCATTGTGCCTTTTGTATTAAATTCCGATGCAATTTCTGTGTTTCATCGTCATTAAGAATGTCCAAGGGATACAGTAAACCTCAAGTGAAGCAGCGGAATCTATAACTAGTGTTACAGGAATGGTTCAAAACTTAGTCAGTAGGAAGAGTCGGTCTTCATGTACTTAAGTCGGCATTGTGCCTTTTGTATTTAATTCCCACGTAATTTCTGTGTTTCATCGTCATTAAGAAGGTCCAAGGGATACAGTAAACATGAAGTGAAGCATCGGAATCTATAACTAGTGTCACAGGAATGGTTCAAAACATAGACAGTAGGAAGAGTCAGTCTTCTTGTACTTAAGTCGGCATTGTGCCTTTTGTATTTAATTCCGATGCAATTTCTGTGTTTCATCGTCAATAAGAAGGTCCAAGGGATACAGTAAACCTGAAGTGAAGCATCGGAATCCATAACTAGTGTCACAGGAATGGTTCATAACATAGACAGTAAGAAGAGTCAGTCTTCTTGTACTTAAGTCAGCATAGTGCCTTTTGTATTTAATTCCGATGCAATTTCTGTGCTTCATCGTCAATAAGATGGTCAGAGGGATACAGTTAACCTGATGTGAAGCATCGCAATCTATAACTAGTGTCACAGGAATGGTTCAAAACATAGTCAGTAAGAAGAGTCAGTATTTTTGTACTTAAGTCGGCATTTTGCCTTTTGTGTTTAATTCCGATGCAATTACTGTGTTTCAGCGTCAATAACAAGGTCCTAAGGGATACAGTAATCCTGAAGTGAAGCATCGGAATCTATAACTAGTATCACAGGAATGGCTAAAAGCATAGACAGTAAGATGAGTCAGTCATCTTGTACTTAAGTCGGCGTTGTGCCTTTTGTATTTAATTCCGATGCAATTTCTGTGTTTCATCGTCAATAAGAAGATCAGATTGATACAATAAACCTGAAGTGAAGCATCGGAATCAATAACTAGAGTCACAGGAATGGTTCAAAACATTGACAGTCGGAAGTGTCAGTCTTCTTGGACTTAAGTCGGCATTGTGCCTTTTGTATTTAATTCCGATGCAATTTCTGTGATTCATCGTCAATAAGGAGGTCCAAGGGATACAGTAAAACTTAAGTCAAGCATCGGAATCTATAACTAGTGTCACAGGAATGGTTCAAAACATAGACAGTAAGAAGAGTCAGTCTTCTTGCACTTAATTCGGCATTGTGCCCTTTGTATTTAATTCCAATGCAATTTCTGTGTGTCATCGTCAATAAGAAGGTCAGAGGCATACAGTAAACCTCCAGTGAAGCATCGGAATCTATAACTAGTGTCACAGGGATGGTTCAAAACATAGACAGTAAGTAGAGTCAGTATTCTTGTATTGAAGTTGGCATTGTGCCTTTTGTATATAATTCCGATGCAATTTCTGTGTTTCATCGTCAATAAGAAGGTCCAAGGGATACAGTAAACCTGAAGTGAAGCACCGGAATCTTTAACTAGTGTCACAGGAATGGTTCAAAACATAGTCAGTGAGAACAGTCAGTCTTCTTGTACTTAAGCCGGCATTGTGCCTTTTGTGTTTAATTCAGATGCAATTTCTGTGTTTCGTCGTCAATAAGAAGGTCAGAGGCATACAGTAAACCTCAAGTGAAGCATCGGAATCTATAACTAGTATCACAGGGATGGTTCAAAACATAGACAGTAAGTAGAGTCAGTATTCTTGTATTTAAGTTGGCATTGTGCCTTTTGTATATAATTCCGATGCAATTTCTGTGTTTCATCGTCAATAAGAAGGTCCAAGGGATACAGTAAACCTGAAGTGAAGCACCGGAATCTTTAACTAGTGTCACAGGAATGGTTCAAAACATAGTCAGTAAGAACAGTCAGTCTTCTTGTACTTAAGTCGGCATTGTGCCTTTTGTATTTAATTCCGATGCAATTTCTGTGTTTCATCGTCAATAAGAAGATCAGAGGGATAGAGTAAACCTGAAGTGAAGCATCGGAATCTATAACTAGTGTCACAGGAATGGTTCAAAACATAGACAGTAAGAAGAGTCAGTCTTCTTGTACTTAAGTCGGCATAGTGCCTTTTGTAATTAATTCCGATGCAATTTCTGTGCTTCATCGTCAATAAGATGGTCAGAGGGATACAGTACAGTTGATGTGAAGCATCGCAATCTATAACTAGTGTCACAGGAATGGTTCAAAACATAGTCAGTAAGAAGAGTCAGTACTTTTGTACTTAAGTCGGCATTTTGCCTTTTGTGTTTAATTTCGATGCAATTACTGTGTTTCAGCGTCAATAACAAGGTACTAAGGGATACAGTAATCCTGAAGTGAAGCATCGGAATCTATAACTAGTGTCACAGGAATGGTTCAAAATATAGACAGTAAGAAGAGTCTGTCTTCTTGTACTTAAGTCTGCATTGTGCCTTTTGTATTTAATTCCGATGCAATTTCTGTGTTTCATCGTCAATAAGAAGGTCCAAGGGATACAGTAAACCTGAAGTGAAGCATCGGAATCTATAACTAGTGTCACAGGAATGGTTCAAAACATAGTCAGTAAGAAGAGTCAGTCTTCTTGTACTTAAGTCGGCATTCTGCCTTTTCTATTTACTTCCGATGCAATTTCTCAGTTTCATCGTCAATAGTAAGGTCCAAGGGATACAGTAAACCTTAAGTAAAGCATCGGAATCAATAACTAGTGTCACAGGAATGGTTCAAAACATAGTAAGTAAGAAGAGTCAGTCTTCTAGTCCTTAAGTCGGCATTGTGCCTTTTGTATTTAATTCCGATGCAATTTCTGTGTTTCATCGTCAATAAGAAGGTCCAAGGGATACAGTAAACGTGAAGTGAAGCATCGTAATCTATAACTAGTGTCACAGGAATGGTTGAAAACATAGACAGTAGGAAGAGTCAGTCTTCTTGTACTTAGGTCGGCATTGTGCCTATTGTATTTAATTCCGATGCAATTTCTGTGTTTCATCGTCAATAAGAAGGACCAAGGGATACAGTATATCTGAAGGGAAGCATCGGAATCTATAACTAGTGTCACAGGAATGGATCAAAACACAGACAGTAAGAAGAGTCAGTCTTCTTCTACTTAAGTCGGCATTGTGCCTTTTCTATTTAATTCCGATGCAATTTCTCAGTTTCATCGTCAATAAGAAGGTCCAAGGGATCCAGTAAACCTGGAGTGAAGCATCGGAATCTATAACTAGTGTCACAGGAATGGTTCATAACATAGACAGTAAGAAGAGTCAGTCTCCTTGTACATAAGTCGACATTGTGCCTTTGCTATTTAATTCCGATGCAATTTCTGTGATTCTTCGTCAATAAGAAGGTCAGAGGGATACAGTATACCTGGAGTGTAGCTTCGGAATCTATAACTAGTGTCACAGGAATGGTTCAAAACATAGACGGTAAGAAGTGTCAGTCTTCGTGTACTTAAGTCGGCATTTTGCCTTTTTTATTTACTTCCGATGCAATTTCTGTGTTTCATCGTCAATAGTAAGGTCCAAGGGATACAGTAAACCTTAAGTAAAGCATCGGAATCAATAACTAGTGTCACAGGAATGGTTCAAAACATAGTAAGTAAGAAGAGTCAGTCTTCTAGTCCTTAAGTCGGCATTGTGCCTTTTGTATTTAATTCCGATGCAATTTCTGTGTTTCATCGTCAATAAGAAGGTCCAAGGGATACAGTAAACGTGAAGTGAAGCATCGTAATCTATAACTAGTGTCACAGGAATGGTTGAAAACATAGACAGTAGGAAGAGTCAGTCTTCTTGTACTTAAGTCCGCATTGTGCCTTTTGTATTTAATTCCCATGCAATTTCTGTGTTTCATCGTCAATAAGAAGGTCCAAGGGATACAGTAAATCTGAAGGGAAGCATGGGAATCTATAACTAGTGTCACAGGAATGGTTCAAAACATAGACAATAAGAAGAGTCAGTCTTCTTGTACTTAAGTCGGCATAGTGCCTTTTGTATTTAATTCCGATGCCATTTCCGTGTTTCATCGTCAATAAGATGGTCAGAGGGATACAGTAAACCTGAAGTGAAGCATCGTAATCTATAACTAGTGTCACAGGAATGGTTCAAAACATAGTCAGTAAGAAGAGTCAGTATTTTTGTACTTAAGTCGGCATTGTGCCTTTTGTATTTCATTCCGATGCAATTTCTGTGTTTCATCGTCAATAAGAAGATCAGAGGGATACAGGAAACCTGAAGTGAAGCATCGGAATCTATAACTAGTGTCACAGGAATGGTTCAAATCACTGACTGTAGGAAGAGTCAGTCTTCTTGTACTTAAGTCGGCATGGTGCCTTTTGTACTTAATTCCGATGGAATTTCTGTGTTTCATCGTCAATAAGAAGCTCCAAGGGATACAGTAAACCTGAAGTGAAGCATCGGAATCAATAACTAGTGTCACAGGAATGGTTCAAAACATAGACAGTAAGAAGAGTCAGTCTTCTTGTACTTAATGCGGTATTGTGCCTTTTGTATTTAATTCCGAGGCAATTTCTATGATTCATCGTCAATAAGAAGGTCCAAGGATTACAGTAAACCTGAAGTGAAGCATCAGAATCCATAACTAGTGTCACAGGAATGGTTCAAAACATAGAACGTAAGAAGAGTCAGTCTTCTTGTACTTAAGTCAGCATTGTGGCTTTTCTATTTAATTCCGATGCAATTTCTGTGTTTCATCGTCAATAAGTAGGTCCAAGGGATACAGTAAACCTGAAGTGTAGCATCGGAATCTATAACTAGTGTCACAGGAATGGTTCAAAACATAGTCAGTAAGAAGAGTCAGTCTTTTTGTACTTAAGTTTGCATTGTGCTTTTGTGTTTAATTCTGATGCAATTTCTGTGTTTCACGTCAATAACAAGGTCCAAGGGATGCAGTACACTTCAAGTGAAGCATCGGAATCTATAACTAGTGTCACAGGAATGGTTCAAAACTTAGTCAGTGGGAAGAGTCGGTCTCCATGTACTGAAGTCAGCAAGTGCCTTTTGTATTTAATCCCGATGCAATTTCTGTGTTTCATCGTCAATAAGAAGGTGCAAGGGATATAGTAAACGTGACGTGAAGCATCAGAATCTATAACTAGTGTCACAGGAATGGTTCAAAACATAGACAGTAGGAAGAGTCAGTCTTCTTGTACTTAAGTCGGCATTGTGCCTTTTGTATTTAATTCCGATGCAATTTCTTTGTTTCATCGTCAATAAGAAGGTCCAAGGGATACAGTAAACCTGAGGTGAAGAATCGGAATCTATAACTAGTGTCAAAGGAATGGTTCGAACCTAGACATTAAGAAGGGTCAGCCTTCTTGTACTTAGGTCGGCATTGTGCCTTTTGTATTTAATTCCGATGCAATTTCTGTGTTTCGTCGTCAATAAGAAGGTCCAAGGGATACAGTAAAACGGAAGTCAAGCATCGGAATCTATAACTAGTGTCACAGGAATGGTTCAAAACATAGTCAGTAAGAAGAGTCAGTCTTCTTGTACTTAATTCGGCACTGTGCCTTTTGTATTTAATTCCGAGGCAATTTCTGTGTTTCATCGTCAATAAGAAGGTCCAAGCGATACAGTAAACCTGAAGTGAAGCATCGGAATCTATAACTAGTGTCACAGGAATGGTGCAAAACATAGTCAGCAATAAGAGTCAGTCTTCTTGTACTTAAGTCGGCATTGTGCCTTTTGTGTTTAATTCCGATGCAATTTCTGTGTTTCATCGTCAATAAGAAGGTCAGAGGGATGCAGTATACCTGAAGTGAAGCATCGGAATCTATAACTAGTGTCACAGGAATGGTTCAAAACATAGTCAGTAAGAAGAGTCAGTCGTTTTGTACTTATGTCGGCATTGTGCCTTTTGTCTTTAATTCTGATGCAATTTCTGTGTTTCATCGTCAATAAGAAGGTCCAAGGGATACAGTAAACCTGAAGTGAAGAATTGGAATCTATAACTAGTGTCTCAGGAATGGTTCGAAACATAGACAGTAAGAAGGGTCAGTCTTCTTATACATAAGTCGGCATTGTGCCTTTTGTATTTAATTCCGATGCAATTTCTGTGTTTCGTCGTCAATACGAAGATCCAAGGGATATAGTAAAACTGAAGTGAAGCATCGGAATCTATAATTAGTGTCACAGGAATGGTTCAAAACATAGCCAGCAAGAATAGTTAGTCTACTTGTACTTAAGTCGGCATTGTGCCTTCTGTATTTAATTCCGATGCAATTTCTGTGTTGCATCGTCAGTAAGCAGGTCAGAGGCATACAGTAAACCTCAAGTGAGGCATCTGAATCTATAACTAGTGTCACAGGAATGGTTCAAAGCATAGTCAGTAAGAAGAGTCAGTCTTCTTGTACTTAAGTCGGCATTGTGCCTTTTGTATTTAATTCCGATGCAATTTCCGTGTTTCATCGTCAATAAGAAGGTCCCAGGGGTACAGTAAACCTGGAGTGAAGCATCGGAATCTTAAACTAGTGTCACAAAGATGGTTCAAAACATAGACAGTAAGGAGAGTCAGTATTCTTGTACTTAAGTTGGCATTGTGCCTTTTGTATTTAATTCCGATGCAATATCTGTGTTTCATCGTCAATACGCAGATCAGAGGGACACAGTAAACCAGAAGTGAAGCATCGGAATCTATAACTAGTGTCACAGGAATGGTTCAAATCATTGACAATAGGAAGAGTCAGTTTTCTTGACTTAAGTCGGCATTGTGCCTTTCGTATTTAATTCCGATGCAATTTCTGTGTTTCATCGTCAATAAGAAGGTCCAAGGGATACAGTAAACCGGAAGTGAAGCATCTGAATCAATAACTATTGTCACAGGAATGGTTCAAAACATAGTCAGTAAGAAGAGTCAGTCTTCTAGTCATTAAATCGGCATTGTGCCTTTTGTATTTAATTCCGATGCAATTTCTGTGTTTCATCGTCAATAAGAAGGTCCAAGGGATGCAGTAAACCTGGAGTGTAGCATCGGAATCTATAACTAGTGTCACAGGAATGGTTCAAAACATAGACAGTAAAAATAGTTTTCTTGTACTTAAGTCGGCATTGTGCCATTTGTATTTAATTCCGATGCAATTTCTGTGTTTCGTCGTCAATAAGAAGTTCCAAGGGATACAGTAAAGCTGAAGTCAAGCATCGGAATCTATAACTAGTGTCACAGGAATGGTTCAAAACATAGTCAGTAAGAAGAGTCAGTCTTCTTGTACTTAAGTCGGCATTGTGCCTTTTGTATTTAATTCCGATGCAATTTCTGTGTTTCATCGTCAATATGAAGGTCCAAGGGATACAGAAAACCTGAAGTGAAGCATCGGAATCTATAACTAGTGTCACAGGAATGGTTTAAAACATAGTCAGTAAAAAGAGTCAGTCTTCTTGTACTTAAGATGGCATCGTGCCTTTTGTATTTAATTCCGATGCAATTTCTGAGTTTCATCGTCAATAAGAAGGTCAGAGGGATACAGTAAACCTGAAGTGAACCATCGGCATCCATAACTAGTGTCACAGGAATGGTTCAAAACACAGTCAGTAAGAGGAGTCAGTCTTTTTGTACTTAAGTCGGCATTGTGCCTTTTGTGTTTAATTCTGATGCAATTTCTGTGTTTCATCGTCAATAAGAAGGTCCAAGGGATGCAGAAAACCTGAAGTGAAGCATCGGAATCTATAACTAGTGTCACAGGAATGGATCAAAACACAGACAGTAAGAAGAGTCAGTCTTCTTCTACTTAAGTCGGCATTGTGCCTTTTCTAACTAATTCCGATGCAATTTCTGTGTTTCATCGTCAATAAGAAGGTCCAAGGGATCCAGTAAACCTGGAGTGAAGCATCGGAATCTATAACCTGTGTCACAGGAATGGTTCATAACATAGACAGTAAGAAGAGTCAGTCTCCTTGTACTTAAGTCGACATTTTGCCTTTTCTATTTAATTCCGATGCAATTTGTGTGTTTCTTCGTCAATAAGAAGGTCCAAGGGATACAGTAAACCTCAAGTGAAGCATCGGAATCTATTACTAGTGTCACACGAATGGTTCAAAACATAGTCAGTAGGAAGAGTCGGTCTTCATGTACTTAAGTCGGCATTGTGCCTTTTGTATTTAATTCCGATGCAATTTCAGTGTTTCATCGTCAATAACAAGGTCCAAGGGATACAGTAAACGTGAAGTGAAGCATCGTAATCTATAACTAGTGTCACAGGAATGGTTGAAAACATAGACAGTAGGAAGAGTCAGTCTTCTTGTACTTAAGTCCGCATTGTGCCTTTTGTATTTAATTCCCATGCAATTTCTGTGTTTCATCGTCAATAAGAAGGTCCAAGGGATACAGTAAATCTGAAGGGAAGCATGGGAATCTATAACTAGTGTCACAGGAATGGTTCAAAACATAGACAATAAGAAGAGTCAGTCTTCTTGTACTTAAGTCGGCATAGTGCCTTTTGTATTTAATTCCGATGCCATTTCCGTGTTTCATCGTCAATAAGATGGTCAGAGGGATACAGTAAACCTGAAGTGAAGCATCGTAATCTATAACTAGTGTCACAGGAATGGTTCAAAACATAGTCAGTAAGAAGAGTCAGTATTTTTGTACTTAAGTCGGCATTGTGCCTTTTGTATTTCATTCCGATGCAATTTCTGTGTTTCATCGTCAATAAGAAGATCAGAGGGATACAGGAAACCTGAAGTGAAGCATCGGAATCTATAACTAGTGTCACAGGAATGGTTCAAATCACTGACTGTAGGAAGAGTCAGTCTTCTTGTACTTAAGTCGGCATGGTGCCTTTTGTACTTAATTCCGATGGAATTTCTGTGTTTCATCGTCAATAAGAAGCTCCAAGGGATACAGTAAACCTGAAGTGAAGCATCGGAATCAATAACTAGTGTCACAGGAATGGTTCAAAACATAGACAGTAAGAAGAGTCAGTCTTCTTGTACTTAATGCGGTATTGTGCCTTTTGTATTTAATTCCGAGGCAATTTCTATGATTCATCGTCAATAAGAAGGTCCAAGGATTACAGTAAACCTGAAGTGAAGCATCAGAATCCATAACTAGTGTCACAGGAATGGTTCAAAACATAGAACGTAAGAAGAGTCAGTCTTCTTGTACTTAAGTCAGCATTGTGCCTTTTCTATTTAATTCCGATGCAATTTCTGTGTTTCATCGTCAATAAGTAGGTCCAAGGGATACAGTAAACCTGAAGTGTAGCATCGGAATCTATAACTAGTGTCACAGGAATGGTTCAAAACATAGTCAGTAAGAAGAGTCAGTCTTTTTGTACTTAAGTTTGCATTGTGCTTTTGTGTTTAATTCTGATGCAATTTCTGTGTTTCACGTCAATAACAAGGTCCAAGGGATGCAGTACACTTCAAGTGAAGCATCGGAATCTATAACTAGTGTCACAGGAATGGTTCAAAACTTAGTCAGTGGGAAGAGTCGGTCTCCATGTACTGAAGTCAGCAAGTGCCTTTTGTATTTAATCCCGATGCAATTTCTGTGTTTCATCGTCAATAAGAAGGTGCAAGGGATATAGTAAACGTGACGTGAAGCATCAGAATCTATAACTAGTGTCACAGGAATGGTTCAAAACATAGACAGTAGGAAGAGTCAGTCTTCTTGTACTTAAGTCGGCATTGTGCCTTTTGTATTTAATTCCGATGCAATTTCTTTGTTTCATCGTCAATAAGAAGGTCCAAGGGATACAGTAAACCTGAGGTGAAGAATCGGAATCTATAACTAGTGTCAAAGGAATGGTTCGAACCTAGACATTAAGAAGGGTCAGCCTTCTTGTACTTAGGTCGGCATTGTGCCTTTTGTATTTAATTCCGATGCAATTTCTGTGTTTCGTCGTCAATAAGAAGGTCCAAGGGATACAGTAAAACGGAAGTCAAGCATCGGAATCTATAACTAGTGTCACAGGAATGGTTCAAAACATAGTCAGTAAGAAGAGTCAGTCTTCTTGTACTTAATTCGGCACTGTGCCTTTTGTATTTAATTCCGAGGCAATTTCTGTGTTTCATCGTCAATAAGAAGGTCCAAGCGATACAGTAAACCTGAAGTGAAGCATCGGAATCTATAACTAGTGTCACAGGAATGGTGCAAAACATAGTCAGCAATAAGAGTCAGTCTTCTTGTACTTAAGTCGGCATTGTGCCTTTTGTGTTTAATTCCGATGCAATTTCTGTGTTTCATCGTCAATAAGAAGGTCAGAGGGATGCAGTATACCTGAAGTGAAGCATCGGAATCTATAACTAGTGTCACAGGAATGGTTCAAAACATAGTCAGTAAGAAGAGTCAGTCGTTTTGTACTTATGTCGGCATTGTGCCTTTTGTGTTTAATTCTGATGCAATTTCTGTGTTTCATCGTCAATAAGAAGGTCCAAGGGATACAGTAAACCTGAAGTGAAGAATTGGAATCTATAACTAGTGTCTCAGGAATGGTTCGAAACATAGACAGTAAGAAGGGTCAGTCTTCTTATACATAAGTCGGCATTGTGCCTTTTGTATTTAATTCCGATGCAATTTCCGTGTTTCATCGTCAATAAGAAGGTCCCAGGGGTAAAGTAAACCTGGAGTGAAGCATCGGAATCTTAACCTAGTGTCACAAAGATGGTTCAAAACATAGACAGTAAGGAGAGTCAGTATTCTTGTACTTAAGTTGGCATTGTGCCTTTTGTATTTAATTCCGATGCAATATCTGTGTTTCATCTTCAATACGCAGATCAGAGGGACACAGTAAACCAGAAGTGAAGCATCGGAATCTATAACTAGTGTCACAGGAATGGTTCAAATCATTGACAATAGGAAGAGTCAGTTTTCTTGACTTAAGTCGGCATTGTGCCTTTCGTATTTAATTCCGATGCAATTTCTGTGTTTCATCGTCAATAAGAAGGTCCAAGGGATACAGTAAACCGGAAGTGAAGCATCTGAATCAATAACTATTGTCACAGGAATGGTTCAAAACATAGTCAGTAAGAAGAGTCAGTCTTCTAGTCATTAAATCGGCATTGTGCCTTTTGTATTTAATTCCGATGCAATTTCTGTGTTTCATCGTCAATAAGAAGGTCCAAGGGATGCAGTAAACCTGGAGTGTAGCATCGGAATCTATAACTAGTGTCACAGGAATGGTTCAAAACATAGACAGTAAGAATAGTTTTCTTGTACTTAAGTCGGCATTGTGCCATTTGTATTTAATTCCGATGCAATTTCTGTGTTTCGTCGTCAATAAGAAGTTCCAAGGGATACAGTAAAGCTGAAGTCAAGCATCGGAATCTATAACTAGTGTCACAGGAATGGTTCAAAACATAGTCAGTAAGAAGAGTCAGTCTTCTTGTACTTAAGTCGGCATTGTGCCTTTTGTATTTAATTCCGATGCAATTTCTGTGTTTCATCGTCAATATGAAGGTCCAAGGGATACAGAAAACCTGAAGTGAAGCATCGGAATCTATAACTAGTGTCACAGGAATGGTTTAAAACATAGTCAGTAAAAAGAGTCAGTCTTCTTGTACTTAAGATGGCTTCGTGCCTTTTGTATTTAATTCCGATGCAATTTCTGTGTTTCATCGTCAATAAGAAGGTCAGAGGGATACAGTAAACCTGAAGTGAACCATCGGCATCCATAACTAGTGTCACAGGAATGGTTCAAAACACAGTCAGTAAGAGGAGTCAGTCTTTTTGTACTTAAGTCGGCATTGTGCCTTTTGTGTTTAATTCTGATGCAATTTCTGTGTTTCATCGTCAATAAGAAGGTCCAAGGGATGCAGAAAACCTGAAGTGAAGCATCGGAATCTATAACTAGTGTCACAGGAATGGTTCAAAACATAGCCAGTAAGAAGAGTCAGTCTTCTTGTACTTATTTCGGCATTGTGCCTTTTGTATTTAATTCCGATTCAATTTCTATGTTTCATCGTCAATAAGAAGGTCCAAGGGATGCAGTAAACCTGAAGTGAAGCATCGGAATCTATAACTAGTGTCACAGGAATGGTTCAAATCATTGACCATAGGAAGAGTCAGTCTTCTTGTTCTTAAGTCGGCATTGTGCCTCTTGTATTTAATTCCGATGCAATTTCTGTGTTTCATCGTCAATAAGAAGGTCCAAGGGATCCAATAAACCTGGAGAGTAGCATCGGAATCTATAACTAGTGTCACAGGAATGGTTCAAAACATAGGCAGTAAGAAGAGTCAGTGTTCGTGTACTTAAGGCGGCATTTTGTCTTTTGCATTTAATTCCGATGCAATTTCTGTGTTTAATGACAATAAGAAGGTCCAAGGGATACAGTAAACCTGAAGTGAAGCATCGGAATCTATAACTAGTGTCACAGGAATGGTTCAAATCATAGTCAGTAAGAAGAGTCAGTCTTCTTGTCCTTAAGGTGGCATTGTGCCTTTTGTATTTAATTCCGATGCAATTTCTGTGTTTCATCGTCAATAAGAAGGTCCAAGGGATACAATAAAACTGGAGTGTAGCATCGGAATCTATAAGTAGTGTAACATGAATGGTTCAAAGCATAGACAGTAAGAAGAGTCAGTCTTCGTGTTCTTAAGTCGGCATTTTGCCTTTTGTGTTTAATTCCGATGCAATTTCTGTGCTTCATCGTCAATAAGAAGGTCCAAGGGATACAGTAAACCTGAAGTGAAGCATCGGAATCTATAAGTAGTGTCACAGGAATGGTTCAAACATAGTCCGTAAGAAGACTCAGTCTTTTTGTTCTTAAGTCGGCATTGTGCCTTTTCTATTTAATTCCGATGCAATTTCTGTGTTTCATCGTCAATACCAGGTTCCAAGGGATACAGTAAAGCTGGAGTGAAGCATCGGAATCTATAACTAGTGTCACAGGAATGGTTCAAAACATAGTCAGTAAGAAGAGTCAGTCTTCTTGTCCTTAAGTCGGAGTTGTCCCTTTTGTATTTAATTCCGATGCAATTTCTGTGTTTCATCGTCAATAAGAAGGTCAGAGGGATACAGTAAACCTGAAGAGAAGCATCGGAATCCATAACTAGTGTCACAGGAATGGTTCAAAACATAGTCAGTAAGAAGAGTCAGCCTTCTTGTCCTTAAGGTGGCATTGTGCCTTTTGTATTTAATTCCGATACAATTACTGTGTTTCATCGTCAATAAGAAGGTCAGAGGGTTACAGTAAACCTGAAGAGAAGCATCGGAATCCACAAGTCGTGTCACAGGATTTGTTCAAAACATAGACTTTAGGAAGAGTCTGTCTTCTTGTCCTTAAGTCGGTTTTGTGCCTTTTGTATTTAATTCCGATGCAGTTTCTGTGTTTCATCGTCAATAAGAAGGTCTAAGGGATACAATAAAACTGGAGTGTAGTATCGGAATCTATAACTAGTGTAACAGGAATGGTTCAAAGCATAGACAGTAAGAAGGGTCAGTCCTCGTGTACTTAAGTCGGCATTTTGCCTTATGTATTTTTTCCGATGTAATTTCGGTGTTTCATCGACAATAAGAATGTCCAAGGTATACAGTAAACCTGAAGTAAAGCATCGGAATCTATAACCAGTGTCACAGGAATGGTTCAAACTATAATCAGTAAGAAGAGTCAGTCTTCTTGTACTTAAGTCGGCATTGTGCCTTTTAATTAATTCCGATGCAATTTCTGTGTTTCATCGTCAATAAGAAGGTCCAAGGGATACAGTAAACCTGAAGTGAAGCATCGGAATCTATAACTAGTGTCACAGGAATGGTTCAAAACATAGTCAGTAAGAAGAGTCAGTCTTCTTGTTCTTAAGTCGGCATTGTGCTTTTCTATTTAATTCCGATGCAATATCTGTGATTCATCGACAATAACAAGGTCCAAGGGATACAGTAAAGCTGGAGTGAAGCATCGGAATCTATAACTAGTGTCACAGGAATGGTTCAAAACTTAGTCAGTAAGAAGAGTCAGTCTTCTTGTCCTTAAGGTGGCATTGTGCCTTTTGTATTTAATTCCGATGCAATTTCTGTGTTTCATGGTCAATAAGACGGTCAGAGGGATACAGTAAACCTGAAGAGAAGCATCGGAATCAACAACTAGTGCCACAGGAATGGTTCAAAACATAGACAGTATGAAGACTCTGTCTTCTTGTCCTTAAGTCTTCTTTGTGCCTTTTGCATTTAATTCCGATGCAATTTTTGTGTTTCATCGTCCATAAGACGGTCCAAGAGATACAATAAAACTGGAGTGTAGCATCGGAATCTATAACTAGTGTAACAGGAATGGTTCAAAGCATAGACAGTAAGAAGAGTCAGTCTTCGTGTACTTAAGTCGGCATTTTGTCTTTTGTATTTAATTCCGATGCAATTTATGTGTTTCATCGTCAATAAGAATGTCCAAGGGATACAGTAAACCTGAAGTGAAGCATCGGAATCTGTAACTAGTGTCACAGGAATGGTTCAAACATAGTCAGTAAGAAGATTCAGTCTTCTTGTTCTTAAGTCGGCATTGTGCCTTTTCTATTTAATTCCGATGCAATTTCTGTGTTGCATCGCCAATAACAAGGTCCAAGGGATACAGATAAGTCAGCTTTGTGCCTTTTGTATTTAATTCCAATGCAATTTCTGTGTTTCATCGTCAATGAGACGGCCCAAGAGATACAATAAAAGTTGAGTGTAGCATCGGAATCTATAACTAGTGTAACAGGAATGGTTCAAAGCATAGACAATAAGAAGAGTCAGTCTTCGTGTAGTTATGTCGGCATTTTGCCTTTTGTATTTAATTCCGATGCAATTTATGTGTTTCATCCTCAATAAGAAGGTCCAAGAGATACAGTAAACGTGAAGTGAAGCATCGGAATCTATAACTAGTGTCACAGGAATGGTTCATAACATAGTCAGTGAAGCATCGGAATCTATAACTAGTGTCACAGGAATGGTTCAAAACATAGTCAGTATGAAGAGTCAGTCTTCTTGTACTTAAGTTGGCAATGTCCTTTTGTATTTAATTCCGATGCAATTTCTGTGATTCATCGTCAATAACAAGGTCCGAGGGATACAGTAAAGCTGGAGTGAAGCATCGGAATCTATAACTAGTGTCACAGGAATGGTTCAGAACATAGTCAGTAAGAAGAGTCAGTCTTCTTGTACTTAAGTCGGCATTGTGCCTTTGTATTTAATTCCGATGCAATTTCTGTGTTTCATCGTCAATAAGATGGTCCAAGGGATACAGTAAACCTGAAGTGAAGCATCGGAATCTACAAATAGGGTCACAGGATTAGTTCAAAACATAGACAGTAAGAAGAGTCAGTCTTCTTGTCCTTAAGTCGGCATTGTGCCTTTTCTATTTAATTCCGATGTAATTTCTGTGTTTCATCGTCAATAACAAGGTCCGAGGGATACAGTAAAGCTGGAGTGAAGCATCGGAATCTATAACTAGTGTCACAGGAATGGTTCAAAACATAGTCAGTAAGAAGAGTCAGTCTTCTTGTACTTAAGTCGGCATTGTGCCTTTGTATTTAATTCCGATGCAATTTCTGTGTTTCATCGTCAATAAGAAGGTCAGGGGGATATAGTAAACATGATGAGAAGCATCGGAATCCACAACTAGTGTCACAGGAATGGTTCAAAGCATAGACGGTAGGAAGAGTCTGTCTTCTTGTCCTTAAGTCGGCATTGTGCCTTTTGTATTTAATTCCGATGCAATTTCTGTGTTGCATCGTCAATATGAAGGTCCAAGGGATACAGTAAACCTGAAGTGAAGCATCGGAATCTATAACTAGTGTCCCTGGTGTGGTTCAAAATATAGACATTAAGAAGAGTCAGTCTTCTTGTACTTAAGTCGGCATTGTGGCTTTTGTATTTAATTCCGATGCAATTTCTGTGATTCATTGTCAATAAGAAGGTCGAAGGGAAACAGTAAACCTGAAGTGAAGCATCGGAAACTATAACTAGTGTCACAGGAATGGTTCAAAACATAGACAGTACGAAGAGTCAGTCTTTTGTACTGAAGTCAGCATTGTGCCTTATCTATTTAACTGCGATGCAATTTCTGTGTTTCATCGTCAATAACATGGTCCAAGGGATACAGTAAACCTGGAGTGAAGCATCGGAATCAATAACTAGTGTCACAGGAATGGTTCAAAGCATAGACATTAAGAAGGGTCAGTCGTCTTGTACTTAAGTCGGTATTGTGCCTTTTGTATTTAATTCCGATACAATTTCTGTGTTTCATCAATAATAAGAAGGTCCAAGGGATACAATAAACCTGGAGTGTAGCACCGGAATCTATAACTAGTGTCACAGGAATGGTTCAAAGCATAGACAGTAAGAAGAGTCAGTGTTCGTGTACTTAAGTCGGCATTTTGCCTTTTGTATTTAATTCCGATGCAATTTCTGTGTTTCATCGTCATTAAGAAGGTCCAAGGGATACAGTAAACCTGAAGTGAAGCATCGGAATCTATAACTAGTGTCACAGGAATGGTTCAAAACATAGTCAGTAAGAAGAGTCAGTCTTCTTGTCCTTACGTCGGCATTGTGCCTTTTGTATTTAATTCCGATGCAATTTCTGTGTTTCATCGTCAATAACAAGATCCAAGGGATACAGTAAAGCTGGAGTGAAGCATCGGAATCTATAACTAGTGTCACAGGAATGGTTCAAAACATAGTCAGTAAGAAGAGTCAGTCTTCTTGTCCTTAAGGTGGCATTGTGCCTTTTGTATTTAATTCCGATGCAATTTCTGTGTTTCATCGTCAATAAGAAGGTCCAAGGGATACAATAAAACTGGAGTGTAGCATCGGAATCTATAACTAGTGTAACAGGAATGGTTCAAAGCATAGACAGTAGGAAGAGTCAGTCTTCTTGTACTTAAGTCGGCAATGTGCCTTTTGTAATTAATTCCGATGCAATTTCGGTGTTTCATCGTCAATAAGAAGGTACAACGGATACAGTAAACGTGAATTGAAGCGTCGGAATCTATATCTAGTGTCACAGGAATGGTACAAATCATAGACAGTACGAAGAGTCAGTGTGCTTGTACTTTAGTCGGCATTGTGCCTTTTGTATTTAATTCCGATGCAATTTCTGTGTTTCATCTTCAATAAGAAGGTCCAAGGGATACAGTAAACCTGAAGTGAAGCATCGGAATCTACAACTAGTGTCACAGGATTGGTTCAAACATAGACAGTAAGAAGAGTCAGTCTTCTTGTACTTAAGTCGGCATTGTGCCTTTTGTATTTATTTCCGATGCAATTTCTATGTTTCATCGTCAGTAAGAAGGTACAAGGGATACAGTAAACCTGAAGTGAAGCGTCGGAATCTATATCTAGTGTCACAGGAATGGTACAAATCATAGACAGTACGAAGAGTCAGTGTGCTTGTACTTTAGTCGGCATTGTGCCTTTTGTATTTAATTCCGATGCAATTTCTGTGTTTCATCGTCAATAAGAAGGTCCAAGGGATACAGTAAACCTGAAGTGAAGCATCGGAATCTACAACTAGTGTCACAGGATTGGTTCAAAACATAGACAGTAAGAAGAGTCAGTCTTCTTGTACTTAAGTCGGCATTGTGGCTTTTGTATTTAATTCCGATGCAAATTCTGTGTTTCATCGTCAATATGAAGGTCAGAGGGATACAGTAAACATGAAGTGAAGCATCGGAATCTATAAGTAGTGTCACAGGAATGGTTCAAAACATAGTCAGTAAGAAGAGTCAGTCTGCTTGTTCTTAAGTCGGCAATGTGCCTTTTCTATTTAATTCCGATGCAATTTCTGTGTTTCATCGTCAATAAGAAGGTCCAAGGAATACAGTAAACCTGAAGTGAAGCATCGGAATCTGTAACTAGTGTCAATGGAATGGTTCAAAACATAGACAGTAAGAAGAATCAGTCTTCTTGTCCTTAAGTCGGCATTGTGCATTTTGTATTTAATTCCGATGCAATTTCTGTGTTTCATCGTCAATAAGAAAGTCCAAGGGATACAGTAAACCTGGAGTGAAGCATCGGAATCTATTACTAGTGTCACAGGAATGGTTCAAAACATAGTCAGTAAGAAGAGTCAGTCTTCTTGTCCTTAAGTTGGCATTGTGCCTATTGTATTTAATTCCGATGCAATTTCTGTGTTTCATCGCCAATAAGAAGGTCAGAGGGATACAGTAAACCTGAAGTGAAGCATCGGAATCCACAACTAGTGTCACAGGAATGGTTAAAAACATAGACAGTAGAAAGAGTCAGTCTGCTTGTACTTAAGTCTTCATTGTGCCTTTTGTATTTAATTCCGATGCAATTTCTGTGTTTCATCGTCAATAAGAAGGTCCAACGGATACAGTAAACCTGACGTAAGGCATCGGAATCCACAACTAGTGTCACAGGATTGGTTTAAAGCATGGACAGTAAGAAGAGTCAGTCTTCTTGTACTTAAGTCGGCATTGTGCCTTTTCTATTTAATTCCGATGCAAATTCTGTGTTTCATCGTCAATAAGAAGGTCAGAGGGATACAGTAAACCTGAAGTGAAGCATCGGAATCAATAACTAGTGTCACAGTAATGTTTCAAAACATAGACAGTAAGAAAAGTCAGTCTTCCTGTACTTAAGTCGGCATTGTGCCTTTTGTATTTGATTCCGATGCAATTTCTGTGTTTCATCGTCAATAAGAAGGTCCAAGGGATACAGTAAACCTGAAGTGAAGCATCGGAACCTATAACTAGTGTCACTGGAATGGTACTAAATAATGACAGTAAGAAGAGTCAGTCTTACTGTACTTAAGTCGGCATTGTGGCTTCTGTATTTAATTCCGAAGCAATTTCTGTGATTAATCGTCAATACGAAGGTCCAAGGGAAACAGTAAACCTGAAGTGAAGCATCGGAAACTATAACTAGTGTCACAGGAATGGTTCAAAATATAGACAGTATGAAGAGTCAGTCTTCTTGTACTTAAGTCGGCATTGTGCCTTTTTCTATTTAATTTGATGCAATTTCTGTGTTTCATAGTCAATAAGAAGGTCCAAGGGATACAGTAAACCTGGAGTGAAGCATCGGAATCTATAACTAGTGTCACAGGAATGGTTCAAAACATAGTCAGTAAGAAGAGTCAGTCTTCTTGTCCTTAAGTTGGCTTTGTGCCTTTTGTATTTAATTCCGATGCAATTTCTGTGTTTCATCGTCAATAAGAAGGCCAGAGGTACATAGTAAACCTGAAGAGAAGCATCGGAATCCACAACTAGTGTCACAGGAATGGTTCAAATCATAGACAGTAGGAGGAGTCAGTCTTCTTGTACTTAAGTCGGCATTGTGCATTTTGTATTTAATTCCGATGCAATTTCTGTGTTTCATCGTCCATAAGAAGGTCCAAGTTATACAGTAAACCTGAAGTAAAGCATCGGAATCTATAATTAGTGTCACAGGAATGGTTCAAACTATAATCAGTAAGAAGAGTCTGTCATCTTGTACTTAAGTCGGCATTGTGCCTTTTCTACTTAATTCCAATGCAATTTCTGTGTTTCATCGTCAATAAGAAGGTCCAAGGGATACAGTAAAACTGAAGTGAAACATCGGAATCTATAACTAGAGTCACAGGAAAGGTTCAAAACATAGACAGTGAGAAGAGTCAGTCTTCTTGTACTCAAGTCGGTAATGTGCCTTTTCTATTTAATTCCGATGCAATTTCTGTGTTTCATCGTCAATAAGAAGGTCCAAGGGATACAGTAAACCTGAAGTGAAGCATCGGAACTATAACTAGTGTCACAGGAATGGTTCAAACATAGTCAGTAAGAAGATTCAGTCTTCTTGCACTTAAGTCGGCATTGTGCCTTTTCTATTTAATTCCGATGCAATTTCTGTGTTTCATCGTCAATAAGAAGGTCCAAGGTATACAGTAAACCTGAAGTAAAGCATCGGAATCTATAACTAGCGTCACAGGAATGGTTCAAACTATAATCAGTAAGAAAGTCAGTCTTCTTGTACTTAAGTCGGCATTGTGCCTTTTCTATTTAATTCCGATGCAGATTCTGTGTTTCATCGTCTATAAGAAGGTCCAAGGGATACAGTAAACCTGAAGTGAAGAATCGGAATCTATAACTAGTGTCACTGGAATGGTTCTAAATATAGACAGTAAGAAGAGTCAGTCTTCCTGTACTTAAGTCGGCATTGTGGCTTTTGGTTTTAATTCCGATGCAATTTCAGTGATTCATCGTCAATAAGAAGGTCCGAGGGAAACAGTAAACCTGAAGTGAAGCATCGGAATCTATAACTAGTGTCACAGTAATGTTTCAAAACATAGACAGTAAGAAGAGTCAGTCTTCCTGTACTTAAGTCGGCATTGTGCCTTTTGTATTTGATTCCGATGAAATTTCTGTGTTTCATCGTCAATAAGAAGGTCCAAGGGATACAGTAAACCTGAAGTGAAGCATCGGAACCCATAACTAGTGTCACTGGAATGGCACTAAATATAGACAGTAAGAAGAGTCAGTCTTACTGTACTTAAGTCGGCATTTTGGCTTCTGTATTTAATTCCGAAGCAATTTCTGTGATTCATCGTCAATACGAAGGTCCAAGGGAAACAGTAAACCTGAAGTGAAGCATCGGAATCTATAACTAGTGTCATAGGAATGGTTCAAAATATTGACAGTACGAAGAGTCAGTCTTCTTGTACTTAAGTCGGCATTGTGCCTTTTTCTATTTAATTTGATGCAATTTCTGTGTTTCATCGTCAATAACAAGGTCCAAGGGATACAGTAAACCTGGAGTGAAGCATCGGAATATATAACTAGTGTCACAGCAATGGTTCAAAACATAGTCAGTAAGAAGAGTCAGTCTTCTTGTCATTAAGTTGGCTTTGTGCCTTTTGTATTTAATTCCGATGCAATTTCTGTGTATCATCGTCAATAAGAATGTCAGAGGTACACAGTAAACCTGAAGTAAAGCATCGGAATCCACAACTAGTGTCACAGGAATGGTTCAAAACATAGACAGTAGGAAGAGTCAGTCTTCTTGTACTTAAGTCGGCATTGTGCATTTTGTATTTAATTCCGATGCAATTTCTGTGTTTCATCGTCCATAAGAAGGTCCAAGTTATACAGTAAACCTGAAGTAAAGCATCGGAATCTATAACTAGTGTCACAGGAATGGTTCAAACTATAATCAGTAAGAAGAGTCTGTCATCTTGTACTTAAGTCGGCATTGTGCCTTTTCTACTTAATTCCAATGCAATTTCTGTGTTTCATCGTCAATAAGAAGGTCCAAGGGATACAGTAAAACTGAAGTGAAGCATCGGAATCTATAACTAGAGTCACAGGAAAGGTTCAAAGCATAGACAGTGAGAAGAGTCAGTCTTCTTGTACTCAAGTCGGCATTGTGCCTTTTCTATTTAATTCGGATGCAATTTCTGTGTTTCATCGTCAATAAGAAGGTCCAAGGGATACTGTAAACCTGAAGTGAAGCATCGGAACCTATAACTAGTGTCACAGGAATGGTTCAAACATAGTCAGTAAGAAGATTCAGTCTTCTTGCACTCAAGTCGGCATTGTGCCTTTTCTATTTAATTCCGATGCAATTTCTGTGTTTCATCGTCAATAAGAAGGACCAAGGTATACAGTAAACCTGAAGTAAAGCATCGGAATCTATAACTAGCGTCACAGGAATGGTTCAAACTATAATCAGTAAGAAGAGTCACTCTTCTTGTACCTAAGTCGGCATTGTGCCTTTTCTATTTAATTCAGATGCAATTTCTGTGTTTCATCGTCAATAACAAAGTCCAAGGGATACAGTAAACCTGGAGTGAAGCATCGGAATCTATAACTAGTGTCACAGGAATGGTTCAAATCATAGTCAGTAAGAAGAGTCAGTCTTCTTGTCCTTAAGTTGGCATTGTGCCTTTTGTATTTAATTCCGATGCAATTTCTGTGTTTCATCGTCAATAAGAAGGTCAGAGGTATACAGTAAACCTGAAGTGAAGCATCGGAATCCACAACTAGTGTCACAGGAATGGTTCAAAACATAGACAGTAGGAAGAGTCAGTCTTCTTGTACTTAAGTCGGCATTGTGCCTTTTGTATTTAATTCCGATGCAATTTCTGTGTTTCATCGTCAATAAGAAGGTCGAAGGTATACAGTAAGCCTGAATTAAAGCATCGGAATCTATAACTAGTGTCACAGGAATGGTTCAAACTATAATCAGTCAGAAGAGTCAGTCTTCTTGTACTTAAGTCGGCATTGTGCCTTTTCTATTTAATTCCCATGCAGTTTCTGTGTTTCATCGTCAATAAGAAGGTCCAAGGGATACAGTAAAACTGGAGTGAAGCATCGGAATCTATAACTAGTGTCACAGGAAAGGTTCAAATCATAGACAGTAAGAAGAGTCAGTCTTCTTGTACTTAAGTCGGCATTGTGCCTTTTGTATTTAATTCCGATGCAATTTCTGTGTTTCATCGTCAATAAGAACGTCCCAGGGATACAGTAAACCTGGAGTGTAGCATCGGAATCTATAACTAGTGTCACAAAGATGGTTCAAAACATAGACAGTAAGGAGAGTCAGTATTCTTGTACTTAAGTTGGCATTGTGCCTTTTGTATTTAATTCCGATGCAATATCTGTGTTTCATCGTCAATACGAAGATCAGAGGGACACAGTAAACCAGAAGTGAAGCATCTGAATCAATAACTAGTGTCACAGGAATGGTTCAAATCATTGACATTAGGAAGAGTCAGTCTTCTTGACTTTAGTCGGCATTGTGCCTTTTGTATTTAATTCCGATGCAATTTCTGTGTTTCATCGTCAATAAGAAGGTCCAAGGGATACAGTAAACCTGAAGTGAAGCATCTGAATCAATAACTAGTGTCACAGGAATGGTTCAAAACATAGTCAGTAAGAAGAATCAGTCTTCTAGTCCTTAAGTCGGCATTGTGCCTTTTGTATTTAATTCCGATGCAATTTCTGT
Source organism: Schistocerca serialis cubense (assembly GCF_023864345.2). Taxonomy (NCBI): domain Eukaryota; kingdom Metazoa; phylum Arthropoda; class Insecta; order Orthoptera; family Acrididae; genus Schistocerca; species Schistocerca serialis. The sequence continues at coordinate 1,078,377,230 of NC_064640.1, read as the reverse complement.
GTTTCATCGCCAATAAGAAGGTCCAAGGGATGCAGTAAACCTGGAGTGTAGCATCGGAATCTATAACTAGTGTCACAGGAATGGTTCAAAACATAGACAGTAAGAATAGTTTTCTTGTACTTAAGTCGGCATTGTGCCATTTGTATTTAATTCCGATGCAATTTCTGTGTTTCGTCGTCAATAAGAAGTAACAAGGGATACAGTAAAGCTGAAGTCAAGCATCGGAATCTATAACTAGTGTCACAGGAATGGTTCAAAACATAGTCAGTAAGAAGAGTCAGTCTTCTTGTACTTAAGTCAGTATTGTGCCTTTTGTATTTAATTCCGATGCAATTTCTGTGTTTCATCGTCAATAAGAAGGTCCAAGGGATACAGAAAACCTGAAGTGAAGCATCGGAATCTATAACTAGTGTCACAGGTATGGTTTAAAACATAGTCAGTAAAAAGAGTCAGTGTTCTTGTACTTAAGTTGGCATTGTGCCTTTTGTATTTAATTCCGATGCAATTTCTGTGTTTCATCGTCAATAAGAAGGTCAGAGGGATACAGTAAACCTGAAGTGAAGCATCGGCATCCATAACTAGTGTCACAGCAATGGTTCAAAACATAGTCAGTAAGAAGAGTCAGTCTTTTTGTACTTAAGTCGGCATTGTGCCTTTTGTGTTTAATTCTGATGCAATTTCTGGGTTTCATCGTCAATAAGAAGATCCAAGGGATGCAGTAAACCTGAAGTGAAGCATCGGAATCTATAACTAGTGTCACAGGAATGGTTCAAAACATAGTCAGTAAGAAGAGTCAGTCTTCTTGTCCTTAAGGTGGCATTGTGCCTTTTGTATTTAATTCCGATGCAATTACTGTGTTTCATCGTCATTAAGAAGGTCAGAGGGATACAGTAAACCTGAAGAGAAGCATCGGAATCTATAACTAGTGTCACAGGATTGGTTCCAAACATAGACTGTAGGAAGAGTCTGTCTTCTTGTCCTTAAGTCGGTTTTGTGCCTTTTGTATTTAATTCCGATGCAGTTTCTGTGTTTCATCGTCAATAAGAAGGTCCAAGGGATACAATAAAACTGGAGTGTTGCATCGGAATCTATAACTAGTGTAACAGGAATGGTTCAAAGCATAGACAGTAAGATGAGTCAGTCTCCGTGTACTTAAGTCGGCATATTGTCTTTTGTATTTAATTCCGATGCAATTTATGTGTTTAATCGTCAATAAGAAGGTCCAAGGGATACAGTAAACCTGAAGTGAAGCATCGGAATCTATAACTAGTGTCACAGGAATGGTTCAAAACATAGTCAGTAAGAAGACTCAGTCTTCTTGTTCTTAAGTCGGCATTGTGCCTTTTCTATTTAATTCCGATGCAATTTCTGTGTTGCATCGTCAATAACAAGGTCCAAGGGATTCAGATAAGTCAGCTTTGTGCCTTTTGTATTTAATTCCAATGTAATTTCTGTGTTTCATCGTCAATAAGACGGCCCAAGAGATACAATAAAACTGGAGTGTTGCATCGGAATCTATAACTAGTGTAACAGGAATGGTTCAAAGCATAGACAGTAAGATGAGTCAGTCTCCGTGTACTTAAGTCGGCATTTTGCCTTTTGTATTTAATTCCGATGCAATTTATGTGTTTCATCTTCAATAAGAAGGTCCAAGGGATACAGTAAACCGGAAGTGAAGCATCGGAATCTATAACTAGTGTCACATGAATGGTTCAAAACATAGTCAGTATGAAGAGTCAGTCTTCTTGTCCGTAAGTTGGCATTGTCCTTTTGTATTTAATTCCGATGCAATTTCTGTGATTCATCGTCAATAAGAATGTCAGAGGTATACAGTAAAGCTGAAGAGAAGAATCGGAATCCACAACTAGTGTCACAGGAATGGTTCAAAGCATAGACAGTAGGAAGAGTCAGTCATCTTGTACTTAAGTCGGCATTGTGCCTTTTGTATTTAATTCCGATGCAATTTCTGTGTTTCATCGTCAATAAGAAGGCCCAAGGTATACAGTAAACTTGAAGTAAAGCATCGGAATCTATAACTAGTGTCACAGGAATGGTTCAAACTATAATCAGTAAGAAGTGTCAGTCTTCTTGTACCTAAGTCGGCATTGTGCCTTTTCTATTTAATTCCGATGCAATTTCTGTGTTTCATCGTCAATAAGAAGGTCCAAGGGATACAGTAAACCTGGAGTGAAGCAACGGAATCTATAACTAGTGTCACAGGAATGGTTCAAAACATAGTCAGTAAGAAGAGTCAGTCTTCTTGTCCTTAAGTTGGCATTGTGCCTATTGTATTTAATTCCGATGCAATTTCTGTGTTTCATCGCCAATAAGAAGGTCTGAGGGATACAGTAAACCTGAAGTGAAGCATCGGAGTCCACAGCTAGTGTCACAGGAATGGTTAAAAACATAGACAGTAGAAAGAGTCAGTCTGCTTGTACTTAAGTCTTCATTGTGCCTTTTGTATTTAATTCCGATGCAATTTCTGTGTTTCATCGTCAATAAGAAGGTCCAACGGATACAGTAAACCTGAAGTAAGGCATCGGAATCCACAACTAGTGTCACAGGATTGGTTTAAAGCATGGACAGTAAGAAGAGTCAGTCTTCTTGTACTTAAGTCGGCATTGTGCCTTTTCTATTTAATTCCGATGCAAATTCTGTGTTTCATCGTCAATAAGAAGGTCAGAGGGATACAGTAAACCTGAAGTGAAGCATCGGAATCTATAACTAGTGTCACAGTAATGTTTCAAAACATAGACAGTAAGAAAAGTCAGTCTTCCTGTACTTAAGTCGGCATTGTGCCTTTTGTATTTGATTCCGATGCAATTTCTGTGTTTCATCGTCAATAAGAAGGTCCAACGGATACAGTAAACCTGAAGTGAAGCATCGGAACCTATAACTAGTGTCACTGGAATGGTACTAAATAATAACAGTAAGAAGAGTCAGTCTTACTGTACTTAAGTCGGCATTGTGGCTTCTGTATTTAATTCCGAAGCAATTTCTGTGATTCATCGTCAATACGAAGGTCCAAGGGAAACAGTAAACCTGAAGTGAAGCATCGGAAACTATAACTAGTGTCACAGGAATGGTTCAAAATATAGACAGTATGAAGAGTCAGTCTTCTTGTACTTATGTCGGCATTGTGCCTTTTTCTATTTAATTTGATGCAATTTCTGTGTTTCATAGTCAATAACAAGGTCCAAGGGATACAGTAAACCTGGAGTGAAGCATCGGAATCTATAACTAGTGTCACAGGAATGGTTCAAAACATAGTCAGTAAGAAGAGTCAGTCTTCTTGTCCTTAAGTTGGCTTTGTGCCTTTTGTATTTAATTCCGATGCAATTTCTGTGTTTCATCGTCCATAAGAAGGTCCAAGTTATACAGTAAACCTGAAGTAAAGCATCGGAATCTATAACTAGTGTCACAGGAATGGTTCAAACTATAATCAGTAAGAAGAGTCTGTCATCTTGTACTTAAGTCGGCATTGTGCCTTTTCTACTTAATTCCAATGCAATTTCTGTGTTTCATCGTCAATAAGAAGGTCCAAGGGATACAGTAAAACTGAAGTGAAACATCGGAATCTATAACTAGAGTCACAGGAAAGGTTCAAAACATAGACAGTGAGAAGAGTCAGTCTTCTTGTACTCAAGTCGGCATTGTGCTTTTTCTATTTAATTCCGATGCAATTTCTGTGTTTCATCGTCAATAAGAAGGTCCAAGGGATACAGTAAACCTGAAGTGAAGCATCGGAACCTATAACTAGTGTCACAGGAATGGTTCAAACATAGTCAGTAAGAAGATTCAGTCTTCTTGCACTTAAGTCGGCATTGTGCCTTTTCTATTTAATTCCGATGCAATTTCTGTGTTTCATCGTCAATAAGAAGGTCCAAGGTATACAGTAAACCTGAAGTAAAGCATCGGAATCTATAACTAGCGTCACAGGAATGGTTCAAACTATAATCAGTAAGAAGAGTCAGTCTTCTTGTACTTAGGTCGGCATTGTGCCTTTTCTATTTAATTCCGATGCAGATTCTGTGTTTCAACGTCTATAAGAAGGTCCAAGGGATACAGTAAACCTGAAGTGAAGAATCGGAATCTATAACTAGTGTCACTGGAATGGTTCTAAATATAGACAGTAAGAAGAGTCAGTCTTCCTGTACTTAAGTCGGCATTGTGGCTTTTGGTTTTAATTCCGATGCAATTTCAGTGATTCATCGTCAATAAGAAGGTCCGAGGGAAACAGTAAACCTGAAGTGAAGCATCGGAATCTATAACTAGTGTCACAGTAATGTTTCAAAACATAGACAGTAAGAAGAGTCAGTCTTCTTGTACTTAAGTCGGCATTGTGCCTTTTGTATTTGATTCCGATGAAATTTCTGTGTTTCATCGTCAATAAGAAGGTCCAAGGGATACAGTAAACCTGAAGTGAAGCATTGGAACCTATAACTAGTGTCACTGGAATGACACTAAATATAGACAGTAAGAAGAGTCAGTCTTACTGTACTTAAGTCGGCATTGTGGCTTCTGTATTTAATTCCGAAGCAATTTCTGTGATTCATCGTCAATACGAAGGTCCAAGGGAAACAGTGAACCTGAAGTGAAGCATCGGAATCTATAACTAGTGTCATAGGAATGGTTCAAAATATAGACAGTACGAAGAGTCAGTCTTCTTGAACTTAAGTCGGCATTGTGCCTTTTTCTATTTAATTTGATGCAATTTCTGTGTTTCATCGTCAATAACAAGGTCCAAGGGATACAGTAAACCTGGAGTGAAGCATCGGAATATATAACTAGTGTCACAGCAATGGTTCAAACATAGTCAGTAAGAAGAGTCAGTCTTCTTGTCATTAAGTTGGCTTTGTGCCTTTTGTATTTAATTCCGATGCAATTTCTGTGTTTCATCGTCAATAAGAATGTCAGAGGTACACAGTAAACCTGAAGTAAAGCATCGGAATCCACAACTAGTGTCACAGGAATGGTTCAAAACATAGACAGTTGGAAGAGTCAGTCTTCTTTTACTTAAGTCGGCATTGTGCATTTTGTATTTAATTCCGATGCAATTTCTGTGTTTCATCGTCCATAAGAAGGTCCAAGTTATACAGTAAACCTGAAGTAAAGCATCGGAATCTATAACTAGTGTCACAGGAATGGTTCAAACTATAATCAGTAAGAAGAGTCTGTCATCTTGTACTTAAGTCGGCATTGTGCCTTTTCTACTTAATTCCAATGCAATTTCTGTGTTTCATCGTCAATAAGAAGGTCCAAGGGATACAGTAAAACTGAAGTGAAGCATCGGAATCTATAACTAGATTCACAGGAAAGGTTCAAAACATAGACAGTGAGAAGAGTCAGTCTTCTTGTACTCAAGTCGGCATTGTGCCTTTTCTATTTAATTCGGATGCAATTTCTGTGTTTCATCGTTAATAAGAAGGTCCAAGGGATACAGTAAACCTGAAGTGAAGCATCGGAACCGATAACTAGTGTCACAGGAATGGTTCAAACATAGTCAGTAAGAAGATTCAGTCTTCTTGCACTCAAGTCGGCATTGTGCCTTTTCTATTTAATTCCGATGCAATTTCTGTGTTTCATCGTCAATAAGAAGGTCCAAGGTATACAGTAAACCTGAAGTAAAGCATCGGAATCTATAACTAGCGTCACAGGAATGGTTCAAACTATAATCAGTAAGAAGAGTCAGTCTTCTTGTACTTAAGTCGGCATTGTGCCTTTTCTATTTAATTCCGATGCAGATTCTGTGTTTCATCGTCTATAAGAAGGTCCAAGGGATACAGTAAACCTGAAGTGAAGCATCGGAATCTATAACTAGTGTCACTGGAATGGTTCTAAATATAGACAGTAAGAAGAGTCAGTCTTCCTGTACTTAAGTCGGCATTGTGGCTTTTGGTTTTAATTCCGATGCAATTTCAGTGATTCATCGTCAATAAGAAGGTCCGAGGGAAACAGTAAACCTGAAGTGAAGCATCGGAATCAATAACTAATGTCACAGGAATGGTTCAATACATAGACAGTACGAAGAGTCAGACTTCTTGTACTTAAGTCGGCATTGTTCCTTTTCTATTTAATTCAGATGCAATTTCTGTGTTTCATCGTCAATAACAAGGTCTAAGGGATACAGTAAACCGGGAGTGAAGCATCGGAATCTATAACTAGTGTCACAGGAATGGTTCAAATCATAGTCAGTAAGAAGAGTCAGTCTTCTTGTCCTTAAGTTGGCATTGTGCCTTTTGTATTTAATTCCGATGCAATTTCTGTGTTTCATCGTCAATAAGAAGGTCAGAGGTATACAGTAAACCTGAAGTGAAGCATCGGAATCCACAACTAGTGTCACAGGAATGGTTCAAAACATAGACAGCAGGAAGAGTCAGTCTTCTTGTACTTAAGTCGGCATTGTGCCCTTTGTATTTAATTCCGATGCAATTTCTGTGTTTCATCGTCAATAAGAAGGTCCAAAGTATACAGTAAACCTGAATTAAAGCATCGGAATCTATAACTAGTGTCACAGGAATGGTTCAAACTATAATCAGTCAGAAGAGTCAGTCTTCTTGTACTTAAGTCGGCATTGTGCCTTTTCTATTTAATTCCCATGCAGTTTCTGTGTTTCATCGTCAATAAGAAGGTCCAAGGGATACAGTAAAACTGGAGTGAAGCATCGGAATCTATAACTAGTGTCACAGGAAAGGTTCAAATCATAGACAGTAAGAAGAGTCAGTCTTCTTGTACTTAAGTCGGCATTGTGCCTTTTGTATTTAATTCCGATGCAATTTCTGTGTTTCATCGTCAATAAGAAGGTCCCAGGGATACAGTAAACCTGGAGTGAAGCATCGGAATCTATAACTAGTGTCACAAAGATGGTTCAAAACATAGACAGTAAGGAGAGTCAGTATTCTTGTACTTAAGTTGGCATTGTGCCTTTTGTATTTAATTCCGATGCAATATCTGTGTTTCATCGTCAATACGAAGATCAGAGGGACACAGTAAACCAGAAGTGAAGCATCGGAATCTATAACTAGTGTCACAGGAATGGTTCAAATCATTGACAATAGGAAGAGTCAGTCTTCTTGACTTTAGTCGGCATTGTGCCTTTTGTATTTAATTCCGATGCAATTTCTGTGTTTCATCGTCAATAAGAAGGTCCAAGGGATACAGTAAACCTGAAGTGAAGCTTCTGAATCAATAACTAGTGTCACAGGAATGGTTCAAAACATAGTCAGTAAGAAGAATCAGTCTTCTAGTCCTTAAGTCGGCATTGTGCCTTTTGTATTTAATTCCGATGCAATTTCTGTGTTTCATCGCCAATAAGAAGGTCCAGGGGATGCAGTAAACCTGGAGTGTAGCATCGGAATCAATAACTAGTGTCACAGGAATGGTTCAAAACATAGACAGTAAGAATGGTTTTCTTGTACTTAAGTCGGCATTGTGCCATTTGTATTTAATTCCGATGCAATTTCTGTGTTTCGTCGTCAATAAGAAGTTCCAAGAGATACAGTAAAGCTGAAGTCAAGCATCGGAATCTATAACTAGTGTCACAGGAATGGTTCAAAACATAGTCAGTAAGAAGAGTCAGTCTTCTTGTACTTAAGTCAGTATTGTGCCTTTTGTATTTAATTCCGATGCAATTTCTGTGTTTCATCGTCAATAAGAAGATCCAAGGGATACAGAAAACCTGAAGTGAAGCATCGGAATCTATAACTAGTGTCACAGGTATGGTTTAAAACATAGTCAGTAAAAAGAGTCAGTCTTCTTGTACTTAAGTTGGCATTGTGCCTTTTGTATTTAATTCCGATGCAATTTCTGTGTTTCATCGTCAATAAGAAGGTCAGAGGGATACAGTAAACCTGAAGTGAAGCATCGGCATCCATAACTAGTGTCACAGCAATGGTTCAAAACATAGTCAGTAAGAAGAGTCAGTCTTTTTGTACTTAAGTCGGCTTTGTGCCTTTTGTGTTTAAATCTGATGCAATTTCTGGGTTTCATCGTCAATAAGAAGGTCCAAGGGATGCAGTAAACCTGAAGTGAAGCATCGGAATCTATATCTAGTGTCACAGGAATGGTTCAAAACATAGTCAGTAAGAAGAGTCAGTCTCCTTGTCCTTAAGGTGGCATTGTGCCTTTTGTATTTAATTCCGATGCAATTACTGTGTTTCATCGTCAATAAGAAGGTCAGAGGGATACAGTAAACCTGAAGAGAAGCATCGGAATCCACAACTAGTGTCACAGGATTGGTTCAAAACATAGACTGTAGGAAGAGTCTGTCTTCTTGTCCTTAAGTCGGTTTTGTGCCTTTTGTATTTCATTCCAATGCAGTTTCTGTGTTTCATCGTCAATAAGAAGGTCCAAGGGATACAATAAAACTGGAGTGTAGCATCGGAATCTATAACTAGTGTAACAGGAATGGTTCAAAGCATAGACAGTAAAAAGAGTCAGTCCTCGTGTACTTAAGTCGGCATTTTGCCTTTTGTATTTAATTCCGATGCAATATCGGTGTTTCATCGTCAATAAGAATGTGCAAGGTATACAGTAAACCTGAAGTAAAGCATCGGAATCTATAACTAGTGTCACAGGAATGGTTCAAACTATAATCAGTAAGAAGAGTCAGTCTTCTTGTACTTAAGTCGGCATTGTGCCTTTTCTATTTAATTCCGATGCAATTTCTGTGTTTCATCGTCAATAACAAGGTCCAAGGGATACAGTAAACCTGAAGTGAAGCATCGGAATCTATAATTAGTGTCACAGGAATGGTTCAAAACATAGTCAGTAAGAAGAGTCAGTCTTCTTGTTCTTAAGTCGGCATTGTGCTTTTCTATTTAATTCCGATGCAATATCTGTGATTCATCGTCAATAGCAAGGTCCAAGGGATACAGTAAAGCTGGAGTGAAGCATCGGAATCTATAACTAGTGTCACTGGAATGGTTCAAAACTTTGTCAGTAAGAAGAGTCAGTCTTCTTGTCCTTAAGGTGGCATTGTGCCTTTTCTATTTAATTCCGATGCAATTTCTGTGTTTCATGGTCAATAAGAAGGTCAGAGGGAAACAGTAAACCTGAAGAGAAGCATCGGAATTCACAACTAGTGCCACAGGAATGGTTCAAACATAGACAGTAAGAAGTTTCTGTCTTCTTGTCCTTAAGTCGGCTTTGTGCCTTTTGTATTTAATTCCGATGCAATTTTTGTGTTTCATCGTCCATAAGACGGTCTAAGAGATACAATAAAACTGGAGTGAAGCATCGGAATCTATAACTAGTGTAACAGGAATGGTTCAAAGCATAGACAGTAACAAGAGTCAGTCTTCGTGTACTTAAGTCGGCATTTTGTCTTTTGTATTTAATTCCGATGCAATTTATGTGTTTCATCGTCAATAAGAAGGTCCAAGGGATACAGTAAACCTGAAGTGAAGCATCGGAATCTATAACTAGTGTCACAGGAATGGTTCAAAACATAGTCAGTAAGAAGACTCAGTCTTATTGTTCTTAAGTCGGCATTGTGCCTTTTCTATTTAATTCCGATGCAATTTCTGTGTTGCATCGTCAATAACAAGGTCCAAGGGATACAGATAAGTCAGCTTTGTGCCTTTTGTATTTAATTCCAATGCAATTTCTGTGTTTCATCGTCAATAAGACGGCCCAAGAGATACAATAAAACTGGAGTGTTGCATCGGAATCTATAACTAGTGTAACAGGAATGGTTCAAACTATAATCAGTAAGAAGTGTCAGTCTTCTTGTACCTAAGTCAGCATTGTGCCTTTTCTATTTAATTCCGATGCTATTTCTGTGTTTCATCGTCAATAAGAAGGTCCAAGGTATACAGTAAACCTGGAGTGAAGCGTCGGAATCTATAACTAGTGTCACAGGAATGGTTCATATTATAGCCAATAGGAAGGGTCAGTGTGCTTGTACTTAAGTCGGCATTGTGCCTTTTGTATTTAATTCCGATGCAATTTCTGTGTTTAATCGTCAATAAGAAGGTCCAAGGGATACAGTAAACCTGAAGTGAAGCATCGGAATCTACAACTAGGGTCACAGGATTAGTTCAAAACATAGACAGTAAGAAGAGTCAGTCTTCTTGTACTTAAGTCGGCATTGTGCCTTTTGTATTTAATTCCGATGCAATTTCTGTGTTGCATCGTCAATATGAAGGTCCAAGGGATACAGTAAACCTGAAGTGAAGCATCGGAATCTATAACTAGTGTCACTGGAGTGGTTCAAAATATAGACAGTAAGAAGAGTCAGTCTTCTTGTACTTAAGTCGGCATTGTGGCTTTTGTATTTAATTCCGATGCAATTTCTGTGATTCATTGTCAATAAGAAGGTCCAAGGGAAACGGTAAACCAGAAGTGAAGCATCGGAATCTATAACTAGTGTCACAGGAATGGTTCAACACATAGACAGTACGAAGAGTCAGTCTTTTGTACTTAAGTCGGCATTGTGCCTTATCTATTTAACTGCGATGCCATTTCTGTGTTTCATCGTCAATAACAAGGTCCAAGGGATACAGTAAACCTGGAGTGAAGCATCGGAATCTATAACTAGTGTCACAGGAATGGTTCAAAACATAGACATTAAGAAGGGTCAGTCGTCTTGTACTTAAGTCGGTATTGTGAGTTTTGTATATAATTCCGATACAACTTCTGTGTTTCATCATCAATAAGAAGGTCCAAGGGATACAATAAACCTGGAGTGTAGCATCGGAATCTATAACTAGTGTCACAGGAATGGTTCAAAGCATAGACAGTAAGTAGAGTCAGTGTTCGTGTACTTAAGTCGGCATTTTGCCTTTTGTATTTAATTCCGATGCAATTTCTGTGTTTCATCGTCATTAAGAAGGTCCAAGGGATACAGTAAACATGAAGTGAAGCATCGGAATCTATAACTAGTGTCACAGGAATGGTTCAAAACATAGTCAGTAAGAAGAGTCAGTCTTCTTGTCCTTATGTCGGCATTGTGCCTTTTCTATTTAATTCCGATGCAATTTCTGTGTTTCATCGTCACTAACAAGGTCCAAGGGATACAGTAAAGCTGGAGTGAACCATCGGAATCTATAACTAGTGTCACAGGAATGGTTCAAAACATAGTCAGTAAGAAGAGTCAGTCTTCATTTACTTACGTCGGCATTGTGCCTTTTGTATTTAATTCCGATGCAATTTCTGTGTTTCATCGTCAATAAGAAGGTCAGAGGGATATAGTAAACCAGATGAGAAGCATCGGAATCCACAACTAGTGTCACAGGAATGGTTCAAAGCATAGACGGTAGGAAGAGTCTGTCTTCTTGTCCTTAAGTCGGCATTGTGCCTTTTGTATTTAATTCCGATGCAATTTCTGTGTTGCATCGTCAATATGAAGGTCCAAGGGTTACAGTAAACCTGAAGTGAAGCATCGGAATCTATAAGTAGTGTCCCTGGTGTGGTTCAAAATATAGACAGTAAGAAGAGTCAGTCTCCTTGTACTTAAGTCGGCATTGTGGCTTTTGTATTTAATTCCGATGCAATTTCTGTGATTCATTGTCAATAAGAAGGTCCAAGGGAAGCAGTAAACCTGAAGTGAAGCATCGGAATCTATAACTAGGGTCACAGGAATGGTTCAATACATAGACAGTACGAAGAGTCAGTCTTTTGTACTTAAGTCGGCATTGTGCCTTATCTATTTAACTGCGATGAAATTTCTGTGTTTCATCGTCAATAACAAGGTCCAAGGGATACAGTAAACCTGGAGTGAAGCATCGGAATCTATAACTAGTGTCACAGGAATGGTTCAAAACATAGACATTAAGAAGGGTTAGTCGTCTTGTACTTAAGTCGGTATTGTGCCTTTTGTATTTAATTCCGTTACAATTTCTGTGTTTCATCAACAATAAGAAGGTCCAAGAGATACAACAAACCTGGAGTGTAGCATCGGAATCTATAACTAGTGTCACAGGAATGGTTCAAAGCATAGACAGTAAGAAGAGTCAGTGTTCGTGTACTTAACTCGGCATTTTGCCTTTTGTATTTAATTCCGATGCAATTTCTGTCTTTCATCGTCATTAAGAAGGTCCAAGGGATACAGTAAACCTGAAGTGAAGCATCGGAATCTATAACTAGTGTCACAGGAATGGTTCAAAACATAGTCAGTAAGAAGAGTCAGTCCTCTTGTCCTTAAGTCGGCATTGTGCCTTTTCTATTTAATTCCGATGCAACTTCTGTGTTTCTTCGTCAATAACAAAGTCCAAGGGATACAGTAAAACTGGAGTGAAACATCGGAATCTATAACTAGTGTCACAGGAATGGTTCAAATCATGGTCAGTAAGAAGAGTCAGTCTTCTTGTTCTTAAGGTGGCATTGTGCCTTTTGTATTTAATTCCGATGCAATTTCTGTGTTTCATCGTCAATAAGAAGGTCCAAGGGATACAATAAAACTGGAGTGTAGCATCGGAATCTATAACTAGTGTAACAGGAATGGTTCAAAGCATAGACAGTAGGAAGAGTCAGTCTTCTTGTACCTAAGTCGGCATTGTGCCATTTGTACTTAATTCCGATGCAATTGCGGTGTTTCATCGTCAATAAGATGGTCCAAGGTATACAGTAAACCTGAAGTAAAGCATCGGAATCTACAACTTGTGTCACAGGAATGGTTCAAACTATAATCGGTAGGAAGAGTCAGTCTTCTTGTACTTAAGTCGGCATTGTGCCTTTTCTATTTAATTCCGATGCAATTTCTGTGTTTCATCGTCAATAAGAAGGTCCAAGGGATACTGTAAACCTGAAGTGAAGCATCGGAAGCTATAACTAGTGTCACAGGAATGGTTCAAAACATAGTCAGTAAGAAGCGTCAGTCTTCTTGTTCTTAAGTCGGCATTGTGCCTTTTCTATTTAATTCCGATGCAATTTCTGTGATTCATCGTCAATAACAAGGTCCAAGGGATACAGTAAAGCTGGAGTGAAGCATCGGAATTTATAACTAGTGTCACAGGAATGGTTCAAAACATAGTCAGTAAGAAGAGTCAGTCTTCTTGTCCTTAAGGTGGCATTGTGCCATTTGTATTTAATTCCGATGCAATTTCTGTGTTTCATCGTCAATAAGAAGGTCAGAGGGATACAGTAAACCTAAAGAGAAGCATCGGAATCCACAACTAGTGCCACAGAAATGGTTCAAACCATAGACAGTAAGAAGAGTCTGTCTTCTTGTCCTTAAGTCGGCCTTGTGGCTTTTGTATTTAATTCCGATGCATTTTCTGTGTTTCATCGTCAATAAGACGGTCCAAGGGATACAATAAAACTGGAGTGTAGCATCGGAATCTATAACTAGTGTAACAGCAATGGTTGAAAGCATAGACAGTAAGAAGGGTCAGTCTTCGTGTACTTAAGTCGTCATTTTGCCTTTTGTATCTAATTTCGATGCAATTTATGTGTTTCATCGTCAATAAGAAGGTCCAAGGGATACAGTAAACCTGAAGTGAAGCATCGGAATCTATAACTAGTGTCACAGGAATGGTTCAAAACATAGTCAGTTAGAAGACTCAGTCCTCTAGTTCTTAAGTCGGCATTGTGCCTTTTGTATTTAATTCCGGTGCAATTTTTGTGTTTCATCGTCAATAAAAATGTCAAAGGGATACAGTAAACCTGAAGAGAAGCATCGGAATCCACAACTAGTGTCACAGGAATGGTTCAAAGCATAGACAGTAGGAAGAGTCAGTCATCTTGTACTTAAGTCGGCATTGTGCCTTTTGTATTTAATTCCGATGCAATTTCTGTGTTTCATCGTCAATAAGAAGGTCCAAGGAATACAGTAAACCTGAAGTAAAGCAACGGAATCAATAACTAGTGTCACAGGAATGGATCAAACTATAATCAGTAAGAAGAGTCAGTCTTCTTGTACTTAAGTCGGCATTGTGCTTTTGTATTTCATTCCGATGCTATTTCTGTGTTTCATCGTCAAAAAGAAGGTCCAAGGTATACAGTAAACCTGGATGTGAAGCATCGGAATCTATAACTAGTGTCACAGGAATGGTTCAAAACATAGACAGTAAGAAGAGTCAGTCTTCTTGTACTTAAGTCGGCATGGTGCCTTTCGTATTTAATTCCGATGCAATTTCTGTGTTCCATCGTCAATAAGAAGGTCAGAGGGATACAGTAAACCTGAAGTGAAGCATCGGAATCTCTAACTAGTGTCACAGGAATGGTTCAAAACACAGTCAGTAAGTAGAGTCAATCTTCTTGTACTTAAGTCGGCATTGTGCCTTTTCTATTTAATTCCGATGCAATTTCTATGTTTCATCGTCAATAAGAAGGTACAAGGGATACAGTAAACCTGGAGTGAAGCATCGGAATCTATAACTAGTGTCACAGGAATGGTTCAAAACATAGTCAGTAAGAAGAGTCAGTCTTCTTGTCCTTAAGTTGGCATTGTGCCTATTGTATTTAATTCCGATGCAATTTCTGTGTTTCATCGCCAATAAGAAGGTCAGAGGGATACAGTAAACCTGAAGTGAAGCATCGGAATCCACAACTAGTGTCACAGGAATGGTTAAAAACATAGACAGTAGAAAGAGTCAGTCTGCTTGTACTTAAGTATTTATTGTGCCTTTTGTATTTAATTCCGATGCAATTTCTGTGTTTCATCGTCAATAAGAAGGTCCAACGGATACAGTAAACCTGAAGTAAGGCATCGGAATCCACAACTAGTGTCACAGGATTGGTTTAAGGCATGGACAGTAAGAAGAGTCAGTCTTCTTGTACTTAAGTCGGCATTGTGCCTTTTCTATTTAATTCCGATGCAAATTCTGTGTTTCATCGTCAATAAGAAGGTCAGAGGGATACAGTAAACCTGAAGTGAAGCATCGGAATCTATAACTAGTGTCACAGTAATGTTTCAAAACATAGACAGTAAGAAAAGTCAGTCTTCCTGTACTTAAGTCGGCATTGTGCCTTTTGTATTTGATTCCGATGCAATTTCTGTGTTTCATCGTCAATAAGAAGGTCCAAGGGATACAGTAAACCTGAAGTGAAGCATCGGAACCTATAACTAGTGTCACTGGAATGGTACTAAATAATGACAGTAAGAAGAGTCAGTCTTACTGTACTTAAGTCGGCATTGTGGCTTCTGTATTTAATTCCGAAGCAATTTCTGTGATTCATCGTCAATAAGAAGGTCCGAGGGAAACAGTAAACCTGAAGTGAAACATCGGAATCTATAACTAGTGTCACAGTAATGTTTCAAAACATAGACAGTAAGAAGAGTCAGTCTTCCTGTACTTAAGTCGGCATTGTGCCTTTTGTCTTTGATTCCGATGAAATTTCTGTGTTTCATCGTCAATAAGAAGGTCCAAGGGATACAGTAAACCTGAAGTGAAGCATCGGAACCTATAACTAGTGTCACTGGAATGGCACTAAATATAGACAGTAAGAAGAGTCAGTCTTACTGTACTTAAGTCGGCATTGTGGCTTCTGTATTTAATTCCGAAGCAATTTCTGTGATTCATCGTCAATACGAAGGTCCAAGGGAAACAGTAAACCTGAAGTGAAGCATCGGAATCTATAACTAGTGTCATAGGAATGGTTCAAAATATAGACAGTACGAAGAGTCAGTCTTCTTGTACTTAAGTCGGCATTGTGCCTTTTTCTATTTAATTTGATGCAATTTCTGTGTTTCATCGTCAATAACAAGGTCCAAGGGATACAGTAAACCTGGAGTGAAGCATCGGAATATATAACTAGTGTCACAGCAATGGTTCAAAACATAGTCAGTAAGAAGAGTCAGTCTTCTTGTCATTAAGTTGGCTTTGTGCCTTTTGTATTTAATTCCGATGCAATTTCTGTGTTTCATCGTCAATAAGAATGTCAGAGGTACACAGTAAACCTGAAGTAAAGCATCGGAATCCACAACTAGTGTCACAGGAATGGTTCAAAACATAGACAGTAGGAAGAGTCAGTCTTCTTGTACTTAAGCCGGCATTGTGCATTTTGTATTTAATTCCGATGCAATTTCTGTGTTTCATCGTCCATAAGAAGGTCCAAGTTATACAGTAAACCTGAAGTAAAGCATCGGAATCTATAACTAGTGTCACAGGAATGGTTCAAACTATAATCAGTAAGAAGAGTCTGTCATCTTGTACTTAAGTCGGCATTGTGCCTTTTCTACTTAATTCCAATGCAATTTCTGTGTTTCATCGTCAATAAGAAGGTCC
Source organism: Schistocerca serialis cubense (assembly GCF_023864345.2). Lineage (NCBI taxonomy): Eukaryota > Metazoa > Arthropoda > Insecta > Orthoptera > Acrididae > Schistocerca > Schistocerca serialis. The sequence goes on along the minus strand of NC_064640.1, from coordinate 1,078,361,061 downwards.
AAGGGATACAGTAAAACTGAAGTGAAGCATCGGAATTTATAACTAGAGTCACAGGAAAGGTTCAAAACATAGACAGTGAGAAGAGTCAGTCTTCTTGTACTCAAGTCGGCATTGTGCCTTTTCTATTTAATTCGGATGCAATTTCTGTGTTTCATCGTCAATAAGAAGGTCCAAGGGATACAGTAAACCTGAAGTGAAGCATCGGAACCTATAACTAGTGTCACAGGAATGGTTCAAACATAGTCAGTAAGAAGATTCAGTCTTCATGCACTCAAGTCGGCATTGTGCCTTTTCTATTTAATTCCGATGCAATTTCTGTGTTTCATCGTCAATAAGAAGGTCCAAGGTATACAGTAAACCTGAAGTAAAGCATCGGAATCTATAACTAGCGTCACAGGAATGGTTCAAACTATAATCAGTAAGAAGAGTCAGTCTTCTTGTACTTAAGTCGGCATTGTGCCTTTTCTATTTAATTCCGATGCAGATTCTGTGTTTCATCGTCTATAAGAAGGTCCAAGGGATACAGTAAACCTGAAGTGAAGCATCGGAATCTATAACTAGTGTCACTGGAATGGTTCTAAATATAGACAGTAAGAAGAGTCAGTCTTCCTGTACTTAAGTCGGCATTGTGGCTTTTGGTTTTAATTCCGATGCAATTTCAGTGATTCATCGTCAATAAGAAGGTCCGAGGGAAACAGTAAACCTGAAGTGAAGCATCGGAATCTATAACTAATGTCACAGGAATGGTTCAATACATAGACAGTACGAAGAGTCAGTCTTCTTGTACTTAAGTCGGCATTGTTCCTTTTCTATTTAATTCAGATGCAATTTCTGTGTTTCATCGTCAATAACAAGGTCCAAGAGATACAGTAAACCTGGAGTGAAGCATCGGAATCTATAACTAGTGTCACAGGAATGGTTCAAATCATAGTCAGTAAGAAGAGTCAGTCTTCTTGTCCTTAAGTTGGCATTGTGCCTTTTGTATTTAATTCCGATGCAATTTCTGTGTTTCATCGTCAATAAGAAGGTCAGAGGTATACAGTAAACCTGAAGTGAAGCATCGGAATCCACAACTAGTGTCACAGGAATGGTTCAAAACATAGACAGTAGGAAGAGTCAGTCTTCTTGTACTTAAGTCGGCATTGTGCCTTTTGTATTTAATTCCGATGGAATTTCTGTGTTTCATCGTCAATAAGAAGGTCCAAGGTATACAGTAAACCTGAATTAAAGCATCTGAATCTATAACTAGTTTCACAGGAATGGTTCAAACTATAATCAGTCAGAAGAGTCAGTCTTCTTGTACTTAAGTCGGCATTGTGCCTTTTCTATTTAATTCCCATGCAGTTTCTGTGTTTCATCGTCAATAAGAAGGTCCAAGGGATACAGTAAAACTGGAGTGAAGCATCGGAATCTATAACTAGTGTCACAGGAAAGGTTCAAATCATAGACAGTAAGAAGAGTCAGTCTTCTTGTACTTAAGTCGCGCATTGTGCCTTTTGTATTTAATTCCGATGCAATTTCTGTGTTTCATCGTCAATAAGAAGGTCCCAGGGATACAGTACACCTGGAGTGAAGCATCGGAATCTATAACTAGTGTCACAAAGATGGTTCAAAACATAGACAGTAAGGAGAGTCAGTATTCTTGTACTTAAGTTGGCATTGTGCCATTTGTATTTAATTCCGATGCAATATCTGTGTTTCATCGTCAATACGAAGATCAGAGGGACACATTAAACCAGAAGTGAAGCATCGGAATCTATAACTAGTGTCACAGGAATGGTTCAAATCATTGACAATAGGAAGAGTCAGTCTTCTTGACTTTAGTCGGCATTGTGCCTTTTGTATTTAATTCCGATGCAATTTCTGTGTTTCATCGTCAGTAAGAAGGTCCAAGGGATACAGTAAACCTGAAGTGAAGCATCTGAATCAATAACTAGTGTCACAGGAATGGTTCAAACATAGTCAGTAAGAAGAATCAGTCTTCCAGTCCTTAAGTCGGCATTGTGCCTTTTGTATTTAATTCCGATGCAGTTTCTGTGTTTCATTGCCAATAAGAAGGTCCAAGGGATGCAGTAAACCTGGAGTGTAGCATCGGAATCTATAACTAGTGTCACAGGAATGGTTCAAAACATAGACAGTAAGAATAGTTTTCTTGTACTTAAGTCGGCATTGTGCCATTTGTATTTAATTCCGATGCAATTTCTGTGTTTCGTCGTCAATAAGAAGTTCCAAGGGATACAGTAAAGCTGAAGTCAAGCATCGGAATCTATAACTAGTGTCACAGGAATGGTTCAAAACATAGTCAGTAAGAAGAGTCAGTCTTCTTGTACTTAAGTCAGTATTGTGCCTTTTGTATTTAATTCCGATGCAATTTCTGTGTTTCATCGTCAATAAGAAGGTCCAAGGGATACAGAAAACCTGAAGTGAAGCATCGGAATCTATAACTAGTGTCACAGGTATGGTTTAAAACATAGTCAGTAAAAAGAGTCAGTCTTCTTGTACTTAAGTTGGCATTGTGCCTTTTGTATTTAATTCCGATGCAATTTCTGTGTTTCATCGTCAATAAGAAGGTCAGAGGGATACAGTAAACCTGAAGTGAAGCATCGGCATCCATAACTAGTGTCACAGCAATGGTTCAAAACATAGTCAGTAAGAAGAGTCAGTCTTTTTGTACTTAAGTCGGCATTGTGCCTTTTGTGTTTAATTCTGATGCAATTTCTGGGTTTCATCGTCAATAAGAAGGTCCAAGGGATGCAGTAAACCTGAAGTGAAGCATCGGAATCTATAACTAGTGTCACAGGAATGGTTCAAAACATAGTCAGTAAGAAGAGTCAGTCTTCTTGTCCTTAAGGTGGCATTGTGCCTTTTGTATTTAATTCCGATGCAATTACTGTGTTTCATCGTCAATAAGAAGGTCAGAGGGATACAGTAAACCTGAAGAGAAGCATCGGAATCCACAACTAGTGTCACAGGATTGGTTCAAAACATAGACTGTAGGAAGAGTCTGTCTTCTTGTCCTTAAGTCGGTTTTGTGCCTTTTGTATTTAATTCCGATGCAGTTTCTGTGTTTCATCGTCAATAAGAAGGTCCAAGGGATACAATAAAACTGGAGTGTAGCATCGGAATCTATAACTAGTGTAACAGGAATGGTTCAAAGCATAGACAGTAAAAAGAGTCAGTCCTCGTGTACTTAAGTCGGCATTTTGCCTTTTGTATTTAATTCCGATGCAATATCGGTGTTTCATCGTCAATAAGAATGCCCAAGGTATACAGTAAACCTGAAGTAAAGCATCGGAATCTATAACTAGTGTCACAGGAATGGTTCAAACTATAATCAGTAAGAAGAGTCAGTCTTCTTGTACTTAAGTCGGCATTGTGCCTTTTCTATTTAATTCCGATGCAATTTCGGTGTTTCATCGTCAATAACAAGGTCCAAGGGATACAGTAAACCTGAAGTGAAGCATCGGAATCTATAACTAGTGTCACAGGAATGGTTCAAAACATAGTCAGTAAGAAGAGTCAGTCTTCTTGTTCTTAAGTCGGCATTGTGCTTTTCTATTTAATTCCGATGCAATATCTGTGATTCATCGTCAATAGCAAGGTCCAAGGGATACAGTAAAGCTGGAGTGAAGCATCGGAATCTATAACTAGTGTCACAGGAATGGTTCAAAACTTTGTCAGTAAGAAGAGTCAGTCTTCTTGTCCTTAAGGTGGCATTGTGCCTTTTGTATTTAATTCCGATGCAATTTCTGTGTTTCATGGTCAATAAGAAGGTCAGAGGGAAACAGTAAACCTGAAGAGAAGCATCGGAATTCACAACTAGTGCCACAGGAATGGTTCAACACATAGACAGTACGAAGAGTCAGTCTTTTGTACTTAAGTCGGCATTGTGCCTTATCTATTTAACTGCGATGCCATTTCTGTGTTTCATCGTCAATAACAAGGTCCAAGGGATACAGTAAACCTGGAGTGAAGCATCGGAATCTATAACTAGTGTCACAGGAATGGTTCAAAACATAGACATTAAGAAGGGTCAGTCGTCTTGTACTTAAGTCGGTATTGTGAGTTTTGTATATAATTCCGATACAACTTCTGTGTTTCATCATCAATAAGAAGGTCCAAGGGATACAATAAACCTGGAGTGTAGCATCGGAATCTATAACTAGTGTCACAGGAATGGTTCAAAGCATAGACAGTAAGAAGAGTCAGTGTTCATGTACTTAAGTCGGTATTTTGCCTTTTGTATTTAATTCCGATGCAATTTCTGTGTTTCATCGTCATTAAGAAGGTCCAAGGGATACAGTAAACATGAAGTGAAGCATCGGAATCTATAACTAGTGTCACAGGAATGGTTCAAAACATAGTCAGTAAGAAGAGTCAGTCTTCTTGTCCTTAAGTCGGCATTGTGCCTTTTCTATTTAATTCCGATGCATTTTCTGTGTTTCATCGTCACTAACAAGGTCCAAGGGATACAGTAAAGCTGGAGTGAAGCATCGGAATGTATAACTAGTGTCACAGGAATGGTTCAAAACATAGTCAGTAAGAAGAGTCAGTCTTCATTTACTTAAGTCGGCATTGTGCCTTTTGTATTTAATTCCGATGCAATTTCTGTGTTTCATCGTCAATAAGAAGGTCAGAGGGATATAGTAAACCAGATGAGAAGCATCGGAATCCACAACTAGTGTCACAGGAATGGTTCAAAGCATAGACGGTAGGAAGAGTCTGTCTTCTTGTCCTTAAGTCGGCATTGTGCCTTTTGTATTTAATTCCGATGCAATTTCTGTGTTGCATCGTCAATATGAAGGTCCAAGGGTTACAGTAAACCTGAAGTGAAGCATCGGAATCTATAAGTAGTGTCCCTGGTGTGGTTCAAAATATAGACAGTAAGAAGAGTCAGTCTCCTTGTACTTAAGTCGGCATTGTGGCTTTTGTATTTAATTCCGATGCAATTTCTGTGATTCATTGTCAATAAGAAGGTCCAAGGGAAGCAGTAAACCTGAAGTGAAGCATCGGAATCTATAACTAGTGTCACAGGAGTGGTTCAAAGCATAGACAGTAAGAAGAGTCAGTGTTCGTGTACTTAACTCGGCATTTTGCCTTTTGTATTTAATTCCGATGCAATTTCTGTGTTTCATCGTCATTAAGAAGGTCCAAGGGATACAGTAAACCTGAAGTGAAGCATCGGAATCTATAACTAGTGTCACAGGAATGGTTCAAAACATAGTCAGTAAGAAGAGTCAGTCTTCTTGTCCTTAAGTCGGCATTGTGCCTTTTCTATTTAATTCCGATGCAACTTCTGTGTTTCATCGTCAATAACAAAGTCCAAGGGATACAGTAAAGCTGGAGTGAAGCATCGGAATCTATAACTAGTGTCACAGGAATGGTTCAAAACATAGTCAGTAAGAAGAGTCAGTCTTCTTGTCCTTAAGGTGGCATTGTGCCTTTTGTATTTAATTCCGATGCAATTTCTGTGTTTCATCGTCAATAAGAAGGTCCAAGGCATACAATAAAACTGGAGTGTAGCATCGGAATCTATAACTAGTGTAACAGGAATGGTTCAAAGCATAGACAGTAGGAAGAGTCAGTCTTCTTGTACCTAAGTCGGCATTGTGCCATTTGTACTTAATTCCGATGCAATTGCGGTGTTTCATCGGCAATAAGATGGTCCAAGGTATACAGTAAACCTGAAGTAAAGCTTCGGAATCTACAACTTGTGTCACAGGAATGGTTCAATCTATAATCGGTAAGAAGAGTCAGTCTTCTTGTACTTAAGTCGGCATTGTGCCTTTTCTATTTAATTCCGATGCAATTTCTGTGTTTCATCGTCAATAAGAAGGTCCAAGGGATACTGTAAACCTGAAGTGAAGCATCGGAATCTATAACTAGTGTCACAGGAATGGTTCAAAACATAGTCAGTAAGAAGCGTCAGTCTTCTTGTTCTTAAGTCGGCATTGTGCCTTTTCTATTTAATTCCGATGCAATTTCTGTGTTTCATCGTCAATAAGAAGGTCCAAGGGATACTGTAAACCTGAAGTGAAGCATCGGAATCTATAACTAGTGTCACAGGAATGGTTCAAAACATAGTCAGTAAGAAGCGTCAGTCTTCTTGTTCTTAAGTCGGCCTTGTGGCTTTTGTATTTAATTCCGATGCATTTTCTGTGTTTCATCGTCAATAAGACGGTCCAAGGGATACAATAAAACTGGAGTGTAGCATCGGAATCTATAACTAGTGTAACAGCAATGGTTGAAAGCATAGACAGTAAGAAGGGTCAGTCTTCGTGTACTTAAGTCGTCATTTTGCCTTTTGTATCTAATTTCGATGCAATTTATGTGTTTCATCGTCAATAAGAAGGTCCAAGGGATACAGTAAACCTGAAGTGAAGCATCGGAATCTATAACTAGTGTCACAGGAATGGTTCAAAACATAGTCAGTAAGAAGACTCAGTCCTCTTGTTCTTAAGTCGGCATTGTGCCTTTTGTATTTAATTCCGGTGCAATTTCTGTGTTTCATCGTCAATAAAAATGTCAGAGGGATACAGTAAACCTGAAGAGAAGCATCGGAATCCACAACTAGTGTCACAGGAATGGTTCAAAGCATAGACAGTAGGAAGAGTCAGTCATCTTGTACTTAAGTCGGCATTGTGCCTTTTGTATTTAATTCCGATGCAATTTCTGTGTTTCATCGTCAATAAGAAGGTCCAAGGAATACAGTAAACCTGAAGTAAAGCAACGGAATCAATAACTAGTGTCACAGGAATGGATCAAACTATAATCAGTAAGAAGAGTCAGTCTTCTTGTACTTAACTCGGCATTGTGCTTTTGTATTTTATTCCGATGCTACTTCTGTGTTTCATCGTCAAAAAGAAGGTCCAAGGTATACAGTAAACCTGGATGTGAAGCATCGGAATCTATAACTAGTGTCACAGGAATGGTTCAAAACATAGACAGTAAGAAGAGTCAGTCTTCTTGTACTTAAGTCGGCATTGTGCCTTTCGTATTTAATTCCGATGCAATTTCTGTGTTCCATCGTCAATAAGAAGGTCAGAGGGATACAGTAAACCTGAAGTGAAGCATCGGAATCTCTAACTAGTGTCACAGGAATGGTTCAAAACACAGTCAATAAGTAGAGTCAATCTTCTTGTACTTAAGTCGGCATTGTGCCTTTTCTATTTAATTCCGATGCAATTTCTATGTTTCATCGTCAATAAGAAGGTACAAGGGATACAGTAAACCTGAAGTGAAGCGTCGGAATCTATATCTATAGTCACAGGAATGGTTCAAATCATAGACAGTACGAAGAGTCAGTGTGCTTGTACTTTAGTCGGCATTGTGCCTTTTGTATTTAATTCCGATGCAATTTCTGTGATTCATTGTCAATAAAAAGGTCCAAGGGAAACAGTAAACCTGAAGTGAAGCATCGGAATCTATAACTAGTGTCACAGGAATGGTTCAAAACATAGACAGTACGAAGAGTCAGTCTTTTGTACTTAAGTCGGCATTGTGCCTTATCTATTTAACTGCGATACAATTTCTGTGTTTCATCGTCAATAACAAGGTCCAAGGGATACAGTAAACCTGGAGTGAAGCATCGGAATCTATAACTAGTGCCACAGGAATGGTTCAAAACATAGACATTAAGAAGGGTCAAACGTCTTGTACTTAAGTCGGTATTGTGCCTTTTGTATATAATTCCGATACAATTTCTGTGTTTCATCATCAATAAGAAGGTCCAAGGGATACAATAAACCTGGAGTGTAGCATCGGAATCTATAACTAGTGTCACAGGAATGGTTCAAAGCATAGACAGTAAGAAGAGTCAGTGTTCGTGTACTTAAGTCGGCATTTTGCGTTTTGTATTTAATTCCGATGCAATTTCTGTGATTCATCGTTATTAAGAAGGTCCAAGGGATACAGTAAACCTGAAGTGAAGCATCGGAATCTATAACTAGTGTCACAGGAATGGTTCAAAACATAGTCAGTAAGAAGAGTCAGTTTTCTTGTCCTTAAGTCGGCATTGTGCCTTTTCTATTTAATTCCGATGCAATTTCTGTGTTTCATCGTCAATAACAAGGTCCAAGGGAATGCAGTAAAGCTGGAGTGAAGCATCGGAATCTGTAACTAGTGTCACAGGAATGGTTCAAAACATAGTCAGTAAGAAGAGTCAGTCTTCATTTACTTAAGTCGGCATTGTGCCTTTTGTATTTAATTCCGATGCAATTTCTGTGTTTCATCGTCAATAAGAAGGTCAGAGGGATATAGTAAGCCAGATGAGATGCATCGGAATCCACAACTAGTGTCACAGGAATGGTTCAAAGCATAGTTGGTAGGAAGAGTCTGTCTTCTTGTCCTTAAGTCGGCATTGTGCCTTTTGTATTTAATTCCGATGCAATTTCTGTGTTGCATCGTCAATATGAAGGTCCAAGGGTTACAGTAAACCTGAAGTGAAGCATCGGAATCTATAAGTAGTGTCCCTGGTGTGGTTCAAAATATAGACTGTAAGAAGAGTCAGTCTCCTTGTACTTAAGTCGGCATTGTGGCTTTTGTATTTAATTCCGATGCGATTTCTGTGATTCATTGTCAATAAGAAGGTCCAAGGGAAACAGTAAACCTGAAGTGAAGCATCGGAATCTATAACTAGGGTCACAGGAATGGTTCAATACATAGACAGTACGAAGAGTCAGTCTTTTGTACTTAAGTCGGCATTGTGCCTTATCTATTTAACTGCGATGCAATTTCTGTGTTTCATCGTCAATAACAAGGTCCAAGGGATACAGTAAACCTGGAGTGAAGCATCGGAATCTATAACTAGTGTCACAGGAATGGTTCAAAACATAGACATTAAGAAGGGTCAGTCGTCTTGTACTTAAGTCGGTATTGTGCCTTTCGTATTTCATTCCGTTACAATTTCTGTGATTCATCAACAATAAGAAGGTCCAAGGGATACAATAAACCTGGAGTGTAGCATCGGAATCTATAACTAGTGCCACAGGAATGGTTCAAAGCATAGACAGTAAGAAGAGTCAGTGTTCGTGTACTTAACTCGGCATTTTGCCTTTTGTATTTAATTCCGATGCAATTTCTGTGTTTCATCGTCATTAAGAAGGTCCAAGAGATACAGTAAACCTGAAGTGAAGCATCGGAATCTATAACTAGTGTCACAGGAATGGTTCAAAACATAGTCAGTAAGAAGAGTCAGTCTTCTTGTCCTTATGTCGGCATTGTGCCTTTTCTATTTAATTCCGATGCAATTTATGTGTTTCATCGTCAATAACAAGGTCCAAGGGATACAGTAAAGCTGGAGTGAAGCATCGGAATCTATAACTAGTGTCACAGGAATGGTTCAAAACATAGTCAGTAAGAAGAGTCAGTCTTCATTTACTTAAGTCGGCATTGTGCCTTTTGTATTTAATTCCGATGCAATTTCTGTGTTTCATCGTCAATAAGAAGGTCAGAGGGATATAGTAAACCAGATGAGAAGCTTCGGAATCCACAACTAGTGTCACAGGAGTGGTTCAAAGCATAGACAGTAAGAAGAATCAGTGTTCGTGTACTTAACTCGGCATTTTGCCTTTTGTATTTAATTCCGATGCAATTTCTGTGTTTCTTCGCCATTAAGAAGGTCCAAGGGATACAGTAAACCTGAAGTGAAGCATCGGAATCTATAACTAGTGTCACAGGAATGGTTCAAAACATAGTCAGTAAGAAGAGTCAGTCTTCTTGTCCTTAAGTCGGCATTGTGCCTTTTCTATTTAATTCCGATGCAACTTCTGTGTTTCATCGTCAGTAACAAAGTCCAAGGGATACAGTAAAGCTGGAGTGAAGCATCGGAATCAATAACTAGTGTCACAGGAATGGTTCAAAACATAGTCAGTAAGAAGAGTCAGTCTTCTTGTCCTTGAGGTGGCATTGTGCCTTTTGTATTTAATTCCGATGCAATTTCTGTGTTTCATCGTCAATAAGAAGGTCCAAGGGATACAATAAAACTGGAGTGTAGCATCGGAATCTATAACTAGTGTAACAGGAATGGTTCAAAGCATAGACAGTAGGAAGAGTCAGTCTTCTTGACTTAAGTCGGCATTGTGCCTTTTGTATTTAATTCCGATGCAATTGCGGTGTTTCATCGTCAATAAGAAGGTCCAAGGTATACAGTAAACCTGAAGTAAAGCATCGGAATCTACAACTTGTGTCACAGGAATGGTTCAAACTATAATCGGTAAGAAGAGTCAGTCTTCTTGTACTTAAGTCGGCATTGTGCCTTTTCTATTTACTTCCGATGCAATTTCTGTGATTCATCGACAATAACAAGGTCCAAGGGATACAGTAAAGCTGGAGTGAAGCATCGGAATTTATAACTAGTGTCACAGGATTGGTTCAAAACATAGTCAGTAAGAAGAGTCAGTCTTCTTGTCCTTAAGGTGGCATTGTGCCTGTTGTATTTAATTCCGATGCAATTTCTGTGATTCATCGTCAATAAGAAGGTCAGAGGGATGCAGTAAACCTAAAGAGAAGCATCGGAATCCACAACTAGTGCCACAGAAATGGTTCAAACCATAGACAGTAAGAAGGGTCTGTCTTCTTGTCCTTAAGTCGGCCTTGTGGCTTTTGTATTTAATTCCGATGCATTTTCTGTGTTTCATCGTCAATAAGACGGTCCAAGGGATACAATAAAACTGGAGTGTAGCATCGGAATCTATAACTAGTGTAACAGCAATGGTTGAAAACATAGACAGTAAGAAGAGTCAGTCTTCGTGTACTTAAGTCGTCATTTTGCCTTTTGTAACTAATTCCGATGCAATTTATGTGTTTCATCGTCAATAAGAAGGTCCAAGGGATACAGTAAACCTGAAGTGAAGCATCGGAATCTATAACTAGTGTCACAGGAATGGTTCAAAACATAGTCAGTAAGAAGACTCAGTCCTCTTGTTCTTAAGTCGGCATTGTGCCTTTTGTATTTAATTCCGGTGCAATTTCTGTGTTTCATCGTCAATAAAAAGGTCAGAGGGATACAGTAAACCTGAAGAGAAGCATCGGAATCCACAACTAGTGTCACAGGAATGGTTCAAAGCATAGACAGTAGGAAGAGTCAGTAATCTTGTACTTAAGCCGGCATTGTGCCTTTTGTATTTAATTCCGATGCAATTTCTGTGTTTCATCGTCAATAAGAAGGTCCAAGGAATACAGTAAACCTGAAGTAAAGCATCGGAATCAATAACTAGTGTCACAGGAATGGATCAAACTATAATCAGTAAGAAGAGTCAGCCTTCTTGTACTTAAGTCGGCATTGTGCTTTTGTATTTCATTCCGATGCTATTTCTGTGTTTCATCGTCAAAAAGAAGGTCCAAGGTATACAGTAACCTGGATGTGAAGCATCGGAATCTATAACTAGTGTCACAGGAATGGTTCAAAACATAGACAGTAAGAAGGGTCAGTCTTCTTGTACTTAAGTCGGCATTGTGCCTTTCGTATTTAATTCCGATGCAATTTCTGTGTTCCATCGTCAATAAGAAGGTCAGAGGGATACAGTAAACCTGAAGTGAAGCATCGGAATCTCTAACTAGTGTCACAGGAATGGTTCAAAACACAGTCAGTAAGTAGAGTCAATCTTCATGTACTTAAGTCGGCATTGTGCCTTTTGTATTTAATTCCGATGCAATTTCTATGTTTCATCGTCAATAAGAAGGTACAAGGGATACAGTAAACCTGAAGTGAAGCGTCGGAATCTATATCTAGTGTCACAGGAATGGTTCAAATCATAGACAGTACGAAGAGTCAGTGTGCTTGTACTTTAGTCGGCATTGTGCCTTTTGTATTTAATTCCGATGCAATTTCTGTGTTTCATCGTCAATAAGAAGGTCCAAGGGATACAGTAAACCTGAAGTGAAGCATCGGAATCTACAACTAGTGTCACAGGATTGGTTCAAAACATAGACAGTAAGAAGAGTCAGTCTTCTTGTACTTAAGTCGGCATTGTGCCTTTTGTATTTAATTCGGATGCAATTTCTGTGTTTCATCGTCAATATGAAGGTCCAAGGGATACAGTAAACCTGAAGTGAAGCATCGGAATCTATAACTAGTGTCACTGGAATGGTTCAAAATATAGACAGTAAGAAGAGTCAGTCTTCTTGTACTTAAGTCGGCATTGTGGCTTTTGTATTTCATTCCTATGCAATTTCTGTGATTCATTGTCAATAAGAAGGTCCAAGGGAAACAGTAAACCTGAAGTGAAGCATCGGAATCTATAACTAGTGTCACAGGAATGGTTCAAAGCATAGACAGTACGAAGAGTCTGTCTTCTTGTAATTAAGTCGGCATTGTGCCTTTTCTATTTAACTGCTATGCAATTTCTGTGTTTCATCGTCAATAACATGGTCCAAGGGATACAGTAAACCTGGAGTGAAGCATCGGAATCTATAACTAGTGTCACAGGAAAGGTTGAAAACATAGTCAGTAAGAAGAGTCAGTCTCCTTGTCCTTAAGTTGGCACTGTGCCTTTTGTATTTAATTCCGATGCAGTTTCTGTGTTTCATCGTCAATAAGAAGGTCCAAGGAATACAGTAAACCTGAAGTGAAGCATCGGAATCTGTAACTAGTGTCAATGGAATGGTTCAAAACATAGACAGTAAGAAGAATCAGTCTTCTTGTCCTTAAGTCGGCATTGTGCATTTTGTATTTAATTCCGTTGCAATTTCTGTGTTTCATCGTCAATAAGAAGGTCCAAGGGATACAGTAAACCTGGAGTGAAGCATCGGAATCTATAACTAGAGTCACAGGAATGGTTGAAAACATAGTCAGTAAGAAGAGTCAGTCTCCTTGTCCTTAAGTTGGCACTGTGCCTTTTGTATTTAATTCCGATGCAATTTCTGTGTTTCATCGTCAATAAGAAGGTCAGACGGATACAGTAAACTGAAGTGAAGCATCGGATTCCACAAACTAGTGTCACAGGAATGGTTCAAAACATAGACAGTAGGAAGAGTCATACTTCTTGTACTTAAGTCGGCATTGTGCCATTTCTACTTATTTCCGATGCAATTTCTGTGTTTCATCGTCAATAAGAAGGTCCAAGTGATACAGTAAACCTGGAGTGAAGCATCGGAATCTACTAATAGGGTCAAAGGAATGGTTCAAAACATAGTCAGTAAGAAGACTCAGTCCTCTTGTTCTTAAGTCGGCATTGTGCCTTTTGTATTTAATTCCGGTGCAATTTCTGTGTTTCATCGTCAATAAAAAGGTCAGAGGGATACAGTAAACCTGAAGAGATGCATCGGAATCCACAACTAGTGTCACAGGAATGGTTCAAAGCATACACAGTAGTAAGAGTCAGTCATCTTGTACTTAAGTCGGCATTGTGCCTTTTGTATTTAATTCCGATGCAATTTCTGTGTTTCATCGTCAATAAGAAGGTCCAAGGAATACAGTAAACCTGAAGTAAAGCATCGGAATCAATAACTAGTGTCACAGGAATGGATCAAACTATAATCAGTAAGAAGAGTCAGTCTTCTTGTACTTAAGTTGGCATTGTGCTTTTGTATTTCATTCCGATGCTATTTCTGTGTTTCATCGTCAAAAAGAAGGTCCAAGGTATACAGTAAACCTGGATGTGAAGCATCGGAATCTATAACTAGTGTCACAGGAATGGTTCAAAACATAGACAGTAAGAAGAGTCAGTCTTCTTGTACTTAAGTCGGCATTGTGACTTTCGTATTTAATTCCGATGCAATTTCTGTGTTCCATCGTCAATAAGAAGGTCAGAGGGATACAGTAAACCTGAAGTGAAGCATCGGAATCTCTAACTAGTGTCACAGGAATGGTTCAAAACACAGTCACTAAGTAGAGTCAATCTTCTTGTACTTAAGTCGGCATTGTGCCTTTTGTATTTAATTCCGATGCAATTTCTATGTTTCATCGTCAATAAGAAGGTACAAGGGATACAGTAAACCTGTAGTGAAGCGTCGGAATCTATATCTAGTGTCACAGGAATGGTTCAAATCATAGACAGTACGAAGAGTCAGTGTGCTTGTACTTTAGTCGGCATTGTGCCTTTTGTAGTTAATTCCGATGCAATTTCTGTGTTTCATCGTCAATAAGAAGGTCCAAGGAATACAGTAAACCTGAAGTGACGCATCGGAATCTCTAACTAGTGTCACAGGAATGGTTCAAAACACAGTCACTAAGTAGAGTCAATCTTCTTGTACTTAAGTCGGCATTGTGCCTTTTGTATTTAATTCGGATGCAATTTCTGTGATTCATTGTCAATAAGAAGGTCCAAGGGAAACAGTAAACCTGAAGGGAAGCATCGGAATCTATAACTAGTGTCACAGGAATGGTTCAAAGCATAGACAGTACGAAGAGTCAGTCTTCTTGTAATTAAGTCGGCATTGTGCCTTTTCTATTTAACTGCTACGCAATTTCTGTGTTTCATCGTCAATAACATGGTCCAAGGGATACAGTATACCTGGAGTGAAGCATTGGAATCTATAACTAGTGTCACAGGAATGGTTGAAAACATAGTCAGTAAGAAGAGTCAGTCTCCTTGCCCTTAAGTTGGCACTGTGCCTTTTGTATTTAATTCCGATGCAATTTCTGTGTTTCATCGTCAATAAGAAGGTCAGACGGATACAGTAAACTGAAGTGAAGCATCGGAATCCACAACTAGTGTCACAGGAATGGTTCTAAACATAGACAGTAGGAAGAGTCATACTTCTTGTACATAAGTCGGCATTGTGCCTTTTGTATTTAATTCCGATGCAATTTCTGTGTTTCATTGTCAATAAGAAGGTCCAAGGTATACAGTAAACCTGAAGTGAAGCATCGGAATCTATAACTATTGACTCAGGAATGGTTCAAAACATAGTCAGTAAGAAGAGACCGTCTTCTTGTACTTCAGTCGGCATTGTGCATTTCGTAGTTAATTCCTATGCAATTTCTGTGTTTCACCGTCAATAAGAAGGTCAGAGGGATACAGTAAACCTGAAGTGAAGCATCGGAATCTATAACTAGTGTCACAGGAAAGGTTCAAAGCATAGACAGTAAGAAGAGTCAGTCTTCTTGTACTTGAGTCGGCATTGTGTCTTTTCTATTTAATTCCGATGCAATTTCTGTGTTTCATCGTCGATAAGAAGGTCAGAGGGATGCAGTAAACCTGAAGTGAAGCATCGGAATCTATAACTAGTGTCACAGGAATGGTTCAAAACATAGTCAGTAAGAAGAGTCAGTCTTCTTGTTCTTAAGCCGGCATTGTGCCTTTTCTATTTATTTCCGATGCAATTTCTGTGTTTCATCGTCAATAAGAAGGTCCAAGGAATACAGTAAACCAGAAGTGAAGCATCGGAATCTGTAACTAGTGTCAATGGAATGGTTCAAAACATAGACAGTAAGAAGAATCAGTCTTCTTGTCCTTCAGTCGGCATTGTCCATCTTGTATTTAATTCCGATGCAATTTCTGTGTTTCATCGTCAATAAGAAGGTCCAAGGGATACAGTAAACCTGGAGTGAAGCATCGGAATCTATAACTAGTGTCACAGGAATGGTTGAAAACATAGTCAGTAAGAAGAGTCAGCCTCCTTGTCCTTAAGTTGGCACTGTGCCATTTGTATTTAATTCCGATGCAATTTCTGTGTTTCATCGTCAATAAGAAGGTCAGACGGATACAGTAAACTGAAGTGAAGCATCGGAATCCACAAACTAGTGTCACAAGAATGGTTCAAAACATAGACAGTAGGAAGATTCATACTTCTTGTACATAAGTCGGCATTGTGCCTATTGTAATTCCGATGCAATTTCTGTGTTTCATTGTCAATAAGAAGGTCCAAGGTATACAGTAAACCTGAAGTAAAGCATCGGAATCCATAACTAGTGTCACAGAAATGGTTCAAACTATAATCAGTAAGAAGAGTCAGTCTTCTTGTACTTAAGTCGGCATTGTGCCATTTCTACTTAATTCCGATCCAATTTCTGTGTTTCATCGTCAATAAGAAGGTCCAAGTGATACAGTAAACCTGGAGTGAAGCATCGGAATCTATAACTAGTGTCACAGGAAAGGTTCAAAGCATAGACAGTAAGAAGAGTCAGTCTTCTTGTACTTAAGTCGGCATTGTGCCTTTTCTATTTAATTCCGATGCAATTTCTGTGTTTCATCGTCAATAAGAAGGTCAGAGGGATGCAGTAAACCTGAAGTGAAGCATCGGAATCTATAACTAGTGTCACAGGAATGGTTCAAAACATAGTCAGTAAGAAGAGTCAGTCTTCTTGTTCTTAAGTCGGCATTGTGCCTTTTCTATTTTATTCCGATGCAATTTCTGTGTTTCATCGTCAATAAGAAGGTCCAAGGAATACAGTAAACCTGAAGTGAAGCATCGGAATCTGTAACTAGTGTCAAAGGAATGGTTCAAAACATAGACAGTAAGAAGAATCAGTCTTCTTGTCCTTAAGTCGGCATTGTGCATTTTGTATTTAATTCCGATGCAATTTCTGTGTTTCATCGTCAATAAGAAGGTCCAAGGGATACAGTAAACCTGGAGTGAAGCGTCGGAATCTATAACTAGTGTCACAGGAATGGTTCAAAACATGGTCAGTAAGAAGAGTCAGTCTTCTTGTCCTTAAGTTGGCATTGTGCCTATTGTATTTAATTCCGATGCAATTTCTGTGTTTCATCGGCAATAAGAAGGTCAGAGGGATACAGTAAACCTGAAGTAAAGCATCGGAATCTATAACTAGTGTCACAGGAATGGTTCAAACTATAATCAGTAAGAAGAGTCTGTCATCTTGTACTTAAGTCGGCATTGTGCCTTTTCTACTTAATTCCAATGCAATTGCTGTGTTTCATCGTCAATAAGAAGGTCCAAGGGATACAGTAAAACTGAAGTGAAGCATCGGAATCTATAACTAGAGTCACAGGAAAGGTTCAAAACATAGACAGTGAGAAGAGTCAGTCTTCTTGAACTCAAGTCGGCATTGTGCCTTTTCTATTTAATTCGGATGCAATTTCTGTGTTTCATCGTCAATAAGAAGGTCCAAGGGATACAGTAAACCTGAAGTGAAGCATCGGAACCTATAACTACTGTCACAGGAATGGTTCAAACATAGTCAGTAAGAAGATTCAGTCTTCTTGCACTTAAGTCGGCATTGTGCCTTTTCTATTTAATTCCGATGCAATTTCTGTGTTTCATCGTCAATAAGAAGGTCCAAGGTATACAGTAAACCTGAAGTAAAGCATCGGAATCTATAACTAGCGTCGCAGGAATGGTTTAAACTATAATCAGTAAGAAGAGTCAGTCTTCTTGTACTTATGTCGGCATTGTTCCTTTTCTATTTAATTCCGATGCAAATTCTGTGTTTCATCGTCAATAAGAAGATCAGAGGGATACAGTAAACCTGAAGTGAAGCATCGGAATCTATAACTAGTGTCACAGTAATGTTTCAAAACATAGACAGTAAGAAGAGTAAGTCTTCCTGTACTTAAGTCGGCATTGTGCCTTTTGTATTTGATTCCGATGAAATTTCTGTGTTTCATCGTCAATAAGAAGGTCCAAGGGATACAGTAAACCTGAAGTGAAGCATCGGAACCTATAACTAGTGTCACTGGAATGGTACTAAATATAGACAGTAAGAAGAGCCAGTCTTACTGTACTTAAGTCGGCATTGTGGCTTCTGTATTTAATTCCGAAGCAATTTCTGTGATTCTTCGTCAATACGAAGGTCCAAGGGAAACAGTAAACCTGAAGTGAAGCATCGGAATCTATAACTAGTGTCATAGGAATGGTTCAAAATATAGACAGTACGAAGAGTCAGTCTTCTTGTACTTAAGTCGGCATTGTGCCTTTTTCTATTTAATTTGATGCAATTTCTGTGTTTCATCGTCAATAACAAGGTCCAAGGGATACAGTAAACCTGGAGTGAAGCATCGGAATATATAACTAGTGTCACAGCAATGGTTCAAAACATAGTCAGTAAGAAGAGTCAGTCTTCTTGTCATTAAGTTGGCTTTGTGCCTTTTGTATTTAATTCCGATGCAATTTCTGTGTTTCATCGTCAATAAGAAGGTCAGAGGTACACAGTAAACCTGAAGTAAAGCATCGGAATCCACAACTAGTGTCACAGGAATGGTTCAAAACATAGACTGTAGGAAAAGTCAGTCTTCTTGTACTTAAGTCGGCATTGTGCATTTTGTATTTAATTCCGATGCAATTTCTGTGTTTCATCGTCCATAAGAAGGTCCAAGTTATACAGTAAACCTGAAGTAAAGCATCGGAATCTATAACTAGTGTCGCAGGAATGGTTCAAACTATAATCAGTAAGAAGAGTCTGTCATCTTGTACTTAAGTCGGCATTTTGCCTTTTCTACTTAATTCCAATGCAATTTCTGTGTTTCATCGTCAATAAGAAGGTCCAAGGGATACAGTAAAACTGAAGTGAAGCATCGGAATCTATAACTAGAGTCACAGGAAAGGTTCAAAACATAGACAGTGAGAAGAGTCAGTCTTCTTGTACTTAAGTCGGCATTGTGCCTTTATTATTTAATTCCGAAGCAATTTCTGTGTTTCATTGTCAATAAGAAGGTCCAAGGGATACAGTAAACCTGAAGTGAAGCATCGGAATCTATAACTAGTGTCACAGGAATGGTTCAAAACATTGTCATTAAGAAGAGTCAGTCTTCTTGTACTTAAGTCGGCATTGTGCCTTTTCTATTTAATTCCGATGCAGTTTCTGTGTTTCATCGTCAATAAGAAGGTCCAAGGGATACAGTAAAACTGAAGTAAAGCATCGTAATCTATAACTAGTGTCACTGGAATGGTTCTAAATATAGACAGTAAGAAGAGTCAGTCTTCCTGTACTTAAGTCGGCATTGTGGCTTTTGGTTTTAATTCCGATGCAATTTCAGTGATTCATCGTCAATAAGAAGGTCCGAGGGAAACAGTAAACCTGAAGTGAAGCATCGGAATCTATAACTAATGTCACAGGAATGGTTCAATACATAGACAGTACGAAGAGTCAGTCTTCTTGTACTTAAGTCGGCATTGTTCCTTTTCTATTTAATTCAGATGCAATTTCTGTGTTTCATCGTCAATAAGCAGGTCCAAGGGATACAGTAAACGTGGAGTGAAGCATCGGAATCTATAACTAGTGTCACAGGAAAGGTTCAAATCATAGACAGTAAGAAGAGTCAGTCTTCTTGTACTAAAGTCGGCATTGTGCCTTTTCTATTTAATTCCGATGCAATTTCAGTGTTTCATCGTCAATAAGTAGGTCAGAGGGATACAGTAAACCTGGAGTGTAGCATCGGAATCTATAACTAGTGTCACAGGAATGGTTCAAAACATAGACAGTAAGAAGAGTCAATCTTCGTGTACTTAAGTCGGCATTTTGCCTTTTGTATATAATTCCGATGCAATTTCTGTGTTTCATCGTCAACAAGAAGGTCCAAGGGATATAGTAAACCTGAAGTGAAGCATCGGAATCAATAACTAGTGTCACAGGAATGGTTCAAAGCATAGTCAGTAAGAAGAGTCAGTCTTCTTGTACTTAAGTCGGCATTTAGCCTTTTCTATTTAATTCCGATGCAATTTCTGTGTTTCATCGTCAATAAGAAGGTCCAAGGGACACAGTAAACCTGGAGCGAAGCATCGGAATCTGTAACTAGTGTCAATGGAATGGTTCAGAACATAGACATTAAGAAGAGTCAGTCTTCTTGTACTTAAGTCGGCATTGAGCCATGAGTATTTAATTCCGATGCTATTTCTGAGTTTCATCGTCAATAAGAAGGACAGAGGGATACAGTAAACCTGAAGTGAAGCATCGGAATCTATAACTAGTGTCACAGGAATGGTTCAAAACATGGTCAGTAAGATGAATCAGTCGTCTTGTCCTTAAGTCGGCAATGTGCCTTTTGTATTTAATTCCGATGCAATTTCTATGCATCATCGTCAATAAGATGGTCCATGGGATATAGTAAACCTGGAGTGAAGGATCGGAATCCATAACTAGTGTCACAGGAATGGTTCAAATCATAAACAGTAAGAACAATCAGTCTTCTTGTACTTAAGTCGGCATTGTGCCTTTTGTATTTAATTCCGGTGCAATTTCTGTGTTTCATCGTCAATAAGAAGGTCCAAGGGATACAGTAAACCTGAGGTGAAGCATCGGAATCTATAACTAGTATCACAGGAATGGTTCAAATCATTGTCAATAAGAAGAGTCGGTCTTCATGTACTTAAGCCGGCATTGTGCCTTTTGTATTTAATTCCGATGCAATTTCTGTGTTTCATCGTCAATAAGAAGGTAGAAGGGATACAGTTAACGTGAAGTGAAGCGTCGGAATCTATAACTAGTGCCACAGGAATGGTTCAAAACATAGACAGTAGAAAGAGTCAGTGTTCTTGTACTTAAGTCGGCATTGTGCCTTTTGTATTTAATTCCGATGCAATTTCTGTGTTTCATCGTCAATAAGAAGGTCCAAGGGATACAGTTAACGTGAAGTGAAGCGTCGGAATCTATAACTAGTGCCACAGGAATGGTTCAAAACATAGACAGTAGCAAGAGTCAGTGTTCTTGTACTTAAGTCGTCATTGTGCCTTTTGTATTTAATTCCGATGCAATTTCTGTGTTTCATCGTCAATAATAAGGTCCAAGTGATACAGTAAACCTGAAGTGAAGCATCGGAATCAACAACTAGTGTCACAGGATTGGTTCAAAACATAGACAGTAAGAAGAGTCAATCTTCTTGTACTTAAGTCGGCATTGTACATTTTGTATTTAATTCCGATGCAATTTCTGTGTTTCATCGTCAATAAGAGGGTCAGAGGGATACAGTAAACATGAAGTGAAGCATCGGAATCTATAACTAGGGTCACAGGAATGGTTCAAAACATAGTCAGTGAGAAGAGTCAGTCTTCTGGTCGTAAAGAAGGCTTTGTGCCTTTTGTATTTAATTCCGATGCAATATCTGTGTTTCATCGTCAATAAGTAGCTCTAAGGGATACAGTAAACCTGGAGTGAAGCATCGGAATCTATAACTAGAGTCACAATAATGGTTCAAAAGATAGACAGTAAGAAGGGTCGGTCTTCTTGTACTTAAGTCGGCATTGTGCCTTTTATATTTAATTCCGATGCAATTTCTGTGTTTCATCGTCAATAAGAATGTACATGGGATACAGTTAACCTGAAGTGAAGCGTGGAATCTATAACTACTGCCACAGGAATGGTTCAAAACATAGACAGTAGGAAGAGTCAGTGTTCTTGTACTTAAGTCGGCATTGTGCCTTTTGTATTTAATTCCGATGCAATTTCTGTATTTCATCGTCAATAAGTAGGTCCAAGGGATACAGTAAACCTGAAGTGAAGCATCGGAATCCACAACTAGTGTCACAGGATTGGTTCAAAACATAGACAGTAAGAAGAATCAATCTTCTTGTACTTAAGTCGGCATTGTGCCTTTTCTATTTAATTCCGATGCAATTTCTGTGTTTCATCGTCAATAAGAAGGTCAGAGGGATACAGTAAACCTGAAGTGAAGCATCGGAATCTATAACTAGTGACTCAGGAATGGTTCAAAACATAGTCAGTAAGAAGAGACCGTCTTCTTGAACTTCAGTCGGCATTGTGCATTTCGTATTTAATTCCGATGCAATTTCTGTGTTTCACCGTCAATAAGAAGGTCAGAGGGATACAGTAAACCTGAAGTGAAGCATCGGAATCTATAACTAGTGTCACAGGAATGGTTCAAACATATACAGTAAGAAGAGTCAGTCTTCTTGTACTTAAGTCGGCATTGTGCCTTTT
The DNA here is from genome assembly GCF_023864345.2 of Schistocerca serialis cubense. Taxonomy (NCBI): domain Eukaryota; kingdom Metazoa; phylum Arthropoda; class Insecta; order Orthoptera; family Acrididae; genus Schistocerca; species Schistocerca serialis. The sequence continues at coordinate 1,078,339,286 of NC_064640.1, read as the reverse complement.
GTATTTAATTCCGATGCAATTTCTGTGTTTCATCGTCAATAAGAGGGTCAGAGGGATACAGTAAACATGAAGTGAAGCATCGGAATCTATAACTAGTGTCACAGGAATGGTTCAAAACGTAGTCAGTAAGAAGAGTCAGTCCTCTTGTACTAAAGTCGGCATTGTGCCTTTCGTATTTAATTCCGATGCAATTTCTGTGTTTCACCGTCAATAAGAAGATCAGAGGGATACAGTAAACCTGAAGTGAAGCATCGGAAACTATAACTAGTGTCACAGGAATTTTTCAAACGTATACAGTAAGAAGATTCAGTCTTCTTGTCCTTAAGTCGCCATTGTGCCTTTTGTATTAAATTCCGATGCAATTTCTGTGTTTCATCGTCAATAAGTAGGTCCAAGGGATACAGTAAACCTGGAGTGAAGCACGGGAATCTATAACTAGAGTCACAGTAATGGATCAAAACATAGACGGTAAGAAGAGTAGGTCTTCTTGTACATAAGTTGGCATTGTGCCTTTTGTATTTCATTCCGATGCAATTTCTGTGTTTCATCGTCAATAAGAAGGTCCAAGGTATACAATAAACCTGAAGTAAAGCATCGGCATCTATAACTAGTGTCACAGGAATGGTTCAAACTATAATCAGTAGGAAGAGTCAGTCTCTTGTATTTTAGTCGGCATTGTGCCTTTTCTATTTAATTCCGATGCCGTTTCTGTGTTTCATCGTCAATAAGTAGGTCCAAGATATACAGTAAACCTGAAGTAAAGCATCGGAATCTATAACAAGTGTCACAGGAATGGTTCAAAACATAGACAATAAGAAGAGTCAGTCTTCGTGTACTGAAGTCGACATTTTGCCTTTTGTATTTAATTCCGATGCATTTTCTGTGTTTCATCGTCAATAAGAAGTTCCAAGGGATACAGTAAACCTGAAGTGAAGCATCGGAATCAACAACTAGTGTCACAGGAATGGTTCAAAACATAGACAGTAGGAAGAGTCAGTCTTCTTGTACTTAAGTCGGCATTGTGCCTTTTGTATTTAATTCCGATGCAATTTCTGTGTTTCATCGTCAATAAGAAGGTCCAAGGTATACAGTAAACCTGAATTAAAGCATCGGAATCTATAACTAGTGTCACAGGAATGGTTCAAACTATAATCAGTCAGAAGAGTCAGTCTTCTTGTACTTAAGTCGGCATTGTGCCTTTTCTATTTAATTCCCATGCAGTTTCTGTGTTTCATCGTCAATAAGAAGGTCCAAGGGATACAATAAACCTGGAGTGAAGCATCGGAATCTATAACTAGTGTCACAGGAAAGGTTCAAATCATAGACAGTAAGAAGATTCAGTCTTCTTGTACTTAAGTCTTCATTGTGCCTTTTCTATTTAATTCCGATGCAATTTCACTGTTTCATCGTCAATAAGAAGGTCAGAGGGATACAGTAAACCTGGAGTGTAGCATCGGAATCTATAACTAGTGTCACAGGAATGGTTCAAAACATAGACAATAAGAAGAGTCAGTCTTATTGTACTTAAGTCGGCATTGTGCCTTTTCTATTTAATTCCCATGCAGTTTCTGTGTTTCATCGTCAATAACAAGGTCCAAGGGATACAGTAAACCTGGAGTGAAGCATCGGAACCTATAACTAGAGTCACAGGAAAGGTTCAAAACATAGACACTGAGAAGAGTCAGTCTTCTTCTACTTAAGTCGGCATTGTGCCTTTATTATTTAATTCCGAAGCAATTTCTGTGTTTCATCGTCAATAAGAAGGTCCAAGGGATACAGTAAACCTGAAGTGAAGCATCGGAATCTATAACTAGTGTCACAGGAATGGTTCAAAACATAGTCATTAAGAAGAGTCAGTCTTCTTGTACTTAAGTCGGCATTGTGCCTTTTCTATTTAATTCCGATGCAGTTTCTGTGTTTCATCGTCAATAAGAAGGTCCAAGGGATACAGTAAACCTGAAGTAAAGCATCGGAATCTATAACTAGTGTCACTGGAATGGTTCTAAATATAGACAGTAAGAAGAGTCAGTCTTCCTGTACTTAAGTCGGCATTGTGGCTTTTGGTTTTAATTCCGATGCAATTTCAGTGATTCATCGTCAATAAGAAGGTCCGAGGGAAACAGTAAACCTGAAGTGAAGCATCGGAATCTATAACTAATGTCACAGGAATGGTTCAATACATAGACAGTACGAAGAGTCAGTCTTCTTGTACTTAAGTCGGCATAGTTCCTTTTCTATTTAATTCAGATGCAATTTCTGTGTTTCATCATCAATAAGAAGGTCCAAGGGATACAGTAAACGTGGAGTGAAGCATCGGAATCTATAACTAGTGTCACAGGAAAGGTTCAAATCATAGGCAGTAAGAAGAGTCAGTCTTCTTGTACTAAAGTCGGCATTGTTCCTTTTCTATTTAATTCCGATGCAATTTCAGTGTTTCGTCGTCAATAAGTAGGTCAGAGGGATACAGTAAACCTGGAGTGTAGCATCGGAATCTATAACTAGTGTCACAGGAATGGTTCAAAACATAGACAGTAAGAAGAGTCAGTCTTCGTGTACTTAGGTCGGCATTTTGCCTTTTGTATATAATTCCGATGCAATTTCTGTGTTTCATCGTCAACAAGAAGGTCCAAGGGATATAGTAAACCTGAAGTGAAGCATCGGAATCAATAACTAGTGTCACAGTAATGGTTCAAAACATAGTCAGTAAGAAGAGTCAGTCTTCTTGTACTTAAGTCGGCATTGGGCCTTTTCTATTTAATTCCGATGCGATTTCTGTGTTTCATCGTCAATAAGAAGGTCCAAGGGACACAGTAAACCTGGAGCGAAGCATCGGAATCGGTAACTAGTGTCAATGGAATGGTTCAGAACATAGACATTAAGAAGAGTCAGTCTTCTTGTACTTATGTCGGCATTGAGCCTTGTGTATTTAATTCCGATGCTATTTCTGAGTTTCATCGTCAATAAGAAGGACAGAGGGATACAGTAAACCTGAAGTGAAGCATCGGAATCTATAACTAGTGTCACAGGAATGGTTCAAAACATGGTCAGTAAGAAGTATCAGTCGTCTTCTCCTTAAGTCGGCAATGTGCCTTTTGTATTTAATTCCGATGCAATTTCTATGCATCATCGTCAATAAGATGGTCCATGGGATATAGTAAACCTGGAGTGAAGGATCGGAATCCATAACTAGTGTCACAGGAATGGTTCAAATCATAAACAGTAAGAACAATCAGTCTTCTTGTACTTAAGTCGGCATTGTGTCTATTGTATTTAATTCCGATGCAATTTCTGTGTTTCATCGTCAATAAGAAGGTCCAAGGGATACAGTAAACCTGAAGTGAAGCATCGGAATCTATAACTAGTATCACAGGAATGGTTCAAATCATTGTCAATAAGAAGAGTCGGTCTTCATGTAATTAAGTCGGCATTGTGCCTTTTGTATTTAATTCCGATGCAATTTCTGTGTTTCATCGTCAATAAGAAGGTAGAAGGGATACAGTTAACGTGAAGTGAAGCGTCGGAATCTATAACTAGTGCCACAGGAATGGTTCAAAACATAGACAGTAGAAAGAGTCAGTGTTCTTGTACTTAAGTCGGCATTGTGCCTTTTGTATTTAATTCCGATGCAATTTCTGTGTTTCAGCGTCAATAAGAAGGTCCAAGGGATACAGTTAACGTGAAGTGAAGCGTCGGAATCTATAACTAGTGCCACAGGAATGGTTCAAAACATAGACAGTAGCAAGAGTCAGTGTTCTTGTACTTAAGTCGGCATTGTGCCTTTTGTATTTAATTCCGATGCAATTTCTGTGTTTCATCGTCAATAAGAAGGTCCAAGTGATACAGTAAACCTGAAGTGAAGCATCGGAATCTACAACTAGTGTCACAGGATTGGTTCAAAACATAGACAGTAAGAAGAGTCAATCTTCTTGTACTTAAGTCGGCATTGTACATTTTGTATTTAATTTCGATGCAATTTCTGTGTTTCATCGTCAATAAGTAGGTCCAAGGGATACAGTAAACCTGAAGTGAAGCATCGGAATCCACAACTAGTGTCACAGGATTGGTTCAAAACATAGACAGTAAGAAGAATCAATCTTCTTGTACTTAAGTCGGCATTGTGCCTTTTCTATTTAATTCCGATGCAATTTCTGTGTTTCATCGTCAATAAGAAGGTCAGAGGGATACAGTAAACCTGAAGTGAAGCATCGGAATCTATAACTAGTGACTCAGGAATGGTTCAAAACATAGTCAGTAAGAAGAGACCGTCTTCTTGTACTTCAGTCGGCATTGTGCATTTCGTATTTAATTCCAATGCAATTTCTGTGTTTCACCGTCAATAAGGAGGTCAGAGGGATACAGTAAACCTGAAGTGAAGCATCGGAATCTATAACTAGTGTCACAGGAATGGTTCAAACATATACAGTAAGAAGAGTCAGTCTTCTTGTACTTAAGTCGGCATTGTGCCTTTTGTATTTAATTCCGATGCAATTTCTGTGTTTCATCGTCAATAAGAGGGTCAGAGGGATACAGTAAACATGATGTGAAGCATCGGAATCTATAACTAGTGTCACAGGAATGGTTCAAAACGTAGTCAGTAAGAAGAGTCAGTCCTCTTGTACTGAAGTCGGCATTGTGCCTTTCGTATTTAATTCCGATGCAATTTCTGTGTTTCACCGTCAATAAGAAGATCAGAGGGATACAGTAAACCTGAAGTGAAGCATCGGAAACTATAACTAGTGTCACAGGAATTTTTCAAACGTATACAGTAAGAAGATTCAGTCTTCTTGTCCTTAAGTCGCCATTGTGCCTTTTGTATTAAATTCCGATGCAATTTCTGTGTTTCATCGTCAATAAGTAGGTCCAAGGGATACAGTAAACCTGGAGTGAAGCACGGGAATCTATAACTAGAGTCACAGTAATGGATCAAAACATAGACAGTAAGAAGAGTAGGTCTTCTTGTACATAAGTTGGCATTGTGCCTTTTGTATTTCATTCCGATGCAATTTCTGTGTTTCATCGTCAATAAGAAGGTCCAAGGTATACAATAAACCTGAAGTAAAGCATCGGCATCTATAACTAGTGTCACAGGAATGGTTCAAACTATAATCAGTAAGAAGAGTCAGTCTCTTGTATTTTAGTCGGCATTGTGCCTTTTCTATTTAATTCCGATGCCGTTTCTGTGTTTCATCGTCAATAAGAAGGTCCAAGGGATACAGTAAACCTGAAGTGAAGCATCAAAATCTATAACTAGTGTCACAGGAATGGTTCAAAACATAGTCAGTAAGAAGAGTCAGTCTTCTTGTACTTAAGTCGGCATTGTGCATTTTGTATTTAATTCCGATGCAATTTCTGTGTTTCATCGTCAATAAGAAGGTCCAAGATATACAGTAAACCTGAAGTAAAGCATCGGAATCTATAACAAGTGTCACAGGAATGGTTCAAAACATAGACAATAAGAAGAGTCAGTCTTCGTGTACTGAAGTCGACATTTTGCCTTTTGTATTTAATTCCGATGCATTTTCTGTGTTTCATCGTCAATAAGAAGTTCCAAGGGATACAGTAAACCTGAAGTGAAGCATCGGAATCTATAACTAGTGTCACAGGAATGGTTCAAAACATAGTCAGTAAGAAGAGTCAGTCTTCTTGTACTTAAGTCGCCATTCGGCCTTTTCTATTTAATTCCGATGCAATTTCTGTGTTTCATCGTCAATAAGAAGGTCAGAGGTATACAGTACACCTGAAGTGAAGCATCGGAATCCACAACTAGTGTCACAGGAATGGTTCAAAACATAGACAGTAGGAAGAGTCAGTCTTCTTGTACTTAAGTCGGCATTGTGCCTTTTGTATTTAATTCCGATGCAATTTCTGTGTTTCATCGTCAATAAGAAGGTCCAAGGTATACAGTAAACCTGAATTAAAGCATCGGAATCTATAACTAGTGTCACAGGAATGGTTCAAACTATAATCAGTCAGAAGAGTCAGTCTTCTTGTACTTAAGTCGGCATTGTGCCTTTTCTATTTAATTCCCATGCAGTTTCTGTGTTTCATCGTCAATAAGAAGGTCCAAGGGATACAATAAACCTGGAGTGAAGCATCGGAATCTATAACTAGTGTCACAGGAAAGGTTCAAATCATAGACAGTAAGAAGATTCAGTCTTCTTGTACTTAAGTCTTCATTGTGCCTTTTCTATTTAATTCCGATGCAATTTCACTGTTTCATCGTCAATAAGAAGGTCAGAGGGATACAGTAAACCTGGAGTGTAGCATCGGAATCTATAACTAGTGTCACAGGAATGGTTCAAAACATAGACAATAAGAAGAGTCAGTCTTCTTGTACTTAAGTCGGCATTGTGCCTTTATTATTTAATTCCGAAGCAATTTCTGTGTTTCATCGTCAATAAGAAGGTCCAAGGGATACAGTAAACCTGAAGTGAAGCATCGGAATCTATAACTAGTGTCACAGGAATGGTTCAAAACATAGTCATTAAGAAGAGTCAGTCTTCTTGTACTTAAGTCGGCATTGTGCCTTTTCTATTTAATTCCGATGCAGTTTCTGTGTTTCATAGTCAATAAGAAGGTCCAAGGGATACAGTAAACCTGAAGTAAAGCATCGGAATCTATAACTAGTGTCACTGGAATGGTTCTAAATATAGACAGTAAGAAGAGTCAGTCTTCCTGTACTTAAGTCGGCATTGTGGCTTTTGGATTTAATTCCGATGCAATTTCAGTGATTCATCGTCAATAAGAAGGTCCGAGGGAAACAGTAAACCTGAAGTGAAGCATCGGAATCTATAACTAATGTCACAGGAATGGTTCAATACATAGACAGTACGAAGAGTCAGTCTTCTTGTACTTAAGTCGGCATTGTTCCTTTTCTATTTAATTCAGATGCAATTTCTGTGTTTCATCGTCAATAAGAAGGTCCAAGGGATACAGTAAACGTGGAGTGAAGCATCGGAATCTATAACTAGTGTCACAGGAAAGGTTCAAATCATAGGCAGTAAGAAGAGTCAGTCTTCTTGTACTAAAGTCGGCATTGTGCCTTTTCTATTTAATTCCGATGCAATTTCAGTGTTTCATCGTCAATAAGTAGGTCAGAGGGATACAGTAAACCTGGAGTGTAGCATCGGAATCTATAACTAGTGTCACAGGAATGGTTCAAAACATAGACAGTAAGAAGAGTCAGTCTTCGTGTACTTAAGTCGGCATTTTGCCTTTTGTATATAATTCCGATGCAATTTCTGTGTTTCATCGTCAACAAGAAGGTCCAAGGGATATAGTAAACCTGAAGTGAAGCATCGGAATCAGTAACTAGTGTCACAGTAATGGTTCAAAACATAGTCAGTAAGAAGAGTCAGTCTTCTTGTACTTAAGTCGGCATTGGGCCTTTTCTATTTAATTCCGATGCAATTTCTGTGTTTCATCGTCAATAAGAAGGTCCAAGGGACACAGTAAACCTGGAGCGAAGCATCGGAATCTGTAACTAGTGTCAATGGAATGGTTCGGAACATAGACATTAAGAAGAGTCAGTCTTCTTGTACTTAAGTCGGCATTGAGCCTTGTGTATTTAATTCCGATGCTATTTCTGAGTTTCATCGTCAATAAGAAGGACAGAGGGATACAGTAAACGTGAAGTGAAGCATCGGAATCCATAACTAGTGTCACAGGAATGGTTCAAAACATGGTCAGTAAGATGAATCAGTCGTCTTGTCCTTAAGTCGGCAATGTGCCTTTTGTATTTAATTCCGATGCAATTTCTATGCATCATCGTCAATAAGATGGTCCATGGGATATAGTAAACCTGGAGTGAAGGATCGGAATCCATAACTAGTGTCACAGGAATGGTTCAAATCATAAACAGTAACAACAATCAGTCTTCTTGTACTTAAGTCGGCATTGTGCCTTTTGTATTTAATTCCGATGCAATTTCTGTGTTTCATCGTCAATAAGAAGGTCCAAGGGATACAGTAAACCTGAAGTGAAGAATCGGAATCTATAACTAGTATCACAGGAATGGTTCAAATCATTGTCAATAAGAAGAGTCGGTCTTCATGAACTTAAGTCGGCATTGTGCCTTTTGTATTTAATTCCGATGCAATTTCTGTGTTTCATCGTCAATAAGAAGGTAGAAGGGATACAGTTAACGTGAAGTGAAGCGTCGGAATCTATAACTAGTGCCACAGGAATGGTTCAAAACATAGACAGTAGCAAGAGTCAGTGTTCTTGTACTTAAGTCGGCATTGTGCCTTTTGTATTTAATTCCGATGCAATTTCTGTGTTTCATCGTCAATAAGAAGGTCCAAGTGATACAGTAAACCAGAAGTGAAGCATCGGAATCTACAACTAGTGTCACAGGATTGGTTCAAAACATGGACAGTAAGAAGAGTCAATCTTCTTGTACTTAAGTCGGCATTGTACATTTTGTATTTAATTCCGATGCAATTTCTGTGTTTCATCGTCAATAAGAGGGTCAGAGGGATACAGTAAACATGAAGTGAAGCATCGGAATCTATAACTAGGGTCACAGGAATGGTTCAAAACATAGTCAGTGAGAAGAGTCAGTCTTCTGGTCGTAAAGAAGGCTTTGTGCCTTTTGTATTTAATTCCGATGCAATATCTGTGTTTCATCGTCAATAAGTAGCTCTAAGGGATACAGTAAACCTGGAGTGAAGCATCGGAATCTATAACTAGAGTCACAATAATGGTTCAAAAGATGGACAGTAAGAAGGGTCGGTCTTCTTGTACTTAAGTCGGCATTGTGCCTTTTATATTTAATTCCGATGCAATTTCTGTGTTTCATCGTCAATAAGAAGGTCCAAGGGATACAGTAAACCAGAAGTGAAGCATCGGAATCTATAACTAGTGTCACTGGAATGGTTGAAAGTATAGACAGTAAGAAGAGTCAGTCCTCTTGTACTTAAGTCGGCATTGTGCCTTTTGTATTTAATTCCGATGCAATTTCTGTGTTTCATCGTCAATAAGAAGGTACATGGGATACAGTCAACCTGAAGTGAAGCGTGGAATCTATAACTAGTGCCACAGGAATGGTGCAAAACATAGACAGTAGGAAGAGTCAGTGTTCTTGTACTTAAGTCGGCATTGTGCCTTTTGTATTTAATTCCGATGCCATTTCTGTGTTTCATCGTCAATAAGTAGGTCCAAGGGATACAGTAAAGCTGGAGTGAAGCATCGGAATCCACAACTAGTGTCACAGGATTGGTTCAAAACATAGACAGTAAGAAGAATCAATCTTCTTCTACTTAAGTCGGCATTGTGCCTTTTGTATTTAATTCCGATGCAATTTCTGTGTTTCATCGTCAATAAGAAGGTCAGAGGGATACAGTAAACCTGAAGTGAAGCATCGGAATCTATAACTAGTGACTCAGGAATGGTTCAAAACATAGTCAGTAAGAAGAGACCGTCTTCTTGTACTTCAGTCGGCATTGTGCATTTCGTATTTAATTCCGATGCAATTTCTGTGTTTCACCGTCAATAAGAAGGTCAGAGGGATACAGTAAACCTGAAGTGAAGCATCGGAATCTATAACTAGTGTCACAGGAATGGTTCAAACATATACAGTAAGAAGAGTCAGTCTTCTTGTACTTAAGTCGGCATTGTGCCTTTTGTATTTAATTCCGATGCAATTTCTGTGTTTCATCGTCAATAAGAGGGTCAGAGGGATACAGTAAACAAGAAGTGAAGCATTGGAATCTATAACTAGTGTCACAGGAATGGTTCAAAACGTAGTCAGTAAGAAGAGACAGTCCTCTTGTACTGAAGTCGGCATTGTGCCTTTCGTATTTAATTCCGATGCAATTTCTGTGTTTCACCGTCAATAAGAAGGTCAGAGGGATACAGTAAACCTGAAGTGAAGCATCGGAAACTATAACTAGTGTCACAGGAATTTTTCAAACGTATACAGTAAGAAGATTCAGTCTTCTTGTCCTTAAGTCGCCATTGTGCCTTTTGTATTAAATTCCGATGCAATTTCTGTGTTTCATCGTCAATAAGTAGGTCCAAGGGATACAGTAAACCTGGAGTGAAGCACGGGAATCTATAACTAGAGTCACAGTAATGGATCAAAACATAGACAGTAAGAAGAGTAGGTCTTCTTGTACATAAGTTGGCATTGTGCCTTTTGTATTTCATTCCGATGCAATTTCTGTGTTTCATCGTCAATAAGAATGTCCAAGGTATACAATAAACCTGAAGTAAAGCATCGGCATCTATAACTAGTGTCACAGGAATGGTTCAAACTATAATCAGTAAGAAGAGTCAGTCTCTTGTATTTTAGTCGGCATTGTGCCTTTTCTATTTAATTCCGATGCCGTTTCTGTGTTTCATCGTCAATAAGAGGGTCCAAGGGATACAGTAAACCTGAAGTGAAGCATCAAAATCTATAACTAGTGTCACTGGGATGGTTCTAAATATAGACAGTAAGAAGAGTCAGTCTTCCTGTACTGAAGTCGGCATTGTGACTTTTGTATTTATTTCCGATGCAATTTCAGTGATTCATCGTCAATAAGAAGGTGCAAGGGAAACAGTAAACCTGAGGTAAAGCATCGGAATCTATAACTAGTGTCACAGGAATGGTTCAAAACATAGACAGTACGAAGAGTCAGTCTTCTTGTACTTAAGTCGGCATTGTTCCTTTTCTATTTAATTCAGATGCAATTTCTGTGTTTCATCGTCAATAACAAGGTCCAAGGGATACAGTAAACCTGGAGTGAAGCATCGGAATCTATAACTAGTGTCACAGGAATGGTTCAAAACATAGTCAGTAAGAAGAGTCAGTCTTCTTGTACTTAAGTCGGCATTGTGCATTTTGTATTTAATTCCGATGCAATTTCTGTGTTTCATCGTCAATAAGAAGGTCCAAGATATACAGTAAACCTGAAGTAAAGCATCGGAATCTATAACAAGTGTCACAGGAATGGTTCAAAACATAGACATTAAGAAGAGTCAGTCTTCGTGTACTGAAGTCGACATTTTGCCTTTTGTATTTAATTCCGATGCAATTTCTGTGTTTCATCGTCAATAAGAAGTTCCAAGGGATACAGTAAACCTGAAGTGAAGCATCGGAATCTATAACTAGTGTCACAGGAATGGTTCAAAACATAGTCAGTAAGAAGAGTCAGTCTTCTTTTAATTAAGTCGCCATTCGGCCTTTTCTATTTAATTCCGATGCAATTTCTGAGTTTCATCGTCAATAAAAAGGTCAGAGGGATACAGTAAACCTGAAGTGAAGCATCGGAATCTACAACTAGTGTCACAGGATTAGTTCAAAACATAGACAGTAAGAAGAGTCAGTCTTCTTGTACTTAAGTCGGCATTGTGCCTTTTGTATTTAATTCCGATGCAATTTCTGTGTTTCATCGTCAATAAGAGGGTCACAGGGATACAGTATACATGAAGTGAAGTATCGGAATCTATAACTAGTGTCACAGGAATGGTTCAAAACATAGTCAGTAAGAAGATTCAGTATTCTTGTCCTTAAGTCGCCATTGTGCCTTTCGTATTTAATTCTGATGCATTTTCTGTGTTTCATCGTCAATAAGTAGGTCCAAGGGATACAGTAAACCTGGAGTGAAGCACGGGAATCTATAACTAGAGTCACAGTAATGGATCAAAACACAGACAGTAAGAAGAGTCGGTCTCCTTGTACTTAAGTTGGCATTGAGCCTTTTGTATTTAATTCCGATGCAATTTCTGTGTTTCATCGTCAATAAGAAGGTCCAAGGTATACAGTAAACCTGAAGTAAAGCATCGGAATCTATAACTAGTGTCACAGGAATGGTACAAACTATAATCAGTAAGAAGAGTCAGTCTTCTTGTACTTAAGTCGGCATTGTCCCTTTTCTATTTAATTCCGAAGCAATATCTGTGTTTCATCGTCAATAAGAAGGTCCAAGGTATACAGTAAACCTGAAGTGAAGCTTAAAAATCTATAACTAGTGTCACTGGAATGGTTCTAAATATAGACAGTAAGAAGAGTCAGTCTTCCTGTACTTAAGTCGGCATTGTGGCTTTTGTATTTAATTCCGATGCAATTTCAGTGATTCATCGTCAATAAGAAGGTCCAAGGGAAACAGTAAACCTGAAGTGAAGCATCGGAATCTATAACTAGTGTCACAGGAATGGTTCAAAACATAGACAGTACGAAGAGTCAGTCTTCTTGTACTTAAGTCGGCATTGTTCCTTTTCTATTTAATTCAGATTCAATTTCTGTGTTTCATCGTCAATTACAAGGTCCAAGGGATACAGTAAATCTGGAGTGAAGCATCGGAATCTATAACTAGTGTCACAGGAATGGTTCAAATCAATGTCAGTAAGAAGAGTCCGTCTTCTTGTCCTTAAGTTGGCATTGTGCCTTTTGTATTTAATTCCGATGCAATTTCTGTGTTTCATCGTCAATAAGAAGGACAGAGGTATACAGTAAACCTGAAGTGAAGCATCGGAATCCACAACTAGTGTCACAGGAATGGTTCAAAACATAGACAGTAGGAAGAGTCAGTCTTCTTGTACTTAAGTCGGCATTTTGCCTTTTGTATTTAATTCCGATGCAATTTCTGTGTTTCATCGTCAATAAGAAGGTCCAAGGGATACAGTAAACCTGAAGTGAAGCATCGGAATCTATAACTAGTGTCACAGGAATGGTTCAAAACATAGTCAGTAAGAAGAGTCAGTCTTCTTGTACTTAAGTCGGCATTCGGCCTTTTCTATTTAATTCCGATGCAATTTCTGTGTTTCATCGTCAATAAGAAGTTCCAAGGGATACAGTAAACCTGGAGTGAAGCATCGGAATCTGTAACTAGTGTCAATGGAATGGTTCGAAACATAGTCATTAAGAAGAGTCAGTCTTCTTGTACTTAAGTCGGCATTGAGCCTTTTGTATTTAATTCCGATGCAATGTCTGTGTTTCATCGTCAATAAGAAGGTACAAGGGATACAGTTAACGTGAAGTGAAGCGTCGGAACCTATAACTAGTGCCACAGGAATGGTTCAAAACATAGACAGTAGCATGAGTCAGTGTTCTTGTACTTAGGTCGGCATTGTGCCTTTTGTATTTAATTCCGATGCAATTTCTGTGTTTCATCGTCAATAAGAAGGTCCAAGGGATACAGTAAACCTGAAGTGAAGCTTAAAAATCTATAACTAGTGTCACTGGAATGGTTCTAAATATAGACAGTAAGAAGAGTCAGTCTTCCTGTACTTAAGTCGGCATTGTGGCTTTTGTATTTAATTCCGATGCAATTTCAGTGATTCATCGTCAATAAGAAGGTCCAAGGGAAACAGTAAACCTGAAGTGAAGCATCGGAATCTATAACTAGTGTCACAGGAATGGTTCAAAACATAGACAGTACGAAGAGTCAGTCTTCTTGTACTTAAGTCGGCATTGTTCCTTTTCTATTTAATTCAGATTCAATTTCTGTGTTTCATTGTCAATAACAAGGTTCAAGGGATACAGTAAATCTGGAGTGAAGCATCGGAATCTATAACTAGTGTCACAGGAATGGTTCAAAACAAAGTCAGTAAGAAGAGTCAGTCTTCTTGTCCTTAAGTTGGCATTGTGCCTTTTGTATTTAATTCCGATGCAATTTCTGTGTTTCATCGTCAATAACAAGGTCCAAGGGATACAGTAAACCTGGAGTGAAGCATCGGAATCTATAATTAGTGTCACAGGAATGGTTCAAAACATAGTCAGTAAGAAGAGTCAGTCTTCTTGTCCTTAAGTTGGCTTTGTGCCTTTTGTATTTAATTCCGATGCAATTTCTGTATTTCATCGTCAATAAGAAGGTCAGAGGTATACAGTAAACCTGAAGTGAAGCATCGGAATCCACAACTAGTGTCACAGGAATGGTTCAAAACATAGACAGTAGGAAGAGTCAGTCTTCTTGTACTTAAGTCGGCATTGTGCCTTTTGTATTTAATTCCGATGCAATTTCTGTGTTTCATTGTCCACAAGACGGTCCAAGTTATACAGTAAACCTGAAGTAAAGCATCGGAATCTATAACTAGTGTCACAGGACTGGTTCAAACTATAATCAGTAAGAAGAGTCAGTCTTCTTGTACTTAAGTCGGCATTGTGCCTTTTCTACTTAATTCCAAGGCAATTTCTGTGTTTCATCGTCAATATGACGGTCCAAGGGATACAGTAAACCTGGAGTGAAGCATCGGAACCTATAACTAGAGTCACAGGAAAGGTTCAAAACATAGACAGTGAGAAGAGTCAGTGTTCTTGTACTTAAGTCGGCATTGTGCCTTTATTATTTAATTCCGAAGCAATTTCTGTGTTTCATCGTCAATAAGAAGGGGCAAGGGATACAGTAAACCTGAAGTGAAGCATCGGAATCTATAACAAGTGTCACAGGAATGGTTCAAATCATAGTCATTAAGAAGAGTCAGTCTTCTTGTACTTAAGTCGGCATTGTGCCTTTTCTATTTAATTGCGATGCAGTTTCTGTGTTTCATCGTCAATAAGAAGGTCCAAGGGAAACAGTAAACCTGAAGTGAAGCATCGGAATCTATAACTAGTGTCACAGGAATGGTTCAAAACATAGACATTACGAAGAGTCAGTCTTCTTGTACTTAAGTCGGCATTGTTCCTTTTCTATTTAAGTCAGATGCAATTTCTGTGTTTCATCGTCAATAACAAGGTCCAAGGGATACAGTAAACCTGGAGTGATGCATCGGAATCTATAACTAGTGTCACAGAAATGGTTCAAACATATATACAGTAAGAAGAGTCAGTCTTCTTGTACTTAAGTCGGCATTGTGCCTTTTGTATTTAATTCCGATGCAATTTCTGTGTTTCATCGTCAATAAGAGGGTCAGAGGGATACAGTAAACATGAAGTGAAGCATCGGAATCTATAACTAGTGACTCAGGAATGGTTCAAAACATAGTCAGTAAGAAGAGACCGTCTTCTTGTACTTCAGTCGGCATTGTGCATTTCGTATTTAATTCCGATGCAATTTCTGTGTTTCACCGTCAATAAGAAGGTCAGAGGGATACAGTAAACCTGAAGTGAAGCATCGGAATCTATAACTAGTGTCACAGGAATGGTTCAAACATATACAGTAAGAAGAGTCAGTCTTCTTGTACTTAAGTCGCCATTGTGCCGTTTGTATTAAATTCCGATGCAATTTCTGTGTTTCATCGTCAATAAGTAGGTCCAAGGGATACAGTAAACCTGGAGTGAAGCACGGGAATCTATAACTAGGGTCACAGTAATGGATCAAAACATAGACAGTAAGAAGAGTAGGTCTTCTTGTACATAAGTTGGCATTGTGCCTTTTGTATTTAATTCCGATGCAATTTCTGTGTTTCATCGTCAATAAGAAGGTCCAAGGTATACAATAAACCTGAAATAAAGCATCGGCATCTATAACTAGTGTCACAGGAATGGTTCAAACTATAATCAGTAAGAAGAGCCAGTCTCTTGTATTTTAGTCGGCATTGTGCCTTTTCTATTTAATTCCGATGCCGTTTCTGTGTTTCATCGTCAATAAGAAGGTCCAAGGGATACAGTAAACCTGAAGTGAAGCATCAAAATCTATAACAAGTGTCACTGGGATGGTTCTAGATATAGACAGTAAGAAGCGTCAGTCTTCCTGTACTGAAGTCGGCATTGTGACTTTTGTATTTATTTCCGATGCAATTTCGGTGATTCATCGTCAATAAGAAGGTGCAAGGGAAACAGTAAACCTGAAGTGAAGCATCGGAATCTATAACTAGTGTCACAGGAATGGTTCAAAACACAGCCAGTACGAAGAGTCAGTCTTCTTGTACTTAAGTCGGCATTGTTCCTTTTCTATTTAATTCAGATGCATGTCTGTGTTTCATCGTCAATAAGAAGGTACAAGGGATACAGTTAACGTGAAGTGAAGCGTCGAAATCTATAACTAGTGCCACAGGAATGGTTCAAAACATAGACAGTAGCATGAGTCAGTGTTCTTGTACTTAGGTCGGCATTGTGCCTTTTGTATTTAATTCCGATGCAATTTCTGTGTTTCATCGTCAATAAGAAGGTCCAAGGGATACAGTAAACCTGAAGTGAAGCTTAGAAATCTATAACTAGTGTCACTGGAATGGTTCTAAATATAGACAGTAAGAAGAGTCAGTCTTCTTGTACTTAAGTCGGCATTGTTCCTTTTCTATTTAATTCAGATTCAATTTCTGTGTTTCATTGTCAATAACAAGGTCCAAGGGATACAGTAAACCTGGAGTGAAGCATCGGAATCTATAACTAGTGTCACAGGAATGGTTCAAAACAAAGTCAGTAAGAAGAGTCAGTCTTCTTGTCCTTAAGTTGGCATTGTGCCTTTTGTATTTAATTCCGATGCAATTTCTGTGTTTCATCGTCAATAACAAGGTCCAAGGGATACCGTAAACCTGGAGTGAAGCATCGGAATCTATAATTAGTGTCACAGGAATGGTTCAAAGCATAGTCAGTAAGAAGAGTCAGTCTTCTTGTCCTTAAGTTGGCTTTGTGCCTTTTGTATTTAATTCCGATGCAATTTCTGTATTTCATCGTCAATAAGAAGGTCAGAGGTATACAGTAAACCTGAAGTGAAGCATCGGAATCCACAACTAGTGTCACAGGAATGGTTCAAAACATAGACAGTAGGAAGAGTCAGTCTTCTTGTACTTAAGTCGGCATTGCGCCTTTTGTATTTAATTCCGATGCAATTTCTGTGTTTCATCGTCCATAAGACGGTCCAAGTTATACAGTAAACCTGAAGTAAAGCATCGGAATCCATAACTAGTGTCACAGGAATGGTTCAAACTATAATCAGTAAGAAGAGTCAGTCTTCTTGTACTTAAGTCGGCATTGTGCCTTTTCTACTTAATTCCAAGGCAATTTCTGTGTTTCATCGTCAATAAGAAGGTCCAAAGGGATACAGTAAACCTGGAGTGAAGCATCGGAACCTATAACTAGAGTCACAGGAAAGGTTCAAAACATAGACAGTGAGAAGAGTCAGTGTTCTTGTACTTAAGTCGGCATTGTGCCTTTATTATTGAATTCCGAAGCAATTTCTGTGTTTCATCGTCAATAAGAAGGGCCAAGGGATACAGTAAACCTGAAGTGAAGCATCGGAATCTATAACTAGTGTCACAGGAATGGTTCAAAACATAGTCATTAAGAAGAGTCAGTCTTCTTGTACTTAAGTCGGCATTGTGCCTTTTCTATTTAATTCCGATGCAGTTTCTGTGTTTCATCGTCAATAAGAAGGTCCAAGGGATACAGTAAACCTGAAGTGAAGCATCGGAATCTATAACTAGTGTCACTGGAATGGTTCTAAATATAGACAGTAAGAAGAGTCAGTCTTCCTGTACTTAAGTCGGCATTGTGGCTTTTGTAATTAATTCCAATGCAATTTCAGTGATTCATCGTCAATAAGAAGCTCCAAGGGAAACAGTAAACCTGAAGTGAAGCATCGGAATCTATAACTAGTGTCACAGGAATGGTTCAAAACATAGACATTACGAAGAGTCAGTCTTCTTGTACTTAAGTCGGCATTGTTCCTTTTCTATTTAAGTCAGATGCAATTTCTGTGTTTCATCGTCAATAACAAGGTCCAAGGGGTACAGTAAATCTGGAGTGATGCATCGGAATCTATAACTAGTGTCACAGGATTGGTTCAAAAAATAGTCAGTAAGAAGAGTCAGTCTTCTTGTCCTTAAGTTGGCATTGTGCCTTTTATATTTAATTCCGATGCAATTTCTGTGTTTCATCGTCAATACGAACGTCCAAGGGATACAGTAAACCTGAAGTGAAGCATCGGAATCAATAACTAGTGTCACGGGAATGGATCAAAACATAGTCAGTAAGAAGAGTCAGTCTTCTTATCCTTAAGTTGGCATTGTGCCTTTTGTATTTAATTCCGATGCAATTTCGGTGTTTCATCGTCAATTAGAAGGTCCAAGGTATACAGTAAACCTGACGTAAAGCATCGAAATCTATAACTAGTCTCACAGGATTGGTTCAAACTATAATCAGTCAGAAGAGTCAGTCTTTTTGTACTTAAGCCGGCATTGTGCCTTTTCTATTTAATTCCGATGCAATTTCTGTGTCTCATCGTCAATAAGAAGCTCCAAGGGATACCGTAAACCTGAAGTGAAGCATCGGAATCTATAACTAGTATCACAGGAATGGTTCAAATCATTGTCAATAAGAAGAGTCGGTCTTCATGTACTTAAGTCGGCATTGTGCCTTTTGTATTTAATTCCGATGCAATTTCTGTGTTTCATCGTCAATAAGAAGGTCCAAGGGATACAGTTAACGTGAAGTGAAGCGTCGGAATCTATAACTAGTGCCACAGGAATGGTTCAAAACATAGTCAGTAAGAAGAGTCAGTCTTCGTGTACTTAAGTCGGCATTGGGCATTTTCTATTTAATTCCGATGCAATTTCTGTGTTTCTTCGTCAATAAGAAGGTCCAAGGGACACAGTAAACCTGGAGCGAAGCATCGGAATCTGTAACTAGTGTCAATGGAATGGTTCAGAACATAGACATTAAGAAGAGTCAGTCTTCTTGTACTTTAGTCGGCATTGAGCCTTGTGTATTTAATTCCGATTCTATTTCTGAGTTTCATCGTCAATAAGAAGGTCAGAGGGATACAGTAAACCTGAAGTGAAGCATCGGAATCTATAACTAGTGTCACAGGAATGGTTCAAAACATGGTCAGTAAGAAGAATCAGTCGTCTTGTCCTTAAGTCGGCAATGTGCCTTTTGTATTTAATTCCGATGCAATTTCTATGCATCATCGTCAATAAGATGGTCCATGGGATATAGTAAACCTGGAGTGAAGGATCGGAATCCATAACTAGTGCCACAGGAATGGTTCAAATCATAAACAGTAAGAACAATCAGTCTTCTTGTACTTAAGTCGGCATTGTGCCTTTTGTATTTAATTCCGATGCAATTTCTGTGTTTCATCGTCAATAAGAAGGTCCAAGGGATACCGTAAACCTGAAGTGAAGCATCGGAATCTATAACTAGTATCACAGGAATGGTTCAAATCATTGTCAATAAGAAGAGTCGGTCTTCATGTACTTAAGTCGGCATTGTGCCTTTTGTATTTAATTCCGATGCAATTTCTGTGTTTCATCGTCAATAAGAAGGTCCAAGGGATACAGTTAACGTGAAGTGAAGCGTCGGAATCTATAACTAGTGCCACAGGAATGGTTCAAAACATAGACAGTAGCAAGAGTCAGTGTTCTTGTACTTAAGTCGGTTTTGTGCCTTTTGTATTTAATTCCGATGCAATTTTTGTGTTTCATCGTCAATAAGAAGGTCCAAGTGATACAGTAAACCTGAAGTGAAGCATCGGAATCTACAACTAGTGTCACAGGATTGGTTCAAAACATAGACAGTAAGAAGAGTCAATCTTCTTGTACTTAAGTCGGCATTGTACATTTTGTATTTAATTCCGATGCCATTTCTGTGTTTCATCGTCAATAAGAGGGTCAGAGGGATACAGTAAACATGAAGTGAAGCATCGCAATCTATAACTAGAGTCACAGGAATGGTTCAAAACATAGTCAGTGAGAAGAGTCAGTCTTCTGGTCGTAAAGAAGGCTTTGTGCCTTTTGTATTTAATTCCGATGCAATATCTGTGTTTCATCGTCAATAAGTAGCTCTAAGGGATACAGTAAACCTGGAGTGAAGCATCGGAATCTATAACTAGAGTCACAATAATGGTTCAAAAGATAGACAGTAAGAAGGGTCGGTCTTCTTGTACTTAAGTCGGCATTGTGCCTTTTATATTTAATTCCGATGCAATTTCTGTGTTCATCGTCAATAAGAAGGTCCAAGGGATACAGTAAATCAGAAGTGAAGCATCGGAATCTATAACTAGTGTCACTGGAATGGTTGAAAGTATAGACAGTAAGAAGAGTCAATCTTCTTGTACTTAAGTCGGCATTGTGCCTTTTCTATTTAATTCCGATGCAATTTCTGTGTTTCATCGTCAATAAGAAGGTACATGGGATACAGTAAACCTGAAGTGAAGCATCGGAATCTATAACTAGTGACTCAGGAATGGTTCAAAACATAGTCAGTAAGAAGAGACCGTCTTCTTGTACTTCAGTCGGCATTGTGCATTTCGTATTTAATTCCGATGCAATTTCTGTGTTTCACCGTCAATAAGAAGGTCAGAGGGATACAGTAAACCTGAAGTGAAGCATCGGAATCTATAACTAGTGTCACAGGAATGGTTCAAACATATACAGTAAGAAGAGTCAGTCTTCTTGTACTTAAGTCGGCATTGTGCCTTTTGTATTTAATTCCGATGCAATTTCTGTGTTTCATCGTCAATAAGAGGGTCAGAGGGATACAGTAAACATGAAGTGAAGCATCGGAATCTATAACTAGTGTCACAGGAATGGTTCAAAACGTAGTCAGTAAGAAGAGTCAGTCCTCTTGTACTGAAGTCGGCATTGTGCCTTTCGTATTTAATTCCGATGCAATTTCTGTGTTTCACCGTCAATAAGAAGATCAGAGGGATACAGTAAACCTGAAGTGAAGCATCGGAATCTATAACTAGTGCCACAGGAATTTTTCAAACGTATACAGTAAGAAGATTCAGTCTTCTTGTCCTTAAGTCGCCATTGTGCCTTTTGTATTAAATTCCGATGTAATTTCTGTGTTTCATCGTCAATAAGTAGGTCCAAGGGATACAGTAAACCTGGAGTGAAGCACGGGAATCTATAACTAGAGTCACAGTAATGGATCAAAACATAGACAGTAAGAAGAGTAGGTCTTCTTGTACATAAGTTGGCATTGTGCCTTTTGTATTTAATTCCGATGCAATTTCTGTGTTTCATCGTCAAAAAGAAGTTCCAAGGGATACAGTAAACCTGAAGTGAAGCATCGGAATCTATAACTAGTGTCACAGGAATGGTTCAAAACATAGTCAGTAAGAAGAGTCAGTCTTCTTGTACTTAAGTCGCCATTCGGCCTTTTCTATTTAATTCCGGTGCAATTTCTGAGTTTCATCGTCAATAAAAAGGTCAGAGGGATACAGTAAACCTGAAGTGAAGCATCGGAATCTATAACTAGTGTCACAGGAATGGTTCAAAACATAGTCAGTAAGAAGAGCCAGACGTCTTGTCCTTAAGTCGGCATTGTGCCTTTTGTATTTAATTCCGTTGCAATTTCTATGTTTCATCGTCAATAAGAAGGTCCAAGGGATATAGTAAACCTGGAGTGAAGGATCGGAATCTATAACTAGTGTCACACGAATGGTTCAAATCATAGACAGTAAGAAGAGTCAGTATTCTTGTACTTAAGTCGGCATTGTGCCTTTTGTATTTAATTCCGATGCAATGTCTGTGTTTCATCGTCAATAAGAAGGTACAAGGGATACAGTTAACGTGAAGTGAAGCGTCGGAATTTATAACTAGTGCCACAGGAATGGTTCAAAACATAGACAGTAGCATGAGTCAGTGTTCTTGTACTTAAGTCGGCATTGTGCCTTTTGTATTTAATTCCGATGCAATTTCTGTGTTTCATCGTTAATAAGAAGGTCCAAGGGATACAGTAAACCTGAAGTGAAGCATCGGAATCTATAACTAGTGTCACAGGAATGGTTCAAAACATAGACAGTAAGAAGAATCAGTCTTCTTGTACCTAAATCGGCATTGTGCCTTTCGTATTTAATTCTGATGCATTTTCTGTGTTTCATCGTCAATAAGTAGGTCCAAGGGATACAGTAAACCTGGAGTGAAGCACGGGAATCTATAACTAGAGTCACAGTAATGGATCAAAACATAGACAGTAAGAAGAGTAGGTCTTCTTGTACTTAAGTTGGCATTGGCCTTTTGTATTTAATTCCGATGCAATTTCTGTGTTTCATCGTCAATCAGAAGGTCCAAGGTATACTGTAAACCTAAAGTAAAGCATCGGAATCTATAACTAGTGTCACAGGAATGGTACAAACTATAATCAGTAAGAAGAGTCAGTCCTCTTGTACTTAAGTCGGCATTGTGCCTTTTCTATTTAATTCCGAAGCAATTTCTGTGTTTCATCGTCAATAAGAAGGTCCAAGGTATACAGTAAACCTGAAGTGAAGCTTAAAAATCTATAACTAGTGTCACTGGAATGGTTCTAAATATAGACAGTAAGAAGAGTCAGTCTTCCTGTACTCAAGTCGGCATTGTGCCTTTTCTATTTAATTCCGATGCAATTTCAGTGATTCATCGTCAATAAGAAGGTCCAAGGGAAACAGTAAACCTGAAGTGAAGCATCGGAATCTATAACTAGTGGCACAGGAATGGTTCAAAACATAGACAGTACGAAGAGTCAGTCTTCTTGTACTTAAGTCGGCATTGTTCCTTTTCTATTTAATTCAGATTCAATTTCTGTGTTTCACCGTCAATAACAAGGTCCAAGGGATACAGTAAACCTGGAGTGAAGCATCGGAATCTATAACTAGTGTCACAGGAATGGTTCAAAACAATGTCTGTAAGAAGAGTCAGTCTTCTTGTCCTTAAGTTGGCATTGTGCCTTTTGTATTTAATTCCGATGCAATTTCTGTGTTTCATCGTCAATAAGAAGGACAGAGGTATACAGTAAACCTGAAGTGAAGCATCGGAATCCACAACTAGTGTCACTGGAATGGTTCAAAACATAGACAATAAGAAGAGTCAGTCTTCGTGTACTTAAGTCGACATTTTGCCTTTTGTATTTAATTCCGATGCAATTTCTGTGTTTCATCGTCAATAAGAAGTTCCAAGGGATACAGTAAACCTGAAGTGAAGCATCGGAATCTATAACTAGTGTCACAGGAATGGTTCAAAACATAGTCAGTAAGAAGAGTCAGTCCTCTTGTACTTAAGTCGCCATTCGGCCTTTTCTATTTAATTCCGATGCAATTTCTGAGTTTCATCGTCAATAAAAAGGTCAGAGGGATACAGTAAACCTGAAGTGAAACATCGGAATCTATAACTAGTGTCACAGGAATGTTTCAAAACATAGTCAGTAAGAAGAGCCAGACGTCTTGTCCTTAAGTCGGCATTGTGTCTTTTGTATTTAATTCCGTTGCAATTTCTATGTTTCATCGTCAATAAGAAGGTCCAAGGGATATAGTAAACCTGGAGTGAAGGATCGGAATCTATAACTAGTGTCACAGGAATGGTTCAAATCGTTAACAGTAAGAAGAGTCAGTATTCTTGTACTTAAGTCGGCATTGTGCCATTTGTATTTAATTCCGATGCAATGTCTGTGTTTCATCGTCAATAAGAAGGTACTGGGGATACAGTTAACGTGAAGTGAAGCGTCGGAATTTATAACTAGTGCCACAGGAATGGTTCAAAACATAGACAGTAGCATGAGTCAGTGTTCTTGTACTTAAGTCGGCATTGTGCCTTTTGTATTTAATTCCGATGCAATTTCTGTGTTTCATCGTCAATAAGAAGGTCCAAGGGATACAGTAAACCTGAAGTGAAGCATCGGAATCTACAACTAGTGTCACAGGATTGGTTCAAAACATAGTCAGTCAGAAGAGCCAGACGTCTTGTCCTTAAGTCGCCATTGTGCCTTTCGTATTTAATTCTGATGCATTTTCTGTGTTGCATCGTCAATAAGTAGGTCCAAGGGATACAGTAAACCTGGAGTGAAGCACGGGAATCTATAACTAGAGTCACAGTAATGGATCAAAACATAGACAGTAAGAAGAGTAGGTCTTCTTGTACTTAAGTTGGCATTGGCCTTTTGTATTTAATTCCGATGCAATTTCTGTGTTTCATCGTCAATCAGAAGGTCCAAGGTATACTGTAAACCTAAAGTAAAGCATCGGAATCTATAACTAGTGTCACAGGAATGGTACAAACTATAATCAGTAAGAAGAGTCAGTCTTCTTGTACTTAAGTCGGCATTGTGCCTTTTCTATTTAATTCCGAAGCAATTTCTGTGTTTCATCGTCAATAAGAAGGTCCAAGGTATACAGTAAACCTGAAGTGAAGCTTAAAAATCTATAACTAGTGTCACTGGAATGGTTCTAAATATAGACAGTAAGAAGAGTCAGTCTTCCTGTACTCAAGTCGGCATTGTGCCTTTTCTATTTAATTCCGATGCAATTTCAGTGATTCATCGTCAATAAGAAGGTCCAAGGGAAACAGTAAACCTGAAGTGAAGCATCGGAATCTATAACTAGTGGCACAGGAATGGTTCAAAACATAGACAGTACGAAGAGTCAGTCTTCTTGTACTTAAGTCGGCATTGTTCCTTTTCTATTTAATTCAGATTCAATTTCTGTGTTTCATCGTCAATAACAAGGTCCAAGGGATACAGTAAATCTGGAGTGAAGCATCGGAATCTATAACTAGTGTCACAGGAATGGTTCAAAACAATGTCAGTAAGAAGAGTCAGTCTTCTTGTCCTTAAGTTGGCATTGTGCCTTTTGTATTTAATTCCGATGCAATTTCTGTGTTTCATCGTCAATAAGAAGGACGGAGGTATACAGTAAACCTGAAGTGAAGCATCGGAATCCACAACTAGTGTCACAGGAATGGTTCAAAACATAGACAGTAGGAAGAGTCAGTCTTCTTGTACTTAAGTCGGCATTGTGCCTTTTGTATTTAATTCCGATGCAATTTCTGTGTTTCATCGTCAATAAGAAGGTCCAAGGTATACAGTAAACCTGAAGTAAAGCATCGGAATCTATAACTAGTGTCACAGGAATGGTTCAAACTATAATCAGTAAGAAGAGTCAGTCTTCTTGTACTTAGGTCGGCATTGTGCCTTTTCTATTTAATTCCGATGCAGTTTCTGTGTTTCATCGTCAATAAGAAGGTCCAAGGGATACAGTAAACCTGGAGTGAAGCATCGGAATCTATAACTAGTGTCACAGGAAAGGTTCAAATCATAGACAGTAAGAAGAGTCAGCCTTCTTGTACTTAAGTCGGCATTGTGCATTTTCTATTTAATTCCGATGCAATTTCTGTGTTTCATCGTCAATAAGAAGGTCAGAGGGGTACAGTAAACCTGGAGTGTAGCATCGGAATCTATAACTAGTGTCACAGGAATGGTTCAAAGCATAGACAATAAGAAGAGTCAGTCTTCGTGTACTTAAGTCGGCATTTTGCCTTTTGTATTTAATTCCGATGCAATTTCTGTGTTTCATCGTCAATAAGAAGGTCCAAGGGATACAGTAAACCTGAAGTGAAGCATCGGAATCTATAACTAGTGTCACAGGAATGGTTCAAAACATAGTCAGTAAGAAGGGTCAGTCTTCTTGTACTTAAGTCGGCATTCGGCCTTTTCTATTTAATTTCGATGCAATTTCTGTGTTTCATCGTCAATAAGAAGGTCCAAGGGATACAGTAAACCTGGAGTGAAGCATCGGAATCTGTAACTAGTGTCAATGGAATGGTTCAAAACATAGTCATTAAGATGAGTCAGTCTTCTTGTACTTAAGTCGGTATTGAGCCTTTTGTATTTAATTCCGATGCAATGTCTGTGTTTCATCGTCAATAAGAAGGTACAAGGGATACAGTTAACGTGAAGTGAAGCGTCGGAATCTATAACTAGTGCCACAGGAATGGTTCAAACCATAGACAGTAGCATGAGTCACTGTTCTTGTACTTAGGTCGGCATTGTGCCTTTTGTATTTAATTCCGATGCAATTTCTGTGTTTCATCGTGAATAAGAAGGTCCAAGGGAAACAGTAAACCTGAAGTGAAGCATCGGAATCTATAACTAGTGTCACAGGAATGGTTCAAACCATAGACAGTACGAAGAGTCAGTCTTCTTCTACTTAAGTCGGCATTGTTCCTTTTCTATTTAATTCAGATTCAATTTCTGTGTTTCATCGTCAATAACAAAGTCCAAGGGATACAGTAAACCTGGAGTGAAGCATCGGAATCTATAACTAGTGTCACAGGAATGGTTCAAAACAAAGTCAGTAAGAAGAGTCAGTCTTCTTGTCCTTAAGTTGGCATTGTGCCTTTTGTATTTAATTCCGATGCAATTTCTGTGTTTCATCGTCAATAAGAAGGTCCAAGGTATACAGTAAACCTGAAGTAAAGCATCGGAATCTATAACTAGTGTCACAGGAATGGTTCAAACTATAATCAGTAAGAAGAGTCAGCCTTCTTGTACCTAAGTCGGCATTGTGCCATTTCTATTTCATTCCGATGCAATTTCTGTGTTTCATCGTCAATAAGAAGGTCAGAGGGATACAGTAAACCTGGAGTGTAGCATCGGAATCTATAACTAGTGTCACAGGAATGGTTCAAAACATAGTCAGTAAGAAGAGTCAGTCTTCTTGTACTTAAGTCGGCATTCGGCCTATTCTATTCAATTCCGATGCAATTTCTGTGTTTCATCGTCAATAAGAAGGTCCAAGGGATACAGTAAACCTGGAGTGAAGCATCGGAATCTGTAACTAGTGTCAATGGAATGGTTCAAAACATAGTCATTAAGAAGAGTCACTCTTCTTGTACTTAAGTCGGCATTGAGCCTTTTGTATTTAATTCCGATGCAATGTCTGTGTTTCATCGTCAATAAGAAGGTACAAGGGATACAGTTAACGTGAAGTGAAGCGTCGGAATCTATAACTAGTCACACAGGAATGGTTCAAAACATAGACAGTAGCATGAGTCAGTGTTCTTGTACTTAGGTCGGCATTGTGCCTTTTGTATTTAATTCCGATGCAATTTCTGTGTTTCATCGTCAATAAGTAGGTCCAAGGGATACAGTAAACCTGAAGTGAAGCATCGGAATCTACAACTAGTGTCACAGGATTGGTTCAAAACATAGACAGTAAGAAGAGTCAGTCTTCTTGTACTTAAGTCGGCATTGTGCCTTTGCTATTTAATTCCGATGCATTTTCTGTGTTTCATCGTCAACAAGAGGGTCAGAGGGATACAGTAAACCTCAAGTGAAGCATCGGAATCTATAACTAGTGTCACAGGAATGGTTCAAAACATAGTCAGTAAGAAGAGTCAGTCTTCTTGTACTTAAGTCGGCATTGTGCCTTTCGTATTTAATTCCGATGCAATTTCTGAGTTTCACCGTCGATAAGAAGGTCAGAGGGATACAGTATACCTGAAGTGAAGCATCGGAATCTATAACTAGTGTCACAGGAATGGTTCAAACATCTACAGTAAGAAGAGTCAGTCTTCTTGTACTTAAGTCGGCATTGTACCTTTTGTATTTAATTCCGATGCAATTTCTGTGTTTCATCGTCAATAAGAGGGTCAGAGAGATACAGTAAACATGAAGTGAAGCATCGGAATCTATAACTAGTGTCACAGGAATGGTTCCAAACATAGTCAGTAAGAAGAGTCAGTCTTCTGGTCGTAAAGTCGGCTTTGTGCCTTTTGTATTTAATTCCAATGCAATTTCTGTGTTTCATCGTCAATAAGTAGGTCTCAGGGATACAGTACACCTGGAGTGAAGCATCGGAATCTATAACTAGAGTCACAATAATGGTTCAAAACATAGACAGTAAGAAGTTTCTTTCTTCTTGTACTTAAGTCGGCATTGTGCCTTTTCTATTTAATTCCGATGCAGTTTCTGTGTTTCATCGTCAATAAGAAGGTCCAGGAGATACAGTAAACCTGGAGTGAAGCTTCGGAATCTATAACTAGTGTCACAGGAAAGGTTCAAATCATAGACAGTAAGAAGAGTCAGCCTTCTTGTACTTAAGTCGGCATTGTGCCTTTTCTATTTAATTCCGATGCAATTTCTGTGTTTCATCGTCAATAAGAAGGTCAGAGGGATACAGTAAACCTGGAGTGTAGCATCGGAATCTATAACTAGTGTCACAGGAATGGTTAAAAGAATAGACAATAAGAAGAGTCAGTCTTCGTGTACTTAAGTCGGCATTTTGCCTTTTGTATTTAATTCCGATGCAATTTCTGTGTTTCATCGTCAATAAGAAGGTCCAAGGGATACAGTAAACCTGAAGTGAAGCATCGGAATCTATAACTAGTGTCACAGGAATGGTTCAAAACATAGTCAGTAAGAAGAGTCAGTCTTCTTGTACTTAAGTCGGCATTGTGCCTTTTGTATTTGATTCCGATGCAATTTCTATGTTTCATCGTCAATAAGGAGGTCCAAGGGATATAGTAAACCTGGAGTGAAGGATCGGAATCTATAACTGGTGTCACAGGAATGGTTCAAATCATAGACAGTAAGAAGAGTCAGTCTTCTTGTACTTAAGTCGGCATTGTGCCTTTTGTATTTAATTCCGATGCAATTTCTGTGTTTCATCGTCAATAAGAAGGTCCAAGGGATACAGTAAACTTGAAGTGAAGCATCGGAATCTATAACAAGTATCACAGGAATGGTTCAAATCATTGTCAATAAGAAGAGTCGGTCTTCATGTACTTCAGTCGGCATTGTGCCTTTTGTATTTAATTCCGATGCAATTTCTGTGTTTCATCGTCAATAAGAAGGTACATGGGATACAGTTAACCTGAAGTGAAGCGTCGGAATCTATAACTAGTGCCACAGGAATGGTTCACAACATAGACAGTAGCAAGAGTCAGTGTTCTTGTACTTAAGTCGGCATTGTGCCTTTTGTATTTAATTCCGATGCAATTTCTGTGTTTCATCGTCAATAAGAAGGTCCAAGGGATACAGTAAGCCTGAAGTGATCCATCGGAATCTACAACTAGTGTCACAGGATTGGTTCAAACCATAGACAGTAAGAAGAGCCAGTCTTCTTGTACTTAAGTTGTCATTGTGCCTTTTCTATTTAATTCCGATGCAATTTCTGTGTTTCATCATCAATAAGAGGGTCAGAGGGATACAGTAAACCTCAAGTGAAGCATCGGAATCTATAACTAGTATCACAGGAATGCTTCAAAACATAGTCAGTAAGAAGAGTCAGTCTTCTTGTACTTAAGTCGGCATTGTGCCTTTCGTATTTAATTCCGATGCAATTTCTGTGTTTCACCGTCAATAAGAAGGTCAGAGGGATACAGTAAACCTGAAGTGAAGCATCGGAATCTATAACTAGTGTCACAGGAATGGTTCAAACATATACAGTAAGAAGAGTCAGTCTTCTTGTACTTAAGTCGGCATTGTGCCTTTTGTATTTAATTCCGATGCAATGTCTGTGTTTCATCGTCGATAAGAGGGTCAGAGAGATACAGTAAACATGAAGTGAAGCATCGGAATCTATAACTAGTGTCACAGGAATGGTTCCAAACATAGTCAGTAAGAAGAGTCAGTCTTCTGGTCGTAAAGTCGGCTTTGTGCCTTTTGTATTTAATTCCGATGCAATTTCTGTGTTTCATCGTCAATAAGTAGGTCTCAGGGATACAGTACAACTGGAGTGAAGCATCGGAATCTATAACTAGAGTCACAATAATGGTTCAAAACATAGTCAGTAAGAAGAGTCAGTCTTCTTGTACTTAAGTCGGCATTCGGCCTTTTCTATTTAATTCCGATGCAATTTCTGTGTTTCATCGTCAATAAGAAGGTCCAAGGGATACAGTAAACCTGGAGTGAAGCATCGGAATCTGTAACTAGTGTCAATGGAATGGTTCAAAACAGTCAGTAAGAAGAGTCAGTCTTCTTGTACTTAAGTCGGCATTCGGCCTTTTCTATTTAATTCCGATGCAATTTCTGTGTTTCATCGTCAATAAGAAGGTCCAAGGGATACAGTAAACCTGGAGTGAAGCATCGGAATCTGTAACTAGTGTCAATGGAATGGTTCAAAACATAGTCATTAAGAAGAGTCAGTCTTCTTGTACTTAAGTCAGCATTGAGCCTTTTGTATTTAATTCCGATGCTATTTCTGAGTTTCATCGTCAATAAGAAGGTCAGAGGGATACAGTTAACCTGAAGTGAAGCATCGGAATCTGTAACTAGTGTCAGAGGAATGGTTCAAAACATAGTCAGTAAGAAGAGTCAGTCTTCTTGTACTTAAGTCGGCATTGTGCCTTTTGTATTTAATTCCGATGCAATGTCTGTGTTTCATCGTCGGTAAGAGGGTCAGAGAGATACAGTAAACATGAAGTGAAGCATCGGAATCTATAACTAGTGTCACAGGAATGGTTCCAAACATAGTCAGTAAGAAGAGTCAGTCTTCTGGTCGTAAAGTCGGCTTTGTGCCTTTTGTATTTAATTCCGATGCAATTTCTGTGTTTCATCGTCAATAAGTAGGTCTCAGGGATACAGTACACCTGGAGTGAAGCATCGGAATCTATAACTAGAGTCACAATAATGGTTCAAAACATAGACAGTAAGAAGTTTCTTTCTTCTTGTACTTAAGTCGGCATTGTGCCTTTTCTATTTAATTCCGATGCAGTTTCTGTGTTTCATCGTCAATAAGAAGGTCCAGGAGATACAGTAAACCTGGAGTGAAGCTTCGGAATCTATAACTAGTGTCACAGGAAAGGTTCAAATCATAGACAGTAAGAAGAGTCAGCCTTCTTGTACTTAAGTCGGCATTGTGCCTTTTCTATTTAATTCCGATGCAATTTCTGTGTTTCATCGTCAATAAGAAGGTCAGAGGGATACAGTAAACCTGGAGTGTAGCATCGGAATCTATAACTAGTGTCACAGGAATGGTTAAAAGAATAGACAATAAGAAGAGTCAGTCTTCGTGTACTTAAGTCGGCATTTTGCCTTTTGTATTTAATTCCGATGCAATTTCTGTGTTTCATCGTCAATAAGAAGGTCCAAGGGATACAGTAAACCTGAAGTGAAGCATCGGAATCTATAACTAGTGTCACAGGAATGGTTCAAAACATATTCAGTAAGAAGAGTCAGTCTTCTTGTACTTAAGTCGGCATTCGGCCTTTTCTATTTAATTCCGATGCAATTTCTGTGTTTCATCGTCAATAAGAAGGTCCAAGGGATACAGTAAACCTGGAGTGAAGCATCGGAATCTGTAACTAGTGTCAATGGAATGGTTCAAAACATAGTCATTAAGAAGAGTCAGTCTTCTTGTACTTAAGTCAGCATTGAGCCTTTTGTATTTAATTCCGATGCTATTTCTAGGTTTCATCGTCAATAAGAAGGTCAGAGGGATACAGTAAACCTGAAGTGAAGCATCGGAATCTGTAACTAGTGTCAGAGGAATGGTTCAAAACATAGTCAGTAAGAAGAGACAGTCGTCTTGTCCTTAAGTCGGCATTGTGCCTTTTGTATTTCATTCCGATGCAATTTCTATGTTTCATCGTCAATAAGGAGGTCCAAGGGATATAGTAAACCTGGAGTGAAGGATCGGAATCTATAACTAGTGTCACAGGAATGGTTCAAATCATAGACAGTAAGAAGAGTCAGTCTTCTTGTACTTAAGTCGGCATTGTGCCTTTTGTATTTAATTCCGATGCAATTTCTGTGTTTCATCGTCAATAAGAAGGTCCAAGGGATACAGTAAACTTGAAGTGAAGCATCGGAATCTGTAACTAGTATCACAGGAATGGTTTAAATCATTGTCAATAAGAAGAGTCGGTCTTCATGTACTTCAGTCGGCATTGTGCCTTTTGTATTTAATTCCGATGCAATATCTGTGTTTCATCGTCAATAAGAAGGTACATGGGATACAGTTAACCTGAAGTGAAGCGTCGGAATCTATAACTAGTGCCACAGGAATGGTTCACAACATAGACAGTAGCAAGAGTCAGTGATCTTGTACTTAAGTCGGCATTGTGCCTTTTGTATTTAATTCCGATGCAATTTCTGTGTTTCATCGTCAATAAGAAGGTCCAAGGGATACAGTAAGCCTGAAGTGATCCATCGGAATCTACAACTAGTGTCACAGGATTGGTTCAAACCATAGACAGTAAGAAGAGCCAGTCTTCTTGTACTTAAGTTGTCATTGTGCCTTTTCTATTTAATTCCGATGCAATTTCTGTGTTTCATCATCAATAAGAGGGTCAGATGGATACAGTAAACCTCAAGTGAAGCATCGGAATCTATAACTAGTATCACAGGAATGGTTCAAAACATAGTCAGTAAGAAGAGTCAGTCTTCTTGTACTTAAGTCGGCACTGTGCCTTTCGTATTTAATTCCGATGCAATTTCTGTGTTTCACCGTCAATAAGAAGGTCAGAGGGATACAGTAAACCTGAAGTGAAGCATCGGAATCTATAACTAGTGTCACAGGAATGGTTCAAACATATACAGTAAGAAGAGTCAGTCTTCTTGTACTTAAGTCGGCATTGTGCCTTTTGTATTTAATTCCGATGCAATGTCTGTGTTTCATCGTCGATAAGAGGGTCAGAGAGATACAGTAAACATGAAGTGAAGCATCGGAATCTATAACTAGTGTCACAGGAATGGTTCCAAACATAGTCAGTAAGAAGAGTCAGTCTTCTGGTCGTAAGGTCGGCTTTGTGCCTTTTGTATTTAATTCCGATGCAATTTCTGTGTTTCATCGTCAATAAGTAGGTCTCAGGGATACAGTACACCTGGAGTGAAGCATCGGAATCTATAACTAGAGTCACAATAATGGTTCAAAACATAGACAGTAAGAAGTTTCTTTCTTCTTGTACTTAAGTCGGCAGTGTGCCTTTTCTATTTAATTCCGATGCAGTTTCTGTGTTTCATCGTCAATAAGAAGGTCCAGGAGATACAGTAAACCTGGAGTGAAGCTTCGGAATCTATAACTAGTGTCACAGGAAAGGTTCAAATCATAGACAGTAAGAAGAGTCAGCCTTCTTGTACTTAAGTCGGCATTGTGCCTTTTCTATTTAATTCCGATGCAATTTCTGTGTTTCATCGTCAATAAGAAGGTCAGAGGGATACAGTAAACCTGGAGTGTAGCATCGGAATCTATAACTAGTGTCACAGGAATGGTTAAAAGAATAGACAATAAGAAGAGTCAGTCTTCGTGTACTTAAGTCGGCATTTTGCCTTTTGTATTTAATTCCGATGCAATTTCTGTGTTTCATCGTCAATAAGAAGGTCCAAGGGATACAGTAAACCTGAAGTGAAGCATCGGAATCTATAACTAGTGTCACAGGAATGGTTCAAAACATAGTCAGTAAGAAGAGTCAGTCTTCTTGTACTTAAGTCGGCATTCGGCCTTTTCTATTTAATTCCGATGCTATTTCTAGGTTTCATCGTCAATAAGAAGGTCAGAGGGATACAGTAAACCTGAAGTGAAGCATCGGAATCTGTAACTAGTGTCAGAGGAATGGTTCAAAACATAGTCAGTAAGAAGAGACAGTCGTCTTGTCCTTAAGTCGGCATTGTGCCTTTTGTATTTGATTCCGATGCAATTTCTATGTTTCATCGTCAATAAGGAGGTCCAAGGGATATAGTAAACCTGGAGTGAAGGATCGGAATCTATAACTAGTGTCACAGGAATGGTTCAAATCATAGACAGTAAGAAGAGTCAGTCTTCTTGTACTTAAGTCGGCATTGTGCCTTTTGTATTTAATTCCGATGCAATTTCTGTGTTTCATCGTCAATAAGAAGGTCCAAGGGATACAGTAAACTTGAAGTGAAGCATCGGAATCTATAACTAGTATCACAGGAATGGTTCAAATCATTGTCAATAAGAAGAGTCGGTCTTCATGTACTTCAGTCGGCATTGTGCCTTTTGTATTTAATTCCGATGCAATTTCTGTGTTTCATCGTCAATAAGAAGGTACATGGGATACAGTTAACCTGAAGTGAAGCGTCGGAATCTATAACTAGTGCCACAGGAATGGTTCACAACATAGACAGTAGCAAGAGTCAGTGTTCTTGTACTTAAGTCGGCATTGTGCCTTTTGTATTTAATTCCGATGCAATTTCTGTGTTTCATCGTCAATAAGAAGGTCCAAGGGATACAGTAAGCCTGAAGTGATCCATCGGAATCTACAACTAGTGTCACAGGATTGGTTCAAACCATAGACAGTAAGAAGAGCCAGTCTTCTTGTACTTAAGTTGTCATTGTGCCTTTTCTATTTAATTCCGATGCAATTTCTGTGTTTCATCATCAATAAGAGGGTCAGAGGGATACAGTAAACCTCAAGTGAAGCATCGGAATCTATAACTAGTATCACAGGAATGGTTCAAGCCATAGTCAGTAAGAAGAGTCAGTCTTCTTGTACTTAAGTCGGCATTGTGCCTTTCGTATTTAATTCCGATGCAATTTCTGTGTTTCACCGTCAATAAGAAGGTCAGAGGGATACAGTAAACCTGAAGTGAAGCATCGGAATCTATAACTAGTGTCACAGGAATGGTTCAAACATATACAGTAAGAAGAGTCAGTCTTCTTGTACTTAAGTCGGCATTGTGCCTTTTGTATTTAATTCCGATGCAATGTCTGTGTTTCATCGTCGATAAGAGGGTCAGAGGCATACAGTAAACATGAAGTGAAGCATCGGAATCTATAACTAGTGTCACAGGAATGGTTCAAAACATAGTCGGTAAGAAGAGTCAGTCTTCTGGTCGTAAAGTCGGGTTTGGGCCTTTTGTATTTAATTACGATGCAATTTCTGTGTTTCATCGTCAATAAGTAGGTCTAAGGGATACTGTTAACCTGGAGTGAAGCATCGGAATCTATAACTAGAGTCACAGTAATGGTTCAAAGCATAGACAGTAAGAAGGGTCGGTCTTCTTGACCTTAAGTCGGCATAGTGCCTTTTGTATTTAATTTCGATGCAATTTCTGTGTTTCATCGTCAATAAGAAGGTCCAAGGGATACAGTAAGCCTGAAGTGAAGCATCGGAATCTACAACTAGTGTCACAGGATTGGTTCAAAGCATAGACAGTAAGAAGAGTCAGTCTTCTTGTACTTAAGTCGTCTTTGTGCCTTTTCTATTTAATTCCGATGCAATTTCTGTGTTTCATCGACAATAAGAGGGACAGAGGGATGCAGTAAACCTCAAGTGAAGCGTCGGAATCTATAACTAGTATCACAGGAATGGTTCAAAACATAGTCAGTAA
The DNA here is from genome assembly GCF_023864345.2 of Schistocerca serialis cubense. Lineage (NCBI taxonomy): Eukaryota > Metazoa > Arthropoda > Insecta > Orthoptera > Acrididae > Schistocerca > Schistocerca serialis. The sequence continues at coordinate 1,078,304,434 of NC_064640.1, read as the reverse complement.
GAAGAGTCAGTCTTCTTGTACTTAAGTCGGCGTTGTGCCTTTCGTATTTAATTCCGATGCAATTTCTGTGTTACACCGTCAACAAGAAGGTCAGAGGGATACAGTAAACCTGGAGTGAAGCATCGGAATCTGTAACTAGTGTCAATGGAATGGTTCAAAACATAGTCATTAAGAAGAGTCAGTCTTCTTGTACTTAAGTCAGCATTGAGCCTTTTGTATTTAATTCCGATGCTATTTCTGAGTTTCATCGTCAATAAGAAGGTCAGAGGGATACAGTAAACCTGAAGTAAAGCATCGGAATCTGTAACTAGTGTCACAGGAATGGTTCAAAACATAGTCAGTAAGAAGAGACAGTCTTCTTGTACTTAAGTCGGCAATGTGCCTTTTGTATTTAATTCCGATGCAATTTCTGTGTTTCATCGTCAATAAGAGGGTCAGACGGACACAGTAAACATGAAGTGAAGCATCGGAATCTATGACTAGTGTCACAGGAATGGTTCAAAACATAGTCAGTAAGAAGATTCAGTCTTCTTGTCCTTAAGTCGCCATTGTGCCTTTTGTACTTAATTCCGATGCAATTTCTGTGTTTCATCGTCAATAAGTAGGTCCAAGGGATACAGTAAACCTGGAGTGAAGCACGGGAATCTATAACTAGAGTCACAGAAATGGATCAAAACATAGACAGTAAGAAGAGTAGGTCTTCTTGTACTTAAGTTGGCATTGTGCCTTTTGTATTTAATTCCGATGCAAATTCTGTGTTTCATCGTCAATAAGAAGGTCCAAGGGATACAGTAAACCAGAAGTGAAGCATCGGAATCTACAACTAGTGTCACAGGATTGGTTCAAAACATAGACAGTAAGAAGAGTCAGTCTTCTTGTACTTAAGTCGGCATTGTGCCTTTCGTATTTAATTCCGATGCAATTTCTGTGTTTCATCGACAATAAGGGGGACAGAGGGATACAGTAAACCTCAAGTGATGCATCGGAATCTATAACTAGTATCACAGGAATGGTTCAAAACATAGTCAGTAAGAAGAGTCAGTCTTCTTGTACTTAAGTCGGCGTTGTGCCTTTCGTATTTAATTCCGATGCAATTTCTGTGTTTCACCGTCAATAAGAAGGTCAGAGGGATACAGTAAACCTGGAGTGAAGCATCGGAATCTGTAACTAGTGTCAATGGAATGGTTAAAAACATAGTCATTAAGAAGAGTCAGTCTTCTTGTACTTAAGTCGGCATTGAGCCTTTTTTATTTAATTCCGATGCTATTTCTGAGTTTCATCGTCAATAAGAAGGTCAGAGGGATACAGTAAACCTGAAGTGAAGCATCGGAATCTGTAACTAGTGTCACAGGAATGGTTCAAAACATAGTCAGTAAGAAGAGACAGTCTTCTTGTACTTAAGTCGGCATTGTGCCTTTTGTATTTAATTCCGATGCAATTTCTGTGTTTCATCGTCAATAAGTAGGTCCAAGGGATACAGTAAACCTGGAGTGAAGCACGGGAATCTATAACTAGAGTCACAGAAATGGATCAAAACATAGACAGTAAGAAGAGTATGTCTTCTTGTACTTAAGTTGGCATTGTGCCTTTTGTATTTAATTCCGATGCAAATTCTGTGTTTCATCGTCAATAAGAAGGTCCAAGAGATACAGTAAACCAGAAGTGAAGCATCGGAATCTATAACTAGTGTCACTGGAATGGTTCAAAGTATAGACAGTATGAAGAGTCAGTCTTCTTGTACTTAAGTCGGCATTGTGCTTTTTGTATTTAATTCCAATGCAATTTCTGTGTTTCATCGTCAATAAGAAGGTACATGGGATACAGTTAACCTGAAGTGAAGCGTCGGAATCTATAACTAGTGCCACAGGAATGGTTCAAAACATAGACAGTAGGGAGAGTCAGTGTTCTTGTACTTAAGTCGGCATTGTGCCTTTTGTATTTAATTCCGATGCAATTTCTGTGTTTCATCGTCAATAAGTAGGTCCAAGGGATACAGTAAACCTGAAGTGAAGCATCGGAAGCTACAACTAGTGTCACAGGATTGGTTCAAAACATAAATAGTAAGAAGAGTCAATCTTCTTGTACTTAAGTCGGCATTGTGCCTTTTCTATTTAATTCCGATGCAATTTCTGTGTTTCATCGTCAATAAGAAGGTCAGAGGTAGACAGTAAACCTGAAGTGAAGCATCGGAATCTATAACTAGTGTCACAGGAATGGGTCAAAGCATAGTCAGTAAGAAGAGACCGTCTTCTTGTACTTAAGTCGGCATTGTGCCTTTCGTATTTAATTCCCATGCAATTTCTGTGTTTCACCGTCAATAAGAAGGTCAGAGGGATACTGTAAACCTGAAGTGAAGCATCGGAATCTATACCTAGTGTCACAGGAATGGTTCAAACATATACAGTAAGAAGAGTCAGTCTTCTTGTATTTAAGTCGGCATTGTGCCTTTTGTATTTAATTCCGATGCAATTTCTGTGTTTCATCGTCAATAAGAGGGTCAGAGGGACACAGTAAACATGAAGTGAAGCATCGGAATCTATAACTAGTGTCACAGGAATGGTTCAAAACATAGTCAGTAAGAAGATTCAGTCTTCTTGTCCTTATGTCGCCATTGTGCCTTTTGTATTTAATTCCGATGCAATTTCTGTGTTTCATCGTCAATAAGTAGGTCCAAGGGATACAGTAAACCTGGAGTGAAGCACGGGAATCTATAACTAGAGTCACAGTAATGGATCAAAACATAGACAGTAAGAAGAGTAGGTCTTCTTGTAGTTACATCTACATCTACATCTACATTGATACTCCGCAAGCCACCCAACGGTGTGTGGCGGAGGGCACTTTACGTGCCACTGTCATTACCTCCCTTTCCTGTTCAAGTCGCATATGGTTCGCGGGAAGAACGACTGTCTGAAAGCCTCCGTGCGCGCTCTAATCTCTCTAATTTTACATTCGTGATCTCCTCGGGAAGTATAAGTAGGGGGAAGCAATATATTCGACACCTCATCCAGAAACGCACCCTCTCGAAACCTGGCGAGCAAGCTGCACCGCGATGCAGAGCGCCTCTCTTGCAGAGTCTGCCACTTGAGTTTATTAAACATCTCCGTAATGCTATCACGGTTACCAAATAACCCGGTGACGAAACGCGCCGCTCTTCTTTGGATCTTCTCTATCTCCTCTGTCAACCCGACCTGGTACGGATCCCACACTGATGAGCAATACTCAAGTATAGGTCGAACGAGTGTTTTGTAAGCCACCTCCTTTGTTGATGGACTACATTTTCTAAGCACTCTCCCAATGAATCTCAACCTGGTACCCGCCTTACCAACAATTAATTTTATATGATCATTCCACTTCAAATCGTTCCGTACGCATACTCCCAGATATTTTACAGAAGTAACTGCTACCAGTGTTTGTTCCGCTATCATATAATCATACAATAAAGGATCCTTCTTTCTATGTATTCGCAATACATTTCATTTGTCTATGTTAAGGGTCAGTTGCCACTCCCTGCACCAAGTGCCTATCCGCTGCAGATCTTCCTGTATTTCGCTACAATTTTCTAATGCAGCAACTTCTCTGTATACTACAGCATCATCCGCGAAAAGCCGCATGGAACTTCCGACACTATCTACTAAGTCATTTATATATATTGTGAAAAGCAATGGTCCCATTACACTCCCCTGTGGCACGCCAGAGGTTACTTTAACGTCTGTAGACGTCTCTCCATTGATAACAACATGCTGTGTTCTGTTTGCTAAAAACTCTTCAATCCAGCCATACAGCTGGTCTGATATTCCGTAGGCTCTTACTTTGTTTATCAGGCGACAGTGCGGAACTGTATCGAACGCCTTCCGGAAGTCAAGAAAAATAGCATCTACCTGGGAGCCTGTATCTAATATTTTCTGGGTCTCATGAACAAATAAGGCGAGTTGGGTCTCACACGATCGCTGTTTCCGGAATCCATGTTGATTCCTACATAGTAGATTCTGGGTTTCCAGAAATAACATGATACGCGAGCAAAAAACATGTTCTAAAATTCTACAAGAGATCGACGTAAGAGATATAGGTCTATAGTTTTGCGCATCTGCTCGACGACCCTTCTTGAAGACTGGGACTATCTGTGCTCTTTTCCAATCATTTGGAACCCTCCGTTCCTCTAGAGACTTGCGGTACACGGCTGTTAGAAGGGGGGCAAGTTCTTTCGCGTACTTTGTGTAGAATCGAATTGGTATCCCGTCAGGTCCAGTGGACTTTCCTCTATTGAGTGATTCCAGTTGCTTTTCTATTCCTTGGACACTTATTTCGATGTCAGCCATTTTTTCGTTTGTGCGAGGATTTAGAGAAGGAACTGCAGTGCGGTCTTCCTCTGTGAAACAGCTTTGGAAAAAGGTGTTTAGTATTTCAGCTTTACGCGTGTCATCCTCTGTTTCAATGCCATCATCATCCCGTAGTGTCTGGATATGCTGTTTCGAGCCACTTACTGATTTAACGCAAGACCAGAACTTCCTAGGATTTTCTGTCAAGTCGGTACATAGAATTTTACTTTCGAATTCAATGAACGCTTCACGCATAGCCCTCCTTATGCTAACTTTGACATCGTTTAGCTTCTGTTTGTCTGAGAGGTTTTGGCTGCGTTTAAACTTGGAGTGGAGCTCTCTTTGCTTTCGCAGTAGTTTCCTAACTTTGTTGTTGTACCACGGTGGGTTTTTCCCTCCCTCACAGTTTTACTCGGCACGTACCTGTCTAAAACGCATTTTACGATTGCCTTGAACTTTTTCCATAAACACTCAACATTGTCAGTGTCGGGACAGAAATTTTCGTTTTGATCTGTTAGGTAGTCTGAAATCTGCCTTCTATTACTCTTGCTAAACAGATAAACCTTCCTCTCTTTTTTTATATTCCTATTAACTTCCATATTCAGGGATGCTGCAACGGCCTTATGATCACTGATTCCCTATTCTGTACATACAGAGTCGAAAAGTTCGGGTCTGTTTGTTATCAGTAGGTCCAATATGTTATCTCCACGAATCGGTTCTCTGTTTAATTGCTCGAGGTAATTTTCGGATAGTGCACTCAGTATAATGTCACTCGATGCTCTGTCCCTACCACCCGTCCAAAACATCTGAGTGTCCCAGTCTATATCTGGTAAATTGAAATATCCACCTAAGACTATAACATGCTGAGAAGATTTATGTGAAATGTATTCCAAATTTTCTCTCAGTTGTTCTGCCACTAATGGTGCTGAGTCGGGAGGTCGGTAAAAGGAGCCAATTATCAACCTAGTTCGGTTGTTTAGTGTAACCTCCACCCATAATAATTCACAGGAACTATCCACTTCTACTTCACTACAGGATAAACTACTACTAACAGCGATGAACACTCCACCACCGGTTGCATGCAATCTATCCTTTCTAAACACCGTCTGTACCTTTGTAAAAATTTCGGCAGAATTTATCTCTGGCTTAAGCCACCTTTCTGTACCTATAACGATTTCAGCTTCGGTGCTTTCTATCAGCGCTTGAAGTTCCGGTACTTTACCAACGCAGCTTCGACAGTTGACAATTACAATACCGATTGCTGCTTGGTCCCCGCATGTCCTGACTTTGCCCCGCACCCGTTGAGGCTGTTGCCCTTTCTGTACTTGCCCAAGGCCATCTAACCTAAAAAACCGCGCAGCCCAAGCCACACAACCCCTGCTACCAGTGTAGCCGCTTGTTGCGTGTAGTGGACTCCTGACCTATCCAGCGGAACCCTAAACCCCACCACCCTATGGCGCAAGTCGAGGAATCTGCAGCCCACACGGTCGCAGAACCGTCTCAGCCTCTGATTCAGACCCTCCACTCGGCTCTGTACCAAAGGTCCGCAGTCAGTCCTGTCGACGATGCTGCAGATGGTGAGCTCTGCTTTCATCCCGCTAGCGAGACTGGCAGTCTTCACCAAATCAGATAGCCGCCGCAAGCCAGAGAGGATTTCCTCCGATCAACTTAAGTTGGCATTGTGCCTTTTGTATTTAATTCCGATGCAAATTCTGTGTTTCATCGTCAATAAGAAGGTCCAAGGGATACAGTAAACATGTAGTGAAGCATCGGAATCTATAACTAGTGTCACTGGAATAGTTCAATATATAGACAGTAAGAAGAGTCAGTCTTCTTGTACTTAAGTCGGCATTGTGCCTTTTCTATTTAATTCCGATGCAATTTCTGTGATTCATCGTCAATAAGAAGGTCCAAGGGATACAGTAAACCTGAAGTGAAGCATCGGACTCTATAACTAGTGTCACAGAAATGGTTCAAAACATAGACAGTAGGAAGAGTCAGTCATCTCATACTTAAACCGGCATTGTGCCTTTTGTATTTAATTCCGATGCAATTTCTGTGTTTCATCGTCAATAAGAAGGTCAAAGGGAAACAGTAAACCCGAAGTGAAGCATCAGAATCTATAACTAGTGTCACAGGAATGGTTCCACACATAGACATTACGAAGAGTCAGTCTTCTTGTACTTAAGTCGGCATTGTGGCTTTTGTATTTAATTCCGATGCAATTTCTGTGTTTCATCGTCAATAAGAACGGCAGAGGGATACAGTAAACCTGAAGTGAAGCATCGGAATCTATAACTAGTGTCACAGGAATGGTTCAAAACATAGTCTGTAAGAAGAGTCAGTCTTCTTGTCCTTAAGTCTGCATTGTGCCTTTTGTATTTAATTCCGATGCTATTTCTGTGTTTCACCGGCAATAACGTCAGAGGGATACAGTAAACCTGAAGTGAAGCATCGGAATCTATAACTAGTGTCACTGGAATGGTTCAAAATATAGACAGTAAGAAGAGTCAGTCTTCTTGTACTTAAGTCGGCATTGAGCCTTTTCTATTTAATTCCGATGCTATTTCTGTGATTCATCGTCAATAAGAAGGTCCAAGGGAAACAGTAAACCTGAAGTGACGCATCGGAATCTATAACTAGTGTCACAGGAATGGTTCCAAACATAGACAGTACGAAGAGTCAGTCTTCTTGTACTTAAGTCGGCATTGTGGCTTTTGTATTTAATTCCGATGCAATTTCTGTGTTTCATCGTCAATAAGAAGGTCCAAGGGATACAGTGAACCTGAAGTGAAGCATCGGAATCTACAACTAGTGTCACAGGATTAGTTCAAAACATAGACAGTAAGAAGAGTCAGTCTTCTTGTACTTAAGTCGGCATTGTGCCTTTTTTATTTAATTCCGATGCAATTTCTGTGTTTCTTCGTCAATAAGAAGGTCAGAGGGATACAGTAACCCTGAGGTGAAGCATCGGAATCTATAACTAGTGTCACAGGAAAGGTTCGAAACATAGTCAGGAAGAAGAGTCAGTCTTCTTGTACTTAAGTCGGCATAGTGCCCTTCGTATTTAATTCCGGTGCAATTTCTGTATTTCGCCGTCAATAAGAAGGTCCAAGGCATACAATAAACCTGGAGTGTAGCGTAGGAATCTATAACTAGTGTCACAGGAATGTTTCAAAACATAGACAGTAAGAAGAGTCAGTCTTCGTATACTTAAGTCGGCATTTTGCCTTTTGTATTTAATTCCGATGCAATTTCTGTGTTTCATCGTCAATAAGAAGGTACAAGCGATACAGTAAACCTGAAGTGATGCGTCGGAATCTATAACTAGTGTCACCGGAATGGTTCAAAACATAGACAGTAAGAAGAGTCCGTCTTCTTGTACTTAAGTCGGCATTTTGCCTTTTATATTTAATTCCGATGCAATTTCAGTGTTTCATCGTCAAGTAGAAGGTCCAAGGGATACAGTAAACCTGAAGTGAAGCATCGGAACCTACAACTAGTGTCACAGGATTGGTTCAAAACATTGACAGTAAGAAGAGTCAGTCTTCTTGTACTTAAGTCGGCATAGTGCCTTTTGTATTTAATTCCGATGCAATTTCTGTGTTTCATCGTCAATAAGAAGGTACAAGGGATACAGTAAACCTGAAGTGATGCGTCGGAATCTATAACTAGTGTCACAGGAAAGGTTCAAAACATAGTCAGTAAGAAGAGTCAGTCTTTTTGTACTTAAGTTGGCATTGTGCCTTTCGTATTTAATTCCGATGCAATTTCTGTGTTTCACCGTCAATAAGAAGGTCAGAGGGATACAGTAAACCTGAAGTGAAGCATCGGAATCTATAACCAGTGTCAGAGGAATGGTTCAAACTTATACAGTAAGAAGAGTTAGTGTTCTTGTACTTAAATCGGCATTGTGCTTTTTGTATTTAATTCCGGTGCAATATCTGTGTTTCATCGTCAATAAGAAGCTCCTAGGGATACAGTGAACCTGAAGTGAAAAATCGGAATCTACAACTAGTGTCACAGGATTGGTTCAAAACATAGACAGTAGGAAGAGTCAGTCTTCTTGTACTTAAGTCGGCATAGTGCCTTTTGTATTTAATTCCGATGCAATTTCTGTGTTTCATCGTCAATAAGAGGGTCAGAGGGATACAGTAAACATGAAGTCAAGCATCGGAGTCTATAACTAGTGTCACAGAAATGGTTCAAAACATAGTCAGTAAGAAGACTCAATCTTCTTGTCCTTAAGTCGGCATTGTGCCTTTTGTATTTAATTGCGATGCAATTTCTTTGTTTCTTCGTCAATAAGTAGGTCCAAGGGATACAGTAAACCTGGAGTGAAGCACCGGAATCTATAACTAGAGTCACAGTAATGGTTCACAACAGAGACAGTAAGAAGAGTCGGTCTTCTTGTACTTACGTCGGCATTGTGCCTTTTGTATTTAATTCCCATGCAATATCAGTGTTTCATCGTCAATAAGAAGGTCCAAGGGATACAGTAAACCTGAAGTGAAGCATCGGAATCTATAACTAGTGTCACTGGAATGGCTCAAAATATAGACTGTAAGAAGAGTCAGTCTTCTTGTGCTTAAGTCGGCATTGTGCCTTTTCTATTTAATTCCGATGCAATTTCTGTGATTCATCGTCAGTAAGAAGGTCCAAGGGAAACAGTAAACCTGAAGTGACGCCTCGGAATCTATAACTAGTGTTACACGAATGGTTCCAAACATAGACAGTGCGAAGAGTCAGTCTTCTTGAACTTAAGTCGGCATTGAGGCTTTTGTATTTAATTCCGATGCAATTTCTGTGTTCCATCGGCAATAAGAAGGTCAGAGGTATACAGTAAACCTGAAGTGAAGCATCAGAACCTATAACGAGTGTCACAGGAATGGTTCAAAACATAGTCAGTAAGAAGAGTCAGTATTCTTGTCCTTAAGTCGGCATTGTGCATTTGTATTTAATTCTGATGCAATTTCTGTGATTCATCGTCAATAAGAAGGTCCAAGGGAAACAGTAAACCTGAAGTGACGCATCGGAATCTATAACTAGTGTTACACGAATGGTTCCAAACATATACAGTAAGAAGAGTTAGTGTTCTTGTACTTAAATCGGCATTATGCCTTTTGTATTTAATTCCGGTGCAATTTCGGTGTTTCATCGGCAATAAGGTCAGAGGGATACAGCAAACCTGAAGTGAAGCATCGGAATCCATAACTAGTGACACAGGAATGGGTCAAAACATTGACAGTAGGAAGAGTCAGTCTTCTTGTACTTAAGTCGGCATTGTGCCTTTTCCATTTAATTCCGATTCAATTTATGTGTTTCATCGTCAATAAGAAGGTCCAAGGGATACAGTAAACCTGGAGTGAAGCTTCGGAATCTATTACTAGAGTCACCGGAATGGTTCAAAACATAGACAGTAAGAAGAGTCAGTCCTCTTGTACTTAAGGCGACATTGTGCCTTTTCTATTTATTTCCGATGCATTTTCTGTGTTTCATCGTCAATAAGAAGGTCAGAGGGATACAATAAACCTGAAATGAAGCATCGGAATCTATAACTAGTGTCACAGGAATGGTTGAAAACATAGACAGAAGGAAGAGTCAGTCTTCGTGTACTTAAGTCGTCATTTTGCCTTTTGTATTTAAATCCGATGCAACTTCTGTGTTTCTTCGTCAATACGAAGGCCCAAGGGATACATTAAACCAGAAGTGAAGCATCGGAATCTATAACTAGTGTCACAGGAATGGTTCAAAGCATATTCAGTAAGATGAGTCTGTCTTCTTGTCCTTAAGTTGGCATTGTGCCTTTTGTATTTAATTCCGATGCTATTTCTGTGTTTCATCGTCAATAAGAAGGTCAGTGGGATACAGTAAACCTGAAGTGAAGCATCGGAATCCACAACTAGTGTCACAGGAATGGTTATAAACATAGGCAGTAGGAAGAGTCAGTCTTCTTGTACTTATGTCGGCATTGTGCCTTTTGTGTTTAATTCCGATGCAATTTCTGTGTTTCTTCGTCAATAAGAAGGTCCAAGGTATACAGTAAAACTGACGTAAAGCATCGGAATCTATAACTAGTGTCACAGGAATGGTTCAAACTATAATCAGTAAGAAGAGTCAGTCTTTTTGTACTTAAGTCGGCTTTGTGCCTTTTCTATTTAATTCCGACGCAATTTCTGTGTTTCATCGTCAATAAAAAGATCCAAGGGATACAGTAAACCTGGAGTGAAGCATCAGAATCCATAACAAGTGTCACAGGAATGGTTCAAAACGTAGACAGTAAGAAGAGTCAGTCTTCTTGTACTTAAGTCGGCATTGTGCCTTTTCTACTTAATTTCGATTAACTTCTGCGTTTCATCGTCAATAAGAAGGTCAGAGGGATACAGTAAACCTGAGGTGAAGCATCGGAATCTATAACTAGTGTCACAGGAATGGTTCAAAACATAGTCAGGAAGAAGAGTCAGTCTTCTTGTACTTAAGTCGGCATAGTGCCCTTCGTATTTAATTCCGATGCAATTTCTGTGTTTCATCGTCAATAAGAAGGTCCAAGGGATACAGTAAACATGAAGTGTAGCATAGGAATCTATTACTAGTGTCACAGGAATGGTTCAAAACATAGACAGTAAGAAGAGTCAGTCTTCATACTGAAGTCGGGATTTTGCCCTTTGTATTTAATTCCGATGCAATTTCTGTGTTTCATCGTCAATAAGAAGGTACAAGGGATACAGTAAACCTGAAGTGAAGTGTCGGAATCTATAACTAGAGTCACAGGAATGGTTCAAAACATAGCCAGTAGGAAGAGTCAGTGTTCTTGTACTTAAGTCGGCATTGTGCCTTTTGTATTTAATTCCGATGCAATTTCTGTGTTTCATCGTCAATAAGAAGGTCCAAGGGATACAGTAAACCTGAAGTGGAGCATCGGAATCTTCAACTAGTGTCACAGGATTCGTTCAAACATAGACAGTAAGGAGAGACAGTCTTCTTGTACTTAAGTCGGCATTGTGCCTTTTCTATTTAATTCCGATGCAATTTCTGTGTTTCATCGTCACTAAGAAGGTCAGAGGGATACAGTAAACCTGAAGTGAAGCATCGGAATCTATAACTAGTGTCACAGGAATGGTTCAAAACATAGTCAGTAAGAAGAGTCAGTCTTCTTGTACTTAAGTCGGCATTGTGCCTTTCGTATTTAATTCCGATGCAATTTCTGTGTTTCACCGTCAATAAGACGGTCAGAGGGATACAGTAAACCTGAAGTGAAGCATCGGAATCTATGACTAGTGTAGCAGGAATGGTTCAAACATATACAGTAAGAAGAGTCAGTCTTCTTGTACTAAAGTCGGCATTGTGCCTTTTGTATTTAATTCCGATGCAATTTCTGTGTTTCATCGTCAATAAGAAGGTCCAAGGTATACAGTAAACCTGACGTAAAGAATCGGAATATATAACTAGTGTCACAGGAATGGTTCAAACTATAATCAGTAAGAAGAGTCAACCTTTTTGTACTTAACCCGGCTTTGTGCCCTTTCTATTTAATTCCGACGCAATTTCTGTGTTTCACCGTCAATAAGAAGGTCCAAGGGATACAGTAAACCTGAAGTGAAGCATCGGAATCTACAACTAGTGTCACAGGATTGGTTCAAAACATAGACAGTAAGAAGAGTCAGTCTTCTTGTACTTAAGTCGGCATTGTGCCTTTCGTATTTAATTCCGATGCAATTTCTGTGTTTCACCGTCAATAAGACGGTCAGACGGTTACAGTAAACCTGAAGTGAAGCATCGGAATCTGTAACTAGTGTAGCAGGAATGGTTCAAACATATACAGTAAGAAGAGTCAGTCTTCTTGTACTAAAGTCGGCATTGTGCCTTTTGTATTTAATTCCGATGCAATTTCTGTGTTTCATCGTCAATTAGAGGTTCATAGGGATTCAGTAAACATGAAGTCAAGCATCGGAGTCTATAACTAGTGTCACAGGAATGGTTCAAAACATAGTCAGTAAGAAGAGTCAGTCTTCTTGTCCTTAAGTCGGCATTGTGCCTTTTGTATTTAATTCCGTTGCAATATCTGTGTTTCATCGTCAATAAGTAGGTCCAAGGGATACAGTAAACCTGGAGTGAAGCATCGGAATCTATCACTAGAGTCACAGGTATGGTTCAAAACATAGACAGTAAGAAGATTCAGTCCTCTTGTACTTAAGTCGACATGTGCCTTTTCTATTTATTTCCGATTAATTTCTGTGTTTCATCGTCATTAAGTAGGTCCTAGGGGTACAGTAAACCTGAGGTGAAGCATCGGAATCTATAACTAGTGTCACAGGAATGGTTCATAACAAAGTCAGTAAGAAGAGTCAGTCTTCTTGTCCTTAAATCGGCATTGTGCCTTTTCCATTTAATTCCGATTCAATTTCTGTGTTTCATCGTCAATAAGAAGGTCCAAGGGATACAGTAAACCTGGAGTGAAGCATCGGAATCTATCACTAGAGTCACAGGAATGGTTCAAAACATAGACAGTAAGAAGAGTCAGTCCTCTTGTACTTAAGTCGGCATTGTGGCTTTTGTATTTAATTCCGATGCAATTTCTGTGTTTCATCGTCAATATGAGGGTCATAGGGAATCAGTAAACATGAAGTCAAGCATCGGAGTCTATAACTAGTGTCACAGGAATGGTTCAAAACATAGTCAGTAAGAAGAGTCAGTCTTCTTGTCCTTAAGTCGACCTTTTCTATTTAATTCCGACGCAATTTCTGTGTTTCATCGTCAATAAGAAGTTCCAAGGGATACAGTAAACCTGGAGTGAAGCATCGGAATTTATAACAAGTGTCACTGGAAAGGTTCAAAACATAGACAGTAAGAAGAGTAACTCTTCTTGTACTTAAGTCGGCATTGTGCCTTTTCTATTTAATTCCGATGCAATTTCTGTGTTTCATCGTCAATAAGAAGGTCAGAGGGATACAGTAAACCTGAGGTGAACAATCGGAATCTATAAGTAGTGTCACAGGAATGGTTTAAAACATAGTCAGGAAGAAGCGTCAGTCATCTTGTACTTAAGTCGGCATAGTGCCCTTCGTATTTAATTCCGATGCAATTTCTGTGTTTCATCGTCAATAAGAATGTCCAAGGGCTACAGTAAACCTGAGGTGAAGCATCGGAATCTACAACTAGTGTCACAGGATTGGTTCAAAACATAGACAGTAAGAAGAGTCAGTCTTCTTGTACTTAAGTCGGCATTGTGCCTTTTCTATTTAATTCCGATGCCATTTCAGTGTTTCATCGTCACTAAGAAGGTCAGAGGGATACAGTAAACCTGAAGTGAAGCATCGGAATCTATAACTAGTGTCACAGGAATGGTTCCAAACATAGTCAGTAAGAAGAGTCAGTCTTCTTGTACTTAAGTCGGCATTGTGCCTTTCGTATTTAATTCCGATGCAATTTCTGTGTTTCACCGTCAATAAGAAGGTCATAGGGATACAGTAAACCTGAAGTGAAGCATCGGAATCTATAACCAGTGTAGCAGGAATGGTTCAAACTTATACAGTAAGAAGAGTCAGTCTTCTTGTACTAAAGTTGGCATTGTGCCTTTTGTATTTAATTCCGATGCAATTTCTGTGTTTCATGGTCAATAAGAGGGTCATAGGGATACAGTAAACATGAAGTCAAGCATCTGAGTCTATAACTAGTGTCACACGAATGGTTCAAAACATAGTCAGTAAGAAGAGTCAGTCTTCTTGTCCTTAAGTGGGCATTGTGCCTTGTGTATTTAATTCCGATGAAATTTCTGTGTTTCATCGTCAATAAGAAGGTCCAAGGGATACAGTGAACCTGAAGTGAAGCATCGGAATCTACAACTAGTGTCACAGGATTGGTTCAAAACATAGACAGTAAGAAGAGACAGTCTTCTTGTACTTAAGTCGGCATTGTGCCTTTTGTATTTAATTCCGATGCAATTTCTGTGATTCATCGTCAATGAGAAGGTCCAAGGGAAACAGTAAACCTGAAGTGAAGCATCGGAATCTATAACTAGTGTCACAGGAATGGTTCCAAACATAGACAGTACGAAGAGTCAGTCCTCTTGTAGTTAAGTCGGCATTGTGGCTTTTGTATTTAATTCCAATGCAATTTCTGTGATTCATCGTCAATAAGAAGGTCCAAGGGAATCAGTAAACCTGAAGTGACGCATCGGAGTCTATAACTAGTGTCACAGGAATGGTTCCAAACATAGACAATACGAAGAGTCTGTCTTCTTGTACTTAAGTCGGCATTGTGGCTTTTGTATTTAATTCCAATGCAATTTCTGTGTTTCATCGTCAATAAGAAGGTCAGAGGTATACAGTAAACCTGAAGTGAAGCATCGGAATCTATAACTAGTGTCACAGGAATGGTTCAAAACATAGTCAGTAAGAAGAGTCAGTCTTCTTGTCCTTAAGTCGGCATTGTGTCTTTTGTATTTAATTCCGATGCAATTTCTGTGATTCATCGTCAATAAGAAGGTCCAAGGGATACAGTAAACCTGAAGTGAAGCATCGGACTCTATAACTAGTGTCACAGAAATGGTTCAAAAGATAGACAGTAGAAAGAGTCAGTCATCTCATACTTAAGTCGGCATTGTGCCTTTTGTATTTAATTCCGATGCAATTTCTGTGTTTCATCGGCAATAAGAAGGTCCAAGGGAAACAGTAAACCTGAAGTGAAGCATCGGAATCTATAACTAGTGTCACAGGAATGGTTCCACACATAGACAGTACGAAGAGTCAGTCTTCTTGTACTTAAGTCGGCATTGTGGCATTTGTATTTAATTCCGATGCAATTTCTGTGTTTCATCGTCAATAAGAACGTCAGAGGGATACAGTAAACCTAAGGTGAAGCATCGGAATCTATAACTAGTCTCACAGGAATGGTTCAAAACATAGTCAGTAAGAAGAGTCAGTCTTCTTGTCCTTAAGTCGGCATTGTGCCTTTTGTATTTAATTCCGATGCAATTTCTGTGTTTCATCGGCAATAAGAACGTCAGAGGGATACAGTAAACCTGAGGTGAAGCATCGGAATCTATAACTAGTGTCACAGGAATGGTTCATAACATAGTCAGTAAGAAGAGTCAGTCTTCTTGTTCTTAAGTCGGCATTGTGCCTTTTCTATTTATATCCCATGCAATTTCTGTGTTTCATCGTCAATAAGAAGGTCCAAGGGAAACAGTAAACTTGAAGTGACGCATCGGAATCTATAACTAGTGTCACAGGAATGGTTCCAAACATAGACAGTACGAAGAGTCAGTCTTCTTGTACTTAAGTCGGCATTGTGGCTTTTGTATTTAATTCCGATGCAGTTTCTGTGTTTCATCGTCAATAAGAAGGTGCAAGGGATACAGTGAACCTGAAGTGAAGCATCGGAATCTACAACTAGTGTCACAGGATTGGTTCAAAACATAGACAGTAGGAAGAGACAGTCTTCTTGTACTTATGTCGGCATTGTGCCTTTTGTATTTAATTCCGATGCAATTTCTGTGATTCATCGTCAATAAGAAGGTCCAAGGGAAACAGTAAACCTGAAGTGAAGCATCGGAATCTATAACTAGTGTCACAGGAATGGTTCCAAACATAGACAGTACGAATAGTCAGTCTTCTTGTACTTAATTCGGCATTGTGGCTTTTGTATTTAATTCCAATGCAATTTCTGTGATTCATCGTGAATAAGAAGGTCCAAGGGAAACAGTAAACCTGAAGTGACGCATCGGAATCTATAACTAGTGTCACAGGAACGGTTCCAAACATAGACAGTACGAAGAGTCAGTCTTCTTGTACTTAATTCGGCATTGTGGCTTTTGTATTTAATTCCAATGCAATTTCTGTGTTTCATCGTCAATAAGAAGGTCAGAGGTATACAGTAAACCTGAAGTGAAGCATCGGAATCTATAACTAGTGTCACAGGAATGGTTCAAAACATAGTTAATAAGAAGAGTCAGTCTTCTTGTCCTTAAGTGGGCATTGTGCCTTTTGTATTTAATTCCGATGCAATTTCTGCGATTCATCGTCAATAAGAAGGTCAGAGGGATACAGTAAACCTGAAGTGAAGCATCGGAATCTATAACTAGTGTCACAGGAATGGTTCAAACATAGTCAGGAAGAAGAGTCAGTCTTCTTGTACTTAAGTCGGCATAGTGCCCTTCGTATTTAATTCCGATGCAATTTCTGTGTTTCATCGTCAATAAGAAGGTCCAAGGGATACAGTAAACCTGGAGTGTAGCATAGGAATCTGTAACTAGTGTCACAGGAATGGTTCAAAGCATAGACAGTAAGAAGAGTCTGTCTTCGTATACTTAAGTCGGCATTTAGCCTTTTGTATTCAATTTCGATGCAATTTCAGTGTTTCGTCGTCAATAAGAAGGTACAAGGGATACAGTAAACCTGAAGTGAAGCGTCGGAATCTATAACTAGTGTCACAGGAATGGTTCAAAGCAATGCCAGTAGGAGGAGTCAGTGTTCTTGTACTTAAGTCGGCATTGTGCATTTTGTATTTAATTCCGATGCAATTTCTGTGTTTCATCGTCAATAAGAAGGTCCAAGGTATACAGTAAACTTGACGTAAAGCATCGGAATCTATAACTAGTGTCACAGGAATGGTTCAAACTATAATCAGTAAGAAGAGTCAGTCTTTTTGTACTTAAGTCGGCTTTGTGCCTTTTCTATTTAATTCCGACGCAATTTCTGTGTTTCATCGTCAATAAGAAGGTCCAAGGGAAACAGTAAACTTGAAGTGACGCATCGGAATCTATAACTAGTGTCACAGGAATGGTTCCAAACATAGACAGTACGAAGAGTCAGTCTTCTTGTACTTAAGTCGGCATTGTGGCTTTTGTATTTAATTCCGATGCAGTTTCTGTGTTTCATCGTCAATAAGAAGGTGCAAGGGATACAGTGAACCTGAAGTGAAGCATCGGAATCTACAACTAGTGTCACAGGATTGGTTCAAAACATAGACAGTAGGAAGAGACAGTCTTCTTGTACTTATGTCGGCATTGTGCCTTTTGTATTTAATTCCGATGCAATTTCTGTGATTCATCGTCAATAAGAAGGTCCAAGGGAAACAGTAAACCTGAAGTGAAGCATCGGAATCTATAACTAGTGTCACAGGAATGGTTCCAAACATAGACAGTACGAATAGTCAGTCTTCTTGTACTTAATTCGGCATTGTGGCTTTTGTATTTAATTCCAATGCAATTTCTGTGATTCATCGTGAATAAGAAGGTCCAAGGGAAACAGTAAACCTGAAGTGACGCATCGGAATCTATAACTAGTGTCACAGGAACGGTTCCAAACATAGACAGTACGAAGAGTCAGTCTTCTTGTACTTAAGTCGGCATTGTGGCTTTTGTATTTAATTCCAATGCAATTTCTGTGTTTCATCGTCAATAAGAAGGTCAGAGGTATACAGTAAACCTGAAGTGAAGCATCGGAATCTATAACTAGTGTCACAGGAATGGTTCAAAACATAGTTAATAAGAAGAGTCAGTCTTCTTGTCCTTAAGTCGGCATTGTGCCTTTTGTATTTAATTCCGATGCAATTTCTGCGATTCATCGTCAATAAGAAGGTCAGAGGGATACAGTAAACCTGAAGTGAAGCATCGGAATCTATAACTAGTGTCACAGGAATGGTTCAAACATAGTCAGGAAGAAGAGTCAGTCTTCTTGTACTTAAGTCGGCATAGTGCCCTTCGTATTTAATTCCGATGCAATTTCTGTGTTTCATCGTCAATAAGAAGGTCCAAGGGATACAGTAAACCTGGAGTGTTGCATAGGAATCTGTAACTAGTGTCACAGGAATGGTTCAAAACATAGACAGTAAGAAGAGTCTGTCTTCGTATACTTAAGTCGGCATTTAGCCTTTTGTATTTAATTTCGATGCAATTTCAGTGTTTCGTCGTCAATAAGAAGGTACAAGGGATACAGTAAACCTGAAGTGAAGCGTCGGAATCTATAACTAGTGTCACAGGAATGGTTCAAAGCAATGCCAGTAGGAGGAGTCAGTGTTCTTGTACTTAAGTCGGCATTGTGCATTTTGTATTTAATTCCGATGCAATTTCTGTGTTTCATCGTCAATAAGAAGGTCCAAGGGATACAGTAAACCTGAAGTGAAGCATCGGAATCTACAACTAGTGTCACAGGATTGGTTCAAAACATAGACAGCAAGAAGAGTCAGTCTTCTTGTACTTAAGTCGGCATTGTGCCTTTTCTATTTAATTCCGATACAATTTCTGTGTTTCATCGTCACTATGAAGGTCAGAGGGATACAGAAAACCTGAAGTGAAGCATCGGAAACTGTAACTAGTGTCACAGGAATGGTTCAAAACATAGTCAATAATAAGAGTCAGTCTTCTTGTACTTAAGTCGGCATTGTGCCATTCGTATTTAATTCCGATGCAATTTCTGTGTTTCACCGTCAATAAGAAGGTCAGAGGGATACAGTAAACCTGAAGTGAAGCATCGGAATCTATAACCAGTGTAGCAGGAAAGGTTCAAACATATACAGTAAGAAGAGTCAGTCTTCTTGTACTAAAGTCGGCATTGTGCCTTTTGTATTTAATTCCGATGCAATTTCTGTGTTTCATCGTCAATAAGAGGGTCATAGGGATACAGTAAACATGAAGTCAAGCATCGGAGTCTATAACTAGTGTCACAGGAATGGTTCAAAACATAGTCAGTAAGAAGAATCAGTATCCTTGTCCTTAAGTCGGCATTGTGCCAATTGTATTTAATTCCGATGCAATTTCTGTGTTTCATCGTCAATAAGTAGGGTCAAGGGATACAGTAAACCTCGAGTGAAGCTCCGGAATCTATAACTAGAGTCACAGTAATGGTTCAAACACAGAGAGTAAGAAGAGTAGGTCTTCTTGTACTTAAGTCGGCATTGTGCCTTTTGTATTTAATTCCAAAGCAATATCAGTGTTTCATCGTCAATAAGAAGGTCCAAGGGATACAGTAAACCTGGAGTGAAGTATCGGATTCTATCACTAGAGTCACAGGAATGGTTCAAACATAGACAGTAAGAAGAGTCAGTCCTCTTGAACTTAAGTCGACATAGTGCCTTTTCTATTTATTTCCTATGCAATTTCTGTGTTTCATCGTCAATAAGTAGGTCCAAGGGAAACAGTAAACCTGAAGTGACGCATCGGAATCTATAACTAGTGTCACAGGAATGGTTCCAAACATAGACAGTACGAAGAGTCAGTCTTCTTCTACTTACGTCGGCATTGTGGCTTTTGTATTTAATTCCGATGCAATTTCGGTGTTTCATCGTCAATAAGAAGGTCAGAGGTATACAGTAAACCCGAAGTGAAGCATCGGATTCTATAACTAGTGTCACAGGTATGGTTCAAAACATTGGCAGTAAGAAGAGTCAGTCTTCTTAAGTCGGCATTGTCCATTTGTATTTAATTCCGATGCAATTTCTGTGATTCATCGTCAATAAGAAGGTCCAAGGGATACAGTAAACCTGAAGTGAAGCATCGGACGCTATAACTAGGGTCACAGAAATGGTTCAAAACATAGCAAGTAGAAAGAGTCAGTCATCTCATACTTAAGTCGGCATTGTGCCTTTTGTATTTAATTCCGATGCCATTTCTGTGTTTCATCGTCATTAAGAAGGTCCAAGGGAAGCAGTAAACCGAAAGTGAAGCATCGGAATCTATAACTAGTGTCACAGGAATGGTTCCACTCATAGACAGTACGAAGAGTCAGTCTTCTTGTACTTAAGTCGGCATTGTATCTTTTGTATTTAATTCCGATGCAATTTCTGTGTTTCATCGTCATTAAGAACGTCAGAGGGATACAGTAAACCTGAGGTGAAGCATCGGAATCTATAACTAGTGTCACAGGAAAGTTTCAAAACATAGTCAGTAAGAAGAGTCAGTCTTCTTGTCCTTAAGTCGGCATTGTGCCTTTTGTATTTAATTCCGATGCAATTTATGTGTTTCATCGGCAATTAGGTCAGAGGGATACAGTAAACCTGAAGTGAAGCATCGGAATCCATAACTAGTGACACAGGAATGGGTCAAAACATAGACAGTAGCAAGAGTCAGTCTTCTTGTACTTAAGTCGGCATTGTGCATTCTGTATTTAATTCCGATACAATTTCTGTGATTCATCGTCAATATGAAGGTCAGATGGATACAGTAAACCTGAAGTGAAGCATCGGAATCCAAAAGTAGTGTCACAGGAATGGTTCAAAACATAGACAGTAGGATGAGTCAGTCTTCTTGTACATAAGTCGGCATTGTGCCTTTTGTATATAATTCCGATGCAATTTCTGTGTTTCATCGTCAATAAGAAGGTCCAAGGTATACAGCAAACCTGAAGTGAAGCATCGGAATCTATAACTGGTGTCACAGGAATGGTTCAAAGCATAGTCAGTAAGAAGAGTCAGTCTTTTTGTACTTAAGTCGGCTTTGTGCATTTTCTATTTAATTCCGACGCAATTTCTGTGTTTCATCGTCAATAACAAGATCCAAGGGAAACTGTAAATCTGGAGTGAAGCCTCGGAATCTATAACAAGTGTCACAGGAAAGGTTCAATACATAGACAGTAAGAAGAGTCAGTCTTCTTGTACTTAAGTCGGCATTGTGCCTTTTCTATTTAATTCCGATGCAATTTCTGTGTTTCATCGTCAATAAGAAGGTCAGAGGGATACAGTAAACCTGACGAGAAGCATCGGAATCTATAACTAGTGTCACAGGAATGGTTCAAAACATAGTCAGGAAGAAGAGTCAGTCTTCTTGTACTTAAGTCGGCATAGTGCCCTTCGTATTTAATTCCCATGCAATTTCTGAGTTTCATCGTCAATAAGAAGGTCCAAGGGATACAGTAAACCTGGAGTGTAGCATAGGAATCTATAACTAGTGTCACAAGAATGGTTCAAAACATAGATAGTAAGAAGAGTCAGTCTTCGTATACTTAAATCGGCATTTTGCCTTTTGTATTTAATTCCGATGCAATTGCTGTGTTTCATCGTCAATAAGAAGGTACAAGGGATACAGTAAACCTGAAGTGAAGCGTCGGAATCTATAACTAGTGTCACAGGAATGGTTCAAAACATAGCCAGTAGGAAGAGTCAGGTTTCTTGTACTTAAGTCGGCATTGTGCCTTTTGTATTTAATTCGGATGCAATTTCTGTATTTCATCGTCAATAAGAAGGTCCAAGGGATACAGTAAACCTGAAGTGAAGCATCGGAATCTACAACTAGTGTCACAGGATTGGTTCAAAACATAGACAGTAAGAAGAGTCAGTCTTCTTGTACTTAAGTCGGCATTGTGCCTTTTCTATTTAATTCCGATGCAATTTCTGTGTTTCATCGTCACTAAGAAGGTCAGAGGGATACAGTAAACCTGAAGTGAAGCATCGGAATCTATAACTAGTGTCACAGGAATGGTTCAAAACATAGTAAGTAAGAAGAGTGAGTCTTCTTGTACTTAAGTCGGCATTGTGCCTTTCGTATTTAATTCCGATGCAATTTCTGTGTTTCACCGTCAATAAGAAAGTCCGAGGGATACAGTAAACCTGAAGTGAAGCATCGGAATCTATAACCAGTGTAGCAGGAATGGTTCAAACTTATACAGTAAGGAGAGGCAGTCTTCTTGTACTAAAGTCGGCATTGTGCCTTTTGTATTTAATTCCGATGCAATTTCTGTGTTTCATCGTCAATAAGAGGGTCATAGGGATACAGTAAACTCGAAGTCAAGCATCGGAGTCTATAACTAGTGTCACAGGAATGGTTCATAACATAGTCAGTAAGAAGAATCAGTCTTCTTGTCCTTAAGTCGGCATTGTGCCTTTTGTATTTAATTCCGTTGCAATTTCTGTGTTTCATCGTCAATAAGTAGGTTTAAGGGATACAGTAAACCTGGAGTGAAGCACCGGAATCTATAACTAGAGTCACAGTAATGGTTCAAATCATAGACAGTAAGAAGAGTCGGTCTTCTTGTACTGAAGTCGGCATTGTGCCTTTTGTATTTAATTCCGATGCAATATCAGTGTTTCATCGTCAATAAGAAGGTCCAAGGGATACAGTAAATCTGAAGTGAAGCATCGGAATCTATAACTAGTGTCACTGGAATGGTTCAAAATATAGACAGTATGAAGAGTCAGTCTTCTTGTACTTAAGTCGGCATTGTGCCTTTTCTATTTAATTCCGATGCAATTTCTGTGATTCATCGTCAATAAGAAGGTCCAAGGGAAACAGTAAACCTGAAGTGACGCATCGGAATCTATAACTAGTGTCACAGGAATGGTTCAAAACATAGACAGTAAGAAGAGTCGGTCTTCTTGTCCTTAAGTCGGCATTGTGCCTTTTGTATTTAATTCCGATGCAATTTCTGTGTTTCATCGGCAATAAGGTCAGAGGGATACAGTAAACCTGAAGTGAAGCATCGGAATCCATAACTAGTGTCACAGGAATGGTTCAAATATAGACAGTAGGAAGAGTCAGTTTTCTTGTACTTAAGTCGCCATTGTGCCTTCTGTATTTAATTCCGATGCAATTTCTGTGTTTCATCGTTAATAAGAAGGTCAGAGGGATACAGTAAACCTGAAGTGAAGCATCGGAATCCAAAACTAGTGTCACAGGAATGGTTCAAAACATAGACAGTAGGAAGTGTCAGTCTTCTTGTACGTATGTCGCCATTGTGCCTTTTGTATTTAAGTCTGATGCAATTTCTGTGTCTCATCGTCAATAAGAAGGTCCAAAGTATACAGCAAACCTGAAGTGAAGCATCGGAATCTATAACTAGTGTCACAGGAATGGTTCAAAACATAGTCAGTAAGAAGAGTCAGTCATCTTGTACTTAAGTCGGCATTGTGCCTTTTCTATTTAATTCCGATGCAATTTCTGTGTTTCATCGTCAATAAGAAGGTCCAAGGGATATAGTAAACCTGGAGTGAAGCATCGGAATCTATCACTAGAGTCACAGGAATGGTTCAAAACATAGACAGTAAGAAGAGTCAGTCGTCTTGTACTTAAATCGACATTGTGCCTTTTCTATTTAATTCCGATGCAATTTCTGTGTTTCATCGTCAACAAGAAGATCCAAGGGAAACAGTAAACCTGAAGTGAAGCATCGGAATCCATAACTAGTGTCACAGGAAAGGTTCCACACATAGACAGTACGAAGAGTCAGTCTACCTGTACTTAAGTCGGCATTGTGGCTTTTGTATTTAATTCCGATGAAATTTCTGTGTTTCATCGTCAATAAGAACGTCAGAGGTATACAGTAAACCTGAAGTGAAGCATCGGAATCTATAACAAGTGTCACAGGAAAGGTTCAAAACATAGACAGTAAGAGGAGTCAGTCTTCGTGTACTTAAGTCGGCATTTTGCCTTTTGTATTTAACTCCGATGCAATTTCTGTGTTTCATCGTCAATACGAAGGTCCAAGGGACACAGTAAACCTGAAGTGAAGCATCGGAATCTATAACTAGTGTCACAGGAATGGTTCAAAACTTAGTCAGTAAGAAGAGTCAGTCTTCTTGTCCTTAAGTTGGCATTGGGACTTTTGTATTTAATTCCGATGCATTATCTATGTTTCATCGTAAATAAGAAGGTCCAAGGTATACAGTAAACCTGACGTAAAGCATCGGAATCTATAACTAGTGTCACAGGATTGGTTCAAACTATAATCAGTAAGAAGAGTCAGTCTTTTTGTACTTAAGTCGGCATTGTACCTTTTCTATTTAATTCCGATGCAATTTCTGTGTTTCATCGTCAATAAGAAGGTCCAAGGGATACAGTAAACCTGGAGTGAAGCATCGGAATCTATAACAAGTGTCACAGGAAAGGTACAAAACATAGACAGTAAGAAGAGTCAGTCTTTTGGTACTTAAGTCGGCATTGTGCCTTTTCTATTTAATTCCGATGCAATTTCTGTGTTTCATCGTCAATAAGAAGGTCAGAGGGATACAGTAAACCTGAAGTGAAGCATCGGAATCTATAACTAGTGTCACAGGAATGGTACAAAACATAGACAGAAGGAAGTGTCAGTCTTCTTGTAAGTAAGTCTGCATTGTGCATTTTGTATTTAATTCCGATGCAATTTCTGTGTTTCATCGTCATCAAGAAGGTCCAAGGGATACAGTAAACCTGGAGTGAAGCATCGGAATCTGTAACTAGTGTCACAGGAATGGTTCCACACATAGACAGTACGAAGAGCCAGTCTTCTTGTACTTAAGTCGGCATTTTGGCTTTTGTATGTAATTCCGATGCAACTTCTGTGTTCATCGTCAATAAGAACGGCAGAGGGATACAGTAAACCTGAGGTGAAACATCGGAATCTATAACTAGTGTCACAGGAATGGTTCAAAACATAGTCAGTAAGAAGATTCAGTCTTCTTGTCCTTAAGTCGGCATTGTGTCTTTTCTATTTAATTCCGAGGCAATTTCTGTGTTTCATCGTCAATAAGAAGGTCAAAGGGATAGAGTAAACCTGAAGTGAAGCATCGTAATCCAAAACTAGTGTCACAGGAATGGTACAAAACATAGACAGAAGGAAGTGTCAGTCTTCTTGTAAGTAAGTCTGCATTGTGCATTTTGTATTTAATTCCGATGCAATTTCTGTGTTTCATCGTCAATAAGAAGGTCCAAGGTATTCAGCAAACCTGAAGTGATGCATCGGAATCTATAACTAGTGTCACAGGAATGGTTAAAACATAGTCAGCAAGAAGAGTCATCATCTTGTGCTTACGTCGGCATTGTGCCTTTTCTATTTAATTCCGATGCAATTTCTGTGTTTCATCGTCATTAAGAAGGTCCAAGGGATACGGTAAACCTGGAGTGAAGCATCGGAATCTGTAACTAGTGTCACAGGAATGGTTCCACACATACACAGTACGAAGAGTCAGTCTTCTTGTACTTAACTCGGCATTGTGGCTTTTGTAATTAATTCCGATGCAATTTCTGTGTTTCATCGTCAATAAGAACGTCAGAGGGATACAGTAAACCTGAGGTGAAGCATCGGAATCTATAACTAGTGTCACAGGAATGGTTCAAACATAGTCAGTAAGAAGAGTCAGTCTTCTTGTAGTTAAGTCGGCATTGTGCCTTTTCTATTTAATTCCGATGCAATTTCTGTGTTTCATCGTCAATAAGAAGGTCCAACGGATACAGTAAACCTGAAGTGAAGCATCGGAATCTATAACTAGAGTCACAGGAATGGTTAAAAACATAGACAGTAAGAAGAGTCAGTCCTCTTGTACTTAGGTCGACATTGTGCCTTTTCTATTTATTTCCGATGCAATTTCTGTGTTTCATCGTCAATAAGAAGGTCAGAGGGATACAATAAACCTGAAGTGAAGCATCGGAATCTATAACTAGTGTTACAGGAATGGTTAAAAATATAGACATTAAGAAGAGTCAGTCTTCGTGTACTGAAGTCGGCATTGTGCCTATTGCATTTAATTCCGATGCAATTTCTGTGTTTCATCGTCAATACGAAGGTCCAAGGGATACAGTAAACCTGAAGTGAAGCATCGGAATCTATAACTAGTGTCACAGGAATGGTTCAAATCATAGTCAGTAAGAAGAGTCAGTCTTCTTGTCCTTAAGTTGGCATTGTGCCTTTTGTATTTAATTCCGATGCAATTTCTGTGTTTCTTCGTCAATATGAAGTTCAGAGGGATACAGTAAACCGGAAGTGAACATCGGAATCCACAACTAGTGTCACAGGAATGGTTCAAAACATATGCAGTAGGACGAGTCAGTCTTCTTGTACTTAAGTCGGCATTGTGCCATTTGTATTGAATTCGGATGTAATTTCTGTGTTTCATCGTCAATAAGAAGGTCAGAGGGATACAGTAAACCTGAGGTGAAGCATCGGAATCTATAACTAGTGTCACAGGAATGGTTCAAATCACAGTCAGGAAGAAGAGTCAGTCATCTTGTACTTAAGTTGGCATTGTGCCCTTTGTATTTAATTCCGATGCAATTTCTGTGTTTCATCGTCAATAAGAAGGTCCAAGGTATACAGTAAACCTGACGTAAAGCTTCGGTATCTATAACTAGTGTCACAGGAATTGTTCAAACTATAATCAGTAAGATGAGTCAGTCTTTTTGTACTTAAGTCGGCATTGTGCCTTTTCTATTTAATTCCGATGCAATTTCTGTGTTTCATCGTCAATAAGAAGGTCCAAGGGATACAGTAAACCTGGAGTGAGCATAGGAATCTATAACTAGTGTGACAGGAATGGTTCAAAACATAGTCAGTAAGAAGAGTCAGTCTTCTTGTACTTACGTCGGCATTGTGCCTTTTCTATTTAATTCCGATGCAATTTCTGTGTTTCATCGTCAACAAGAAGGTCCAAGGGATACAGTAAACCTGGAGTGAAGCATCGGAATCTGTAACTAGTGTCAATGGAATGGTTCAAAACATAGACAGCAAGAAGAGTCAGTCTTCTTGTACTTAAGTCGGCATTGTGCCTTTTGTATTTAATTCCGATGCTATTTCTGAGTTTCATCGTCAATAAGAAGGTCAGAGGGATACAGTAAACCTGAAGTGAAGCATCGGATTCTATAACTAGTGTCACAGCAATGGTTCAAAACATAGTCAGTAAGAAGAGTCCGTCTCCTTGTACTTAAGTCAGCATTGTGCCTTTTGTATTTAATTCCGATGCAATTTCTGTGTTTCATCGTCAATAAGAAGGTCCAAGGGATACAGTAAACCTGGAGTGAAGCATCGGAATCTATCACTAGGGTCACAGGAATGGTTCAAAACATAGACAGTAAGAAGAGTCATTCTTCGTGTACTTAAGTCGGCATTTTGCCTTATGTAGGAAGAGTCGGTCTTCATGTACTGAAGTCGACATTGTGCCTTTTCTATTTATTTCCGATGCAATTTCTGTGTTTCATCGTCAATAATAAGGTCAGAGGGATACAATAACCCTGAAGTGAAGCATCGGAATCTATAACTAGTCTCACAGGAATGGTTCAAAACATAGACAGTAAGAAGAGTCAGTCTTCGTGTACTTAAGTCGGCATTTTGCCTTTTGTATTTTAATCCGATGCAATTTCTGTGTTTCATCGTCAATACGAAGGTCCAAGGGATACAGTAAACCTGAAGTGAAGCATCGGTATCTATAACTAGTGTCACAGGAATGGTTCAAAATATAGTCAGTAAGAAAGGTCAGTCTTCTTATTCTTAAGTTGTTATTGTGCCTTTTGTATCTAATTCCGATGCAATTTCTGTGATTCATCGTCAATAAGAAGGTCCAAGGTATACAGTAAACCTGACGTAAAACATCGGAATCTATAACTAGTGTCACAGGATTGGTTCAAACTATAATCAGTAAGAAGAGTCAGTCTTCTTTTACTTACGCCGGCATTGTGCCTTTTCTATTCAATTCCGATGCAATTTCTGTGTTTCATCGTCAACAAGAAGGTCCAAGGGATACTGTAAACCTGGAGTGAAGCATCGGAATCTGTAACTAGTGTCAATGGAATGGTCCAAAACATAGACAGCAAGAAGAGTCAGTCTTCTTGTACTTAAGTCGGCATTGTGCCTTTGGTATTTAATTCCGATGCTATTTCTGAGTTTCATCGTCAACAAGAAGGTCCAAGGGATACAGTAAACCTGGAGTGAAGCATCGGAATCTGTAACTAGTGTCAATGGAATGGTTCAAAACATAGACAGCAAGAAGAGTCGGTCTTCTTGTACTTAAGTCGGCATTGTGCCTTTTGTATTTAATTCCGATGCTATTTTTGAGTTTCATCGTCAATACGAAGGTCAGAGGGATACAGTAAACTTGAAGTGAAGCATCGGATTCTATAACTAGTGTCACAGGATTGGTTCAAACTATAATCAGTAAGAAGAGTCAGTCTTTTTGTACTTAAGTCGGCATTGTGCCTTTTGTATTTAATTCCGATGCAATTTCTGTGTTTCATCAACAATAAGAAGGTCCACGGGATACAGTAAACCTGGAGTGAAACATCGCAATCTATAACTAGTGTCACAGGAATGGTTCAAACATAGACAGTAAGAAAAGTCAGTCTTCTTTTACTTAAGACGGCATTGTGCCTTTTGTATTTAATTCCGATGCATTTTCTGTGTTTCATCGTCAATAAGAATGTCCAAGGGATACAGTAAACCTGAAGTGAAGCATCGTAATCCAAAACTAGTGTCACAGGAATGGTTCAAACATAGACAGTAGTAAGTGTCAGTCTTCTTGTACGTAAGCCGTCATTGTGCCTTTTGTGTTTAATTCCGATGCAATTTCTGTGTTTCATCGTCAATAAGAAGGTCAGAGGGATACAATAAACCTGAAGTGAAGCATCGGAATCTATAACTAGTTTCACAGGAATGGTTCAAAACATAGACAGTAAGAGGAGTCAGTCTTCGTGTACTTAAGTCGGCATTTTGCCTTTTGTATTTAAAGCCGATGCAATTTCTGTGTTTCATCGTCACTAAGAAGGTCAGAGGGATACAGTAAACCTGAAGTGAAGCATCGGAATCTATAACTAGTGTCACAGGAATGGTTGAAAACATAGACAGTAGGAAGAGTCAGTCTTCTTATCCTTTAGTTGGCATTGTGCCTTTTGTATTTAATTCCGATGCAATTTCGGTGTTTCATCGTCAATTAGAAGGTCCAAGGTATACAGTAAACCTGACGTAAAGCATCGGAATCTATACCTAGTGTCACAGGATTGGTTCAAACTATAATCAGTCAGAAGAGTCAGTCTTTTTGTACTTAAGTCGGCATTGTGCCTTTACTATTTAATTCCGATGCAATTTCTGTGTTTCATCGTCACTAAGAAGGTCAGAGGGATACAGTAAACCTGAAGTGAAGCATCGGAATCTATAACTAGTGTCACAGGAATGGTTGAAAACATAGACAGTAGGAAGAGTCAATCTTCTTGTACTTAAGTCGGCATTGTGCCTTTTGTATTTAATTCCGATGCAATTTCTGTGTTTCATCGTCAATAAGAAGGTCAGAGGGATACAGTAAACCTGAAGTGAAGCATCGGAATCCAAAACTAGTGTCACAGGAATGGTTCAAAACATAGTCAGTACGAAGTGTCAGTCTTCTTGTACTTAAGTCGCCATTGTGCCTTTTGTATTTAATGCCCATGCAGTTTCTATGTTTCATCGTCAATAAGAAGGTCCAAGGTATACAGAAAACCTGAAGTGAAGCATCGGAATCTATAACTAGTGACACAGGAATGGTTCAAAGCATAGTCAGTAAGAAGAGTCAGTCTTCTTGTACTTAAGTCGGCATTGTGCCTTTTCTATTTAATTCCGGTGCAATTTCTGTGTTTCATCGTCAATAAGAAGGTCCTAGGGATACAGTAAACCTGGAGTGAAGCATCGGAATCCATCACTAGTGTCACAGGAATGGTTCAAAACATAGACAGTAAGAAGAGTCAGTCTTGTTGTACTTAAGTCGACATTGTGCCTTTTCTATTTAATTCCGATGCAATTTCTGTGTTTCATCATCAATAACAAGGTCCAAAGGGATACAGTAAACCTGCAGTGAAGCATCGTAATCTATAACTAGTGTCACACTAATGGTTCAAAACAAAGTCACTAAGAAGAGTCAGTCTTCTTGTCCTTAAGTCGGCATTGTGCCTTTTGTATTTAATTCCGATGCAATTTCTGTGTTTCATCGTCAATAAGAACGTCCAAGGGATACAGTAAACCTGGAGTGAAGCATCGGAATCCATCACTAGTGTCACAGGAATGGTTCAAAACATAGACAGTAGGAAGTGTCAGTCTTCTTGTACGTATGTCGGCATTTTGCCTTTTGTATTTAAATCCGATGCAATTTCTGTGTTTCATCGTCAATACGAAGGTCCAAGGATACAGTGAACCTGAAGTGAAACATCGGTATCTATAACTAGTGTCACAGGAATGGTTCAAAACATAGTCAGTAAGAAGAGTCAGTCTTCTTATCCTTTAGTTGGCATTGTGCCTTTTGTATTTAATTCCGATGCAATTTCGGTGTTTCATCGTCAATTAGAAGGTCCAAGGTATACAGTAAACCTGACGAAAAGCATCGGAATCTATACCTAGTGTCACAGGATTGGTTCAAACTATAATCAGTCAGAAGAGTCAGTCTTTTTGTACTTAAGTCAGCATTGTGCCTTTTGTATTTAATTCCGATGCAATTTCTGTGTTTCATCGTCAATAAGAAGGTCCAAGGGATACAGTAAACCTGGAGTGAAGCATCGGAATCTATAACAAGTGTCACAGGAAAGGTTCAAAACATAGACAGTTAAGAAGAGTCAGTTTTCTTGTACTTATGTCGGCATTGTGCCTTTTCTATTTAATTCCGATGCAATTTCTGTGTTTCATCGTCAATAAGAAGGTCAGAGGGATACAGTAAACCTGAGGTGAAGCATCGGAATCTATAACTAGTGTCACAGGAATGGCTCAAAACATAGTCAGTAAGAAGAGTCAGTCTTCTTGTACGTAAGTCGGCATTGTGCCTTTTGTATTTAATTCCGATGCAATTTCTGTGTATCATCGTCAATAAGAAAGTCCAAGGTATAAAGCAAACCTGAAGTGATGCATCGGAATCTATAACTAGTGTCACAGGAATGGTTCAAATCATAGTCAGTAAGAAGAGTCAGTCTTCTTGTAGTTAAGCTGGCATTGTGCTTTTTCTATTTAATTCCGATGCAATTTCTGTGTTTCATCGTCAATAAGAAGCTCCAAGGGATACAGTAAACCTGGAGTGAAGCATCGGAATCTATCAGTAGAGTCACAGGAATGGTTCAAAACATAGACAGTAAGGAGAGTCAGTCCTCTTGTACTTAAGTCGACATTGTGCTTTTTCTATTTATTTCCGATGCAATTTCTGTGTTTCATCGTCAATAAGAAGGTCAGAGGGATACAATAAACCTGAAGTGAAGCATCGGAATCTATAACTAGTGTCACAGGAATGGTTCAAAACATAGACAGTAAGAAGAGTCAGTCTTCGTGTACTTAAGTCGGCATTGTGCCTTTTGTATTTAATTCCGATGCAATATCTGTGTTTCATCGTCAATAAGAAGGTCAGAGGGATATAGTAAACCTAAGGTGAAGCATCGGAATCCATAACTAGTGTCACAGGAATGGTTCAAAACACAGTCAGGAAGAAGAGTCAGTCTTCTTGTACTTAAGTCGGCATTGTGCCCGTTGTATTTATTCCGATGCAATTTCTGTGTTTCATCGTCAATAAGAAGGTCCAAGGGATACAGTAAACCTGAAGTGAAGCATCGGAATCTCCAACTAGTGTCACAGGATTGATTCAAAACATAGACAGTAAGAAGAGTCAGTCTTCTTGTACTTATGTCGGCATTGTGCCTTTTCTATTTAATTCCGATGCAATTTCTGTGTTTCATCGTCACTAAGAAGGTCAGAGGGATACAGTAAAACTGAAGTGAAGCATCGGAATCTATAACTAGTGTCACAGGAATGGTTCAAAACATAGACAGTAGGAAGAGTCAATCTTCTTGTACTTAAGTCGGCATTGTGCATTTTGTATTTAATTCCGATGCAATTTCTGTGTTTCATCGTCAATAAGAAGGTCAGAGGGATACAGTAAACCTGAAGTGAAGCATCGGAATCCAAAACTAGTGTCACAGGAATGGTTCAAAG
Organism: Schistocerca serialis cubense; assembly: GCF_023864345.2. Classification (NCBI taxonomy): domain Eukaryota; kingdom Metazoa; phylum Arthropoda; class Insecta; order Orthoptera; family Acrididae; genus Schistocerca; species Schistocerca serialis. The sequence goes on along the minus strand of NC_064640.1, from coordinate 1,078,272,516 downwards.
CATAGTCAGTACGAAGTGTCAGTCTTCTTGTACTTAAGTCGCCATTGTGCCTTTTGTATTTAATGCCCATGCAGTTTCTATGTTTCATCGTCAATAAGAAGGTCCAAGGTATTCAGAAAACCTGAAGTGAAGCATCGGAATCAATAACTAGTGACACAGGAATGGTTCAAAGCATAGTCAGTAAGAAGAGTCAGTCTTCTTGTACTTAAGTCGGCATTGTGCCTTTTCTATTTAATTCCGATGCAATTTCTGTGTTTCATCGTCAATAAGAAGGTCCTAGGGATACAGTAAACCTGGAGTGAAGCATCGGAATCCATCACTAGTGTCACAGGAATGGTTCAAAACATAGACAGTAAGAAGAGTCAGTCTTGTTGTACTTAAGTCGACATTGTGCCTTTTCTATTTAATTCCGATGCAATTTCTGTGTTTCATCATCAATAACAAGGTCCAAAGGGATACAGTAAACCTGCAGTGAAGCATCGTAATCTATAACTAGTGTCACACTAATGGTTCAAAACAAAGTCACTAAGAAGAGTCAGTCTTCTTGTCCTTAAGTTGGCATTGTGCCTTTTGTATTTAATTCCGATGCAATTTCTGTGTTTCATCGTCAATAAGAACGTCCAAGGGATACAGTAAACCTGGAGTGAAGCATCGGAATCCATCACTAGTATCACAGGAATGGTTCAAAACATAGACAGTAGGAAGTGTCAGTCTTCTTGTACGTAAGTCGGCATTGTGCTTTTGTGTTTAATTCCGATGCAATTTCTGTGTTTCATCGTCAATAAGAAGGTCCAAGGTATACAGCAAACCTGAAGTGAAGCATCGGAATCTATAACTAGTGTCACAGGAATGGTTCAAAACATAGACAGTAAGAAGAGTCAGTCTTCGTGTACTTAAGTCGGCATTTTGTCTTTTGTAGGAAATGTCGGTCTTCATGAACTTAAGTCGACATTGTGCCTTTTCTATTTATTTCCGATGCAATTTCTGTGTTTCATCGTCAATAAGAAGGTCAGAGGGATACAATAAACCTGAAGTGAAGCATCGGAATCTATAACTAGTGTCACAGGAATGGTTCAAAACATAGACAGTAAGAGGAGTCAGTCTTCGTGTACTTAAGTCGGCATTTTGCCTTTTGTATTTAAATCCGATGCAATTTCTGTGTTTCATCGTCAATACGAACGTCCAAGGGATACAGTAAACCTGAAGTGAAGCATCGGAATCTATAACTAGTGTCACGGGAATGGATCAAAACATAGTCAGTAAGAAGAGTCAGTCTTCTTATCCTTAAGTTGGCATTGTGCCTTTTGTATTTAATTCCGATGCAATTTCGGTGTTTCATCGTCAATTAGAAGGTCCAAGGTATACAGTAAACCTGACGTAAAGCATCGAAATCTATAACTAGTCTCACAGGATTGGTTCAAACTATAATCAGTCAGAAGAGTCAGTCTTTTTGTACTTAAGCCGGCATTGTGCCTTTTCTATTTAATTCCGATGCAATTTCTGTGTTTCATCGTCAATAAGAAGCTCCAAGGGATACAGTAAACCTGGAGTGAAGCATCGGAATCTATCACTAGAGTCACAGGAATGGTTCAAAACATAGACAGTAAGAAGAGTCAGTCCTCTTGTACTTATGTCGACATTGTGCGTTTCCTATTTATTTCCGATGCAATTTCTGTGTTTCATCGTCAATAAGAAGGTCAGAGGGATACAATAAACCTGAAGTGAAGCATCGGAATCTATAACTAGTGTCACAGGAATGGTTCAAAACATAGACAGTAAGAAGAGTCAGTCTTCGTGTACTTAAGTCGGCATTGTGCCTTAGTATTTAATTCCGATGCAATTTCTGTGTTTCATCGTAATTACGAGGGTCCAAGGGATACAGTAAACCTGAAGTGAATCATCGGAATCTATAACTAGTGTCACAGGAATGGTTCAAATCATAGTCAGTAAGAAGAGTCAGTCTTCTTGTCCTTAAGTTGGCATTGTGCCTTTTGTATTTAATTCCGATGCAATTTATGTGTTTCTTCGTCAATATGAAGTTCAGAGGGATACAGTAAACCGGAAGTGAAGCATCGGAATCCACAACTAGTGTCACAGGAATGGTTCAAAACATATGTAGTAGGAAGAGTCAGTCTTCTTGTACTTAAGTCGGCATTGTGCTCTTTGTATTTAATTCCGATGCAATTTCTGTGTTTCATCGTCACTAAGAAGGTCAGAGGGATACAGTAAACCTGAAGTGAAGCATCGGAATCTATAACTAGTGTCACAGGAATGGTTCAAAACATAGTCAGTACGAAGTGTCAGTCTTCTTGTACTTAAGTCGGCATTGTGCCTTTTCTATTTAATTCCGATGCAATTTCTGTGTTTCATCGTCAATAAGAAGGTCCAAGGGATACAGTAAACCTGGAGTGAAGCATCGGAATCCATCACTAGTGTCACAGGAATGGTTCAAATCATAGACAGTAAGAAGAGTCAGTCTTGTTGTACTTAAGTCGACATTGTGCCTTTTCTATTTCATTCCGATGCAATTTCTGTGTTTCATCATCAATAACAAGGTCCAAGGGATACAGTAAACCTGGAGTGAAGCATCGGAATCTATAACTAGTGTCACACTAATGGTTCAAAACAAAGTCAATAAGAAGAGTCAGTCTTCTTGTCCTTAAGTCGGCATTGTGCCTTTTGTATTTAATTCCGATGCAATTTCTGTGTTTCATCGTCAATAAGAACGTCCAAGGGATACAGTAAACCTGGAGTGTAGCATCGGAATCTATAACTAGTGTCACAGGATTGGTTCAAAATATAGACAGTAAGAAGAGTCTGTCTTCGTGTACTTAAGTCGTCATTTTGCCTTTTGTATATAATTCCGATGCAATTTCTGTGTTTCGTCGTCAATAAGAAGGTCCAAGGGATACAGTAAACCTGAAGTGAAGCATCGGAATCTATAACTAGTGTCACAGTAATGGTTGAAACATAGACAGTTAGAAGAGTCAGTCTCCTTGAACTTAACTCGGCATTGTGACTTTTGTATTTAAATCCGATGCAATTTCTGTGATTCATCGTCAATAAGACGGTCAGAGGGATACAGTAAACCTGGAGTGAAGCATCGGAATCTATAACTAGAGTCACAGTAATGGTTCAAAACATAGACAGTAAGAAGAGTCAGTCTTCTTGTACTTAAGTCGGCATTGTGCCTTTTGTATTTATTTCCGATGCAATTTCTGTGTTTAATCGTCAATAAGAAGGTCCAAGGGAAACAGTAAACCTGATGTGAAGCATCGGAAGCTATAACTAGTGTCACAGGAATGGTTCAAAACATAGACAGTACGAAGAGTCAGTCTTCTTGTACGTAAGTCGGCATTGTGCCTTTTGTATTTAATTCCGATGCAATTACTGTGTTTCACCGTCAATAAGAAGGTCAGAGGGATACAGTAAACCTGAAGTGAAGCATCGGAACCTATAACAAGTGTCACACTAATGGTTCAAACATATACAGAAAGAAGAGTCAGTCCTCTTGTACTTAAGTCGGCATTGTGATTTTTATATTTAATTCCGATGCAATTTCTGTGTTTCATCGTCAATAAGAAGGTCCAAGGGATACAGTAATCCTGAAGTGAAGCATCGGAATATATAACTAGTGTCACTGGAATGGTTCAAAATATAGACAGTTAGAAGAGTCAGTCTTCTTGTACTTAAGTCGGCATTGTGCCTTTTGCATTTAATTCCGATGCAATTTCTGTGATTCATCGTCAATAAGAAGGTCCAAGGGATACAGTAAACCTGAAGTGAAGCATCAGACTCTATAACTAGTGTCACAGAAATGGTTCAAAACATAGACAGTACGAAGAGTCAGTCATCTCATACTTAAGTCGGCATTGTGCCTTTTGTATTTAATTCCGATTCAATTTCTGTGTTTCATCGTCAATAAGAAGGTCCAAGGGAAACAGTAAACCTGAAGTGAAGCATCGGAATCTATAACTAGTGTCACAGGAATGGTCCCACACATAGACAGTACGAAGAGTCAGTCTTCTTGTACTTAAGTCGGCATTGTGGCTTTTGTATTTAATTCCGATGCAATTTCTGTGTTTCATCGTCAATAAGAAGGTCAAAGGGATACAGTAAACCTGAAGTGAAGCATCGGAATGTATAACTAGTGTCACAGGAATGGTTCAAACGTAATCAGTAAAAAGAGTCAGTCTTCTTGTCCTTAAGTCGGCATTGTGCCTTTTGTATTTAATTCCGATGCAATTTCTGAGTTTCATCGGCAATAAGGTCGAAGGGATACAGTAAACCTGAATTGAAGCATCGGAATCTATAACTAGTGTCACAGGAATGGTTCTAAACATAGACTGTAGGAAGAGTCAGTCTTCGTGTACTTAAGTCGGCATTTTGCCTTTTGTATTTAATTCCGATGCAATTTCTGTGTTTCATTGTCAATAAGAAGGTCCAAGGGATACAGTAAACCTGAAGTGAAGCATCGGAATCCACAACTAGAGTCACAGGAACGGTTCAAAATATAGAAAGTAGGAAGAGGCAGTCTTCTTGTACTTCAGTCGGCATTGTGCCTTTTGTATTTAATTCCGATGCAATTTTTGTGTTTCATCGTCAATAAGAAGGTCCAAGGTATACAGTAAACCTGACGTATAGCATCGGAATCTATAACTAGTGTCACAGGAATGATTCAAACTATAGTCAGTAAGAAGATTCAGTCTTCTTGTACATAAGTCGGCATTGTGCCTTTTGTATTTAATTCCGATGCAATTTCTGTGTTTCATTGTCAATAAGAAGGTCCAAGGGATACAGTAAACCTGAAGTGAAGCATCGGAATCTATAACTAGTGTCACAGGAATGGTTCAAAACATAGACAGTAGGAAGAGTCAATCTTCTTGTACTTAAGTCGGCATTGTGCCTTTTGTATTTAATTCCGATGCAATTTCTTTGTTTCATCGTCAATAAGAAGGTCAGAGGGATACAGTAAACCTGAAGTGAAGCATCGGAATCCAAAACTAGTGTCACAGGAATGGTTCAAAACATAGTCAGTACGAAGTGTCAGTCTTCTTTTACTTAAGTCGGCATTGTGCCTTTTGTATTTAATGCCCATGCAGTTTCTATGTTTCATCGTCAATAAGAAGGTCCAAGGTATACAGAAAACCTGAAGTGAAGCATCGGAATCTATAACTAGTGTCACAGGAATGGTTCAAAGCATAGTCAGTAAGAAGAGTCAGTCTTCTTGTACTTAAGTCGGCATTAAGCCTTTTCTATTTAATTCCGATGCAATTTCTGTGTTTCATCGTCAATAAGAAGGTCCAAGGGATACAGTAAACCTGGAGTGAAGCATCGGAATCCATCACTAGTGTCACAGGAATGGTTCAAAACATAGACAGTAAGAAGAGTCAGTCTTCTTGTACTTAAGTCGACATTTTGCCTTTTCTATTTAATTCCGATGCAATTTCTGTGTTTCATCATCAATAACAAGGTCCAAGGGATACAGTAAACCTGGAGTGAAGCATCGGAATCTATAACTAGTGTCACACTAATGGTTCAAAACAAAGTCACTAAGAAGAGTCCGTCTTCTTGTCCTTAAGCCGGCATTGTGTCTTTTGTATTTAATTCCGATGCAATCTCTGTGTTTCATCGTCAATAAGAAGGTCCAAGGGATACAGTAAACCTGGAGTGTAGCATCGGAATCTATAACTAGTGTCACAGGAATTGTTCAAAACATAGACAGTAAGAAGAGTCAGTCTTCGTTTTCTTAAGTCGTCATTTTGCCTTTTGTATTTAATTCCGATGCAATTTCTGTGTTTCATCGTCAATAAGAATGTCCAAGGGATACAGTAAACCTAAAGTGAAGCATCGGAATCTATAACTAGTGTCACAGGAATGGTTGAAAACATAGTCAGTACGAAGTGTCAGTCTTCCTGTACTTAAGTCTGCATTCTGCCTTTCGTATTTAATTCCGATGCAATTTCTGTGTTTCACCGTCAATAAAAAGGTCAGAGGGATATAGTAAACCTGAAGTGAAGCATCGGAATCTATAACTAGTGTCACAGTAATGGTTCAAACATAGACAGTGAGGAGAGTCAGTCTCCTTGTACTTAACTCGGCATTGTGGCTTTTGTATTTAAATCCGATGCATTTTCTGTGTTTCATCGTCAATTTGACGGTCAGAGGGATACAGTAAACCTGGAGTGAAGCATCGGACTCTATAACTAGAGTCACAGTAATGGTTCAAACATAGACAGTAAGAAGAGTCAGTCTTCATGTACTTAAGTCGGCATTGTGCCTTTTGTATTTAATTCCGATGCAATTTCTGTGTTTAATCGTCAATAAGACGGTCCAAGGGAAACAGTAAACCTGATGTGAAGCATCGGAATCTATAACTAGTGTCACAGGAATGGTTCAAATCATAGACAGTACGAAGAGTCAGTTTTCTGTTACTTAAGTCGCCATTGTGGCTTTTGTATTTAATTCCGTTGCTATTTCTGAGTTTCATCGTCAATAAGAAGGTCCAAGGGATACAGTAAACCTGAAGTGAAACATCGGACTCTATAACTAGTGTCACAGAAATGGTTCAAAACATAGACAGTACGAAGAGGAAGTCATCTCATACTTAAGTCGGCATTGTGCCTTTTGTATTAAATTCCGATTCAATTTCTGTGTTTCATCGTCAATAAGAAGGTCCAAGGGAAACAGGAAACCTGAAGTGAAGCATCGGAATCTATAACTAGTGTCACAGGAATGGTCCCACACATAGACAGTACGAAGAGTCAGTCTTCTTGTACATAAGTCGGCATTGTGGCTTTTGTATTTAATTCCGATGCAATTTCTGTGTTTCATCGTCAATAAGAAGGTCAAAGGGATACAGTAAACCTCAAGTGAAGCATCGGAATGTATAACTAGTGTCACAGGAATGATTCAAACATAATCAGTAAAAAGAGTCAGTCTTCTTGTCCTTAAGTCGGCATTGTGCCTTTTGTATTTAATTCCGATGCAATTTCTGTGTTTCATCGGCAATAAGGTCAGAGGGATACAGTAAACCTGAAGTGAAGCATCGGAATCCAAAACTAGTGTCACAGGAATGGTTCAAAACATAGACAGTAAGAAGAGTCAGTTTTCTTGTACGTAAGTCGGCATTGTGCCTTTTGTATTTAATTCCGATGCAATTTCTGTGTGTCATCGTCAATAAGAAGGTCCAAGGGATACAGTAAACCTGAAGTGAAGCATCGGACTCTATAACTAGTGTCACAGAAATGGTTCAAAACATAGGCAGTACGAAGAGTCAGTCATATCATACTTAAGTCGGCATTGTGCCTTTTGTATTTAATTCCGAATCAATTTCTGTGTTTCATCGTCAATAAGAAGGTCCAAGGGAAACAGTAAACCTGAAGTGAAGCATCGGAATCTATAACTAGTGTCACAGGAATGGTCCCACACATAGACAGTACGAAGAGTCAGTCTTCTTGTACTTAAGTCCGCATTGTGGCTTTTGTATTTAATTCCGATGCAATTTCTGTGTTTCATCGTCAATAAGAAGGTCAAAGGGATACAGTAAACCTCAAGTGAAGCATCGGAATGTATAATTAGTGTCACAGGAATGATTCAAACATAATCAGTAAAAAGAATCAGTCTTCTTGTCCTTAAGTCGGCATTGTGCCTTTTGTATTTAATTCCGATGCAATTTCTGTGTTTCATCGGCAATAAGGTCGGAGGGATACAGTAAATCTGAATTGTAGCATCGGAATCGATAACTAGTGTCACAGTAATGGTTCAAACATAGACAGTAAGAAGAGTCAGTCTCCTTGTACTTAACTCGGCATTGTGACTTTTGTATTTAAATCCGATGCAATTTCTGTGTTTCATCGTCAATTAGACGGTCAGAGGGATACAGTAAACCTGGAGTGAAGCATCGGAATCTATAACTAGAGTCACAGTAATGGTACAAAGCATAGACAGTAAGAAGAGTCAGTCTTCATGTACTTAAGTCGGCATTGTGCCTTTTGTATTTAATTCCGATGCAATTTCTGTGTTTCATCGTCAATAAGAAGGTCCAAGGGATACAGTAATCCTGAAGTGAAGCATCGGAATAAATTACTAGTGTCACTGGAATGGTTCAAAATATAGACAGTTAGAAGAGTCAGTCTTCTTGTACTTAAGTCGGCATTGTGCCTTTTGCATTTAATTCCGATGCAATTTCTGTGATTCATCGTCAATAAGAAGGTCCAAGGGATACAGTAAACCTGAAGTGAAGCATCGGACTCTATAACTAGTGTCACAGAAATGGTTCAAAACATAGACAGTACGAAGAGTCACTCTCCTTGTACTTAAGTCGGCATTGTGCCTTTTGTATTTAATTCCGATTCAAATTCTGTGTTTCATCGTCAATAAGAAGGTCCAAGGGAATCAGTAAACCTGAAGGGAAGCATCGGAATCTATAACTAGTGTCACAGGAATGGTCCCACACATAGACAGTACGAAGAGTCAGTCTTCTTGTACTTAAGTCGGCATTGTGGCTTTTGTATTTAATTCCGATGCAATTTCTGTGTTTCATCGTCAATAAGAAGGTCAAAGGGATACAGTAAACCTGAAGTGAAGCATCGGAATGTATAACTAGTGTCACAGGAATGGTTCAAACGTAATCAGTAAAAAGAGTCAGTCTTCTTGTCCTTAAGTCGGCATTGAGCCTTTTGTATTTAATTCCGATGCAATTTCTGAGTTTCATCGGCAATAAGGTCGAAGGGATACAGTAAACCTGAAGTGAAGCATCGGAATCTATAACTAGTGTCACAGGAATGGTTCTAAACATAGACAGTAGGAAGAGTCAGTCTTCGTGTACTTAAGTCGGCATTTTGCCTTTTGTATTTAATTCCGATGCAATTTCTGTGTTTCATCGTCAATAAGAAGGTCAAGGGAATCAGTAAACCTGAAGCGAAGCATCGGAATCTATAACTACTGTCACAGGAATGGTCCCACACATAGACAGTACGAAGATTCAGTCTTCTTGTACTTAAGTCGGCATTGTGCCTCTTGTATTTAATTCCGATGCAATTTCTGTGTTTCATCGTCAATAAGAATGTCCAAGGGATACAGTAAACCTGAAGTGAAGCATCGGAATCTATAACTAGTGTCACAGGAATGGTTCAAAACATAGACAGTGGGAAGAGTCAATCTTCTTGTACTTAAGTCGGCATTGTGCCTTTTGTATTTAATTCCGATGCAATTTCTGTGTTTCATCGTCAATAAGAAGGTCAGAGGGATACAGTAAACCTGAAGTGAAGCATCGGAATCCAAAACTAGTGTCACAGGAATGGTTCAAAACATAGTCAGTACGAAGGGTCAGTCTTCTTTTACTTAAGTCGGCATTGTGCCTTTTGTATTTAATGCCCATGCAGTTTCTAAGTTTCATCGTCAATAAGAAGGTCCAAGGTATACGGAAAACCTGAAGTGAAGCATCGGAATCTATAACTAGTGTCACAGGAATGGTTCAAAGCATAGTCAGTAAGAAGAGTCAGTCTTCTTGTACTTAAGTCGGCATTAAGCCTTTTCTATTTAATTCCGATGCAATTTCTGTGTTTCATCGTCAATAAGAAGGTCCAAGGGATACAGTTAACCTGGAGTGAAACATCGGAATCCATCACTAGTGTCACAGGAATGGTTCAAAACATAGACAGTAAGAAGAGTCAGTCTTCTTGTACTTAAGTCGACATTGTGCCTTTTCTATTTAATTCCGATGCAATTTCTGTGTTTCATCATCAATAACAAGGTCCAAGGGATACAGTGAACCTGGAGTGAAGCATCGGAATCTATAACTAGTGTCACACTAATGGTTCAAAACAAAGTCACTAAGAAGAGTCAGTCTTCTTGTCCTTAAGCTGGCATTGTGTCTTTTGTATTTAATTCCGATGCAATTTCTGTGTTTCATCGTCAATAAGAAGGTCCAAGGGATACAGTAAACCTGGAGTGTAGCATCGGAATCTATAACTAGTGTCACAGGAATGGTTCAAAACATAGACAGTAAGAAGAGTCAGTCTTCGTGTTCTTAAATCGTCATTTTGCCTTTTGTATTTAATTCCGATGCAATTTCATTGTTTCATCGTCAATAAGAAGGTCCAAGGGATACAGTAAACCTGAAGTGAAGCATCGGAATCTATAACTAGTGTCACAGGAATGGTTCAAAACATAGTCAGTAAGAAGAGTCAGTCTTCTTGTACTTAAGTCGGCATTGTGCCTTTTGTATTTAATTCCGATGCACTTTCTGTGTTTCATCGTCAATAAGAATGTCCAAGGGATACAGTAAACCTAAAGTGAAGCATCGGAATCTATAACTAGTGTCACAGGAATGGTTCAAAACATAGTCAGTACGAAGTGTCAGTCTTCTTGTACTTAAGTCTGCATTCTGCCTTTCGTATTTAATTCCGATGCAATTTCTGTGTTTCACCGTCAATAAAAAGGTCAGAGGGATATAGTAAACCTGAAGTGAAGCATCGGAATCTATAACTAGTGTCACAGTAATGGTTCAAACATAGACAGTGAGGAGAGTCAGTCTCCTTGTACTTAACTCGGCATTGTGACTTTTGTATTTAAATCCGATGCATTTTCTGTGTTTCATCGTCAATTAGACGGTCAGAGGGATACAGTAAACCTGGAGTGAAGCATCGGAATCTATAACTAGAGTCACAATGGTTCAAACATAGACAGTAAGAAGAGTCAGTCTTCATGTACTTAAGTCGGCATTGTGCCTTTTGTATTTAATTCCGATGCAATTTCTGTGTTTAATCGTCAATAAGAAGGTCCAAGGGAAACAGTAAACCTGATGTGAAGCATCGGAATCTATAACTAGTGTCACAGGAATGGTTCAAATCATAGACAGTACGAAGAGTCAGTTTTCTGTTACTTAAGTCGCCATTGTGGCTTTTGTATTTGATTCCGTTGCTATTTCTGTGTTTCATCGTCAATAAGAAGGTCCAAGGGATACAGTAAACATGAAGTGAAACATCGGACTCTATAACTAGTGTCACAGAAATGGTTCAAAACATAGACAGTACGAAGAGGAAGTCATCTCTTTCTTAAGTCGGCATTGTGCCTTTTGTATTTAATTCCGATTCAATTTCTGTGTTTCATCGTCAATAAGAAGGTCCAAGGGAAACAGTAAACCTGAAGTGAAGCATCGGAATCTATAACTAGTGTCACAGGAATGGTCCCACACATAGACAGTACGAAGAGTCAGTCTTCTTGTACTTAAGTCGGCATTTTGGCTTTTGTATTTAATTCCGATGCTATTTCTGTGTTTCATCGTCAATAAGAAGGTCAAAGGGATACAGTAAACCTCAAGTGAAGCATCGGAATGTATAACTAGTGTCACAGGAATATTCAAACATAATCAGTAAAAAGAGTCAGTCTTCTTGTCCTTAAGTCGGCATTGTGCCTTTTGTATTTAATTCCGATGCAATTTCTGTGTTTCATCGGCAATAAGGTCAGAGGGATACAGTAAACCTGAAGTGAAGCATCGGAATCCAAAACTAGTGTCACAGGAATGGTTCAAAACATAGACAGTAAGAAGAGTCAGTTTTCTTGTACGTAAGTCGGCATTGTGCCTTTTGTATTTAATTCCGATGCAATTTCTGTGTGTCATCGTCAATAAGATGGTCCAAGGGATACAGTAAACCTGAAGTGAAGCATCGGACTCTATAACTAGTGTCACAGAAATGGTTCAAAACATAGGCAGTACGAAGAGTCAGTCAAATCATACTTAAGTCGGCATTGTGCCTTTTGTATTTAATTCCGATTCAATTTCTGTGTTTCCTCGTCAATAAGAAGGTCCAAGGGAAACAGTAAATCTGAATTGAAGCATCGGAATCGATAACTAGTGTCACAGTAATGGTTCAAACATAGACAGTAAGAAGAGTCAGTCTCCTTGTACTTAACTCGGCATTGTGACTTTTGTATTTAAATGCGATGCAATTTCTGTGTTTCATCGTCAATTAGACGGTCAGAGGGATACAGTAAACCTGGAGTGAAGCATCGGAATCAATAACTAGAGTCACAGTAATGGTTCAAAGCATAGACAGTAAGAAGAGTCAGTCTTCATGTACTTAAGTCGGCATTGTGCCTTTTGTATTTAATTCTGATGCAATTTCTGTGTTTAATCGTCAATAAGAAGGTCCAAGGGAAACAGTAAACCTGATGTGAAGCATCGGAATCTATAACTAGTGTCACAGGAATGGTTCAAAACACAGACAGTACGAAGAGTCAGTTTTCTGGTACTTAAGTCGCCATTGTGGCTTTTGTATTTAATTCCGATGCTATTTCTGTGTTTCATCGTCAATAAGAGGGTCAATGGGATACAGTAAAGCTGAAGAGAAGCATCGGAATGTATAACTAGTGTCACAGGAATGGTTCAAAACATAGTCAGTAAGAAGAGTCAGTCTTCTTGTCCTTAAGTCGGCATTGTGCCTTTTGTATTTAATTCCGATGCAATTTCTGTGTTTCATCGGCAATAAGGTCAGAGGGATACAGTAAACCTGAAGTGAAGCATCGGAATCCAAAACTAGTGTCACAGGAATGGTTCAAAACATAGACAGTAAGAAGAGTCAGTTTTCTTGTACGTAAGTCGGCATTGTGCCTTTTGTATTTAATTCCGATGCAATTTCTGTGTCTCATCGTCAATAAGAAGGTCCAAAGTATACAGTAAACCTGAAGTGAAGCATCGGAATCTATAACTAGTGTCACAGGAATGGTTCATAACATAGTCAGCAAGAAGAGTCAGTCGTCTTGTACTTAAGACGGCATTGTGCATTTTCTATTTAATTCCGATGCAATATCTGTGTTTCATCGTCAATAAGAAGTTCCAAGGGATACAGTAAACCTGAAGTGAAGCATTGGAATCTACAACTAGTGTCACAGGATTGTTTCAAACATAGACAGTAAGAAGAGTCAGTCTTCTTGTACTTAATTCGGCATTGTGCCTTTTCTATTTTATTCCGATGCAATTACTGTGTTTCATCATCAATAAGACGGTCAGAGGGATACAGTAAACCTGAAGTGAAGCATCGGAATCTATAACTAGTGTCACAGGAATGAATCAAAACATAGTCAGTAAGAAGAAACCATCTTCTTGTACTTAAGTCGGCGTTGTGCTTTTCGTATTTAATTCCGATGCAATTTCTGTGTTTCACCGTCAATAAAAAAGTCAGAGGGATACAGTAAACCTGAAGTGAAACATCGGAATTTATAACTAGTGTCACAGGAATGGTTCAAACATATACAGTAAGAAGAGTCAGTCTTCTTGTACTTAAGTCGGCATTGTGCCTTTTGTATTTCATTCCGATGCAATTTCTGTGTTTCATCGTCAATAAGAGGTTCAGAGGGTTACAGTAAAAATGAAGTGAAGCATCGGAACCTATAACTAGTGTCACAGGAATGGTTCAAAACATAGTCAGTAAGAAGATTCAGTCTTCTTGTCCTTAAGTCGGCTTTGAGCCTTTTGTATTTTATTCCGATGCAATTTCTGTGTTTCATCGTCAATAAGTAGGTCCAAGGGATACAGTAAACCTGGAGTGAAGCACCGGAATCTATAACTAGAGTCACAGTAATGGTTCAAAATATAGACAGTAAGAAGGGTCGGTCTTCTTGTACTTAAGTCGGCATTGTGCCTTTTGTATTTAATTCCGATGCAATTTCTGTGATACATCGTCAATAAGAAGGTCCAAGGGAAACAGTAAATCTGATGTGAAGCATCGGAATCTATAACTAGTGTCACAGGAATGGTTCAAATCATAGACAGTACGAAGAGTCAGTTCTCTGTTACTTAAGTCGCCATTGTGGCTTTTGTATTTAATTCCGATGCTATTTCTGTGTTTCATCGTCAATAAGAAGGTCCAAGGGATACAGTAAACCTGAAGTGAAGCATCGGACTCTATAACTAGTGTCACAGAAATGGTTCAAAACATAGACAGTACGAAGAATCAGTCATCTCATTCTTAAGTCGGTATTGTGCCTTTTGTATTTAATTCCGATTCAATTTCTGTGTTTCATCGTCAATACGAAGGTCCAAGGGAAACAGTAAACCTGAAGTGAAGCATCGGAATGTATAACTAGTGTCACAGGAATGGTCCCACACGTAGACAGTACGAAGAGTCAGTCTTCTTGTACTTAAGTCGGCATTGTGGCTTTTGTATTTAATTCCGATGCAATTTCTGTGTTTCATCGTCAATAAGAAGGTCAAAGGGATACAGTAAACCTCAAGTGAAGCATCGGAATGTATAACTAGTGTCACAGGAATGGTTCAAACATAATCAGTAAAAAGAGTCAGTCTTCTTGTCCTTAAGTCGGCATTGTGCCGTTTGTATTTAATTCCGATGCAATTTCTGTGTTTCATCGGCAATAAGGTCAGAGGGATACAGTAAACCTGAAGTGAAGCATCGGAATCCAAAACTAGTGTCACAAGAATGGTTCAAAACATAGACAGTAAGAAGAGTCAGTTTTCTTGTACGTAAGTCGGCATTGTGCCTTTTGTATTAAATTCCGATGCAATTTCTGTGATTCATCGTCAATAAGAAGGTCCAAGGGATACAGTAAACCTGAAGTGAAGCATCGGACTCTATAACTAGGGTCACAGAAATGGTTCAGAACATAGACAGTACGAAGAGTCAGTCATATCATACTTAAGTCGGCATTGTGCCTTTTGTATTTAATTACGATTCAATTTCTGTGTTTCATCCTCAATAAGAAGGTCCAAGGGAAACAGTAAACCTGAAGTGAAGCATCGGAATCTATAACTAGTGTCACAGGAATGGTCTCACACATAGACAGTTCGAAGAGTCAGTCTTCTTGTACTTAAGTCGGCATTGTGGCTTTTGTATTTAATTCCGATGCAATTTCTGTGTTTCATCGTCAATAAGAAGGTCAAAGGGATACAGTAAACCTGAAGTGAAGCATCGGAATGTATAACTAGTGTCACAGGAATGGTTCAAACATAATCAGTAAAAAGAGTCAGTCTTCTTGTCCTTAAGTCGGTATTGTGCCTTTTGTATTTAATTCCGATGCAATTTCTGAGTTTCATCGGCAATAAGGTCGAAGGGATACAGTAAACCTGAAGTGAAGCATCGGAATCTATAACTAGTGTCACAGGAATGGTTCAAAACATAGACAGTAGGAATCGTCAGTCTTCGTGTACTTAAGTCGGCATTTTGCCTTTTGTATTTAATTCCGTTGCAATTTCTGTGTTTCATCGTCAATAAGAAGGTCCAAGGGATACAGTAAACCTGAAGTGAAGCATCGGAATCCACAACTAGAGTAACAGGAACGGTTCAAAACATAGAAAGTAGGAAGAGGCAGTCTTCTTGTACTTCAGTCGGCATTGTGCCTTTTGTATTTAATTCCGATGCAATTTCTGTGTTTCATCGTCAATAAGAAGGTCCAAGGTATACAGTAAACCTGACGTAAAGCATCGGAATCTATAACTGGTGTCACAGGAATGGTTCAAACTATAGTCAGTAAGAAGATTCAGTCTTCTTGTACTTAAGTCGGCATTGTTTCTTTTGTATTTAATTCCGATGCAATTTCTGTGTTTCATCGTCAATAAGAATGTCCAAGGGATACAGTAAACCTGAAGTGAAGCATCGGAATCTATAACTAGTATCACAGGAATGGTACAAAACATAGCCAGTAGGAAGAGTCAGTGTACTTGTACTTAAGTCGACATTTTGTATTTTGTATTTAATTCCGATGCAATTTCTGTGTTTCATCGTCAATAAGAAGGTCCAAGTGATACAGAAAAACCTGAAGTGAAGCATCGGAATCTACAACTAGTGTCACAGGATTGGTTCAAATCATAAACAGTAAGAAGAGTCAGTCTTCTTGTACTTATGTCGGCATTGTGGCTTTTCTATTTAATTCCGATGCAATTTCTGTGTTTCATCGTCACTAAGTAAGTCAGAGGGATACAGTAAACCTGAAATGAAGCATCGGAATCTATAACTAGTGTCACAGGAATGGTTCAAAACATAGTCAGTACGAAGTGTCAGTCTTCTTGTTCTTAAGTCGGCATTGTGCCTTTTGTATTTAATTCCGATGCAATTTCTGTGTTTCATCGTCAATAAGAAGATCCAAGGCATACAGTAAACCTGGAGTGTAGCATCGGAATCTATAACTAGTGGCACAGGATTGGTTCAAAATATAGACAGTAAGAGGAGTCAGTCTTCGTGTACTTAAGTCGTTATTTTGCCTTTTGTATTTAATTCCGATGCAATTTCTGTGTTTCATCGTCAATAAGAAGGTCCAAGTGATACAGTAAACCTGAAGTGAAGCATCGGAATCTTTAACTAGTGTCACAGGAATGGTTCAAAACATAGTCAGTGAGAAGAGTCAGTCTTCTTGTACTTAAGTCGGCATTGTGCCTTTTGTATTTAATTCCGATGCAATTTCTGTGTTTCATCGTCAACAAGAATGTCCAAGGGATTCAGTAAACCTAAAGTGAAGCATCGGAATCTATAACTAGTGTCACACGAATGGTTCAAAACATAGTCAGCACGAAGTGTCAGTCTTCTTGTACTTAAGTCTGCATTCTGCCTTTCGTATTTAATTCCGATGCAATTTCTGTGTTTCACCGTCAATAAAAAGGTCGGAGGGATACAGTAAATCTGAATTGAAGCATCGGTATCTATAACTAGTGTCACAGTAATGGTTCAAACATAGACAGTAAGAAGAGTCAGTCTCATTGTACTTAACTCGGCATTGTGACTTTTGTATTTAAATCCGATGCAATTTCTGTGTTTCATCGTCAATTAGACGGTCAGAGGGATACAGTAAACCTGGAGTGAAGCATCGGAATCTATAACTAGAGTCACAGTAATGGTTCAAAACATAGACAGTAAGAAGAGTCAGTCTTCATGTACTTAAGTCGTCATTGTGCCTTTTGTATTTAATTCCGATGCAATTTCTGTGTTAATCGTCAATAAGAAGGTCCAAGGGAAACAGTAAACCTGATGTGAAGCATCGGAATCTATAACTAGTGTCACAGGAATGGTTCAAAACATAGACAGTACGAAGAGTCAGTTTTCTGGTACTTAAGTCGCCATTGTGGCTTTTGTATTTAATTCCGATGCTATTTCTGTGTTTCATCGTCAATAAGAAGGTCAGAGGGATACAGTAAACCTGAAGAGAAGCATCGGAATGTATAACTAGTGTCACAGGAATGGTTCTAAACATAGTCAGTAAGAAGAGTCAGTCTTCTTGTCCTTAAGTCGGCATTGTGCCTTTTGTATTTAAATCCGATGCAATATCTGTGTTTCATCGGCAATAAGGTTAGAGGGATACAGTAAACCTGAAGTGAAGCATCGGAATCCAAAACTAGTGTCACAGGAATGGTTCAAAACATAGACAGTAAGAAGAGTCAGTTTTCTTGTACGTAAGTCGGCATTGTGCCTTTTGTATTTAATTCCGATGCAATTTCTGTGTTTCATCGTCAATAAGAAGGTCCAAGGGATACAGTAAACCTGAAGTGAAGCATCGGAATCCACAACTAGAGTAACAGGAACGGTTCAAAACATAGAAATTAAGAAGAGGCAGTCTTCTTGTACTTCAGTCGGCATTGTGCCTTTCTATTTAATTCCGATGCAATTTCTGTGTTTCATCGTCAATAAGAAGGTCCAAGGTATACAGTAAACCTGACGTAAAGCATCGGAATCTATAACTGGTGTCACAGGAATGGTTCAAACTATAGTCAGTAAGAAGATTCAGTCTTCTTGTACTTAAGTTGGCATTGTGCTTTTTGTATTTAATTCCGATGCAATTTCTGTGTTTCATCGTCAATAAGAATGTCCAAGGGATACAGTAAACCTGAAGTGAAGCATCGGAATCTATAACTAGTATCACAGGAATGGTACAAAACATAGCCAGTAGGAAGAGTCAGTGTTCTTGTACTTAAGTCGACATTTTGTATTTTGTATTTAATTCCGATGCAATTTCTGTGTTTCATCGTCAATAAGAAGGTCCAAGTGATACAGTAAACCTGAAGTGAAGCATCGGAATCTACAACTAGTATCACAGGATTGGTTCAAAACATAAACAGTAAGAAGAGTCAGTCTTCTTGTACTTATGTCGGCATTGTGCCTTTACTATTTAATTCCGATGCAATTTCTGTGTTTCATCGTCACTAAGTAAGTCAGAGGGATACAGTAAACCTGAAGTGAAGCATCGGAATCTATAACTAGTGTCACAGGAATGGTTCAAAACATAGTCAGTACGAAGTGTCAGTTTTCTTGTACTTAAGTCGGCATTGTGCCTTTTGTATTTAATGCCCATGCAGTTTCTATGTTTCATCGTCTATAAGAAGGTATAAGGTATACAGTAAACCTGGATTGAAGCATCGGAATCTATAACTAGTGTCACACTAATGGTTCAAAACAAAGTCACTAAGTAGAGTCAGTCTTCTTGTCCTTAAGTCGGCATTGTGCCTTTTGTATTTAATTCCGATGCAATTTCTGTGTTTCATCGTCAATAATAAGGTCCAAGGGATACAGTAAACCCGGAGTGTAGCATCGGAATCTATAACTAGTGTCACAGGATTGGTTCAAAATATAGACAGTAAGAAGAGTCAGTCTTCGTGTACTTAAGTCGTCATTTTGCCTTTTGTATTTAATTCCGATGCAATTTCTGTGTTTCATCGTCAATAAGAAGGTCCAAGGGATACAGTAAACCTGAAGTGAAGCATCGGAATCTTTAACCAGTGTCACAGGAATGGTTCAAAACATAGTCAGTAAGAAGAGTCAGTCTTCTTGTACTTAAGTCGGCATTGTGCCTTTTGTATTTAATTCCGATGCAATTTCTGTGTTTCATCGTCAACAAGAATGTCCAAGGGATACAGTAAACCTAAAGTGAAGCATCTGAATCTATAACTAGTGTCACACGAATGGTTCAAAGCATAGTCAGTACGAAGTGTCAGTCTTCTTGTACTTAAGTCTGCATTCTGCCTTTCGTATTTAATTCCGATGCAATTTCTGTGTTTCACCGTCAATAAAAAGGTCGTAGGGATACAGTAAATCTGAATTGAAGCATCGGAATCTATAACTAGTGTCACAGTAATGGCTCAAACATAGACAGGAAGAAGAGTCAGTCTCATTGTACTTAACTCGGCATTGTGACTTTTGTATTTAAATGCGATGCAATTTCTGTGTTTCATCGTCAATTAGACGGTCAGAGGGATACAGTAAACCTGGAGTGAAGCATCGGAATCTATAACTAGAGTCATAGTAATGGTTCAAAACATAGACAGTAAGAAGAGTCAGTCTTCATGTACTTAATTCGGCATTGTGCGTTTTGTATTTAATTCCGATCCAATTTCTGTGTTTAATCGTCAATAAGAAGGTCCAAGGGAAACAGTAAACCTGATGTGAAGCATCGGAATCTATAACTAGTGTCACAGGAATGGTTCAAAAC
This sequence comes from Schistocerca serialis cubense, assembly GCF_023864345.2. NCBI lineage: Eukaryota > Metazoa > Arthropoda > Insecta > Orthoptera > Acrididae > Schistocerca > Schistocerca serialis. The sequence continues at coordinate 1,078,253,085 of NC_064640.1, read as the reverse complement.
ATAGACAGTACGAAGAGTCAGTTTTCTGGTACTTAAGTCGCCATTGTGGCTTTTGTATTTAATTCCGATGCTATTTCTGTGTTTCATCGTCAATAAGAAGGTCAGAGGGATACAGTAAACCTGAAGAGAAGCATCGGAATGTATAACTAGTGTCACAGGAATGGTTTAAAACATAGTCAGTAAGAAGTGTCAGTCTTCTTGTCCTTAAGTCGGCATTGTGCCTTTTGTATTTAATTCCGATGCAATTTCTGTGTTTCATCGGCAATACGGTCAGAGGGATACAGTAAACCTGAAGTGAAGCATCGGAATCCAAAACTGGTGTCACAGGAATGGTTCAAAACATAGACAGTGAGAAGAGTCAGTTTTCTTGTACGTAAGTCGGCATTGTGCCTTTTGTATTTAATTCCGATGCAATTTCTGTGTTTCATCGTCAATAAGAAGGTCCAAAGTATACAGTAAACCTAAAGTGAAGCATCGGAATCTATAACTAGTGTCACAGGAATGGTTCATAACGTAGTCAGCAAGAAGAGTCAGTCGTCTTGTACTTAAGTCGGCATTGTGCATTTTCTATTTAATTCCGATGCAATATCTGTGTTTCATCGTCAATAAGAAGTTCCAAGGGATACAGTAAACCTGAAGTGAAGCATCGGAATCAACAACTAGTGTCACAGGATTGTTTCAAACATAGACAGTAAGAAGAGTCAGTCTTCTTTTACTTAAATCGGCATTGTGCCTTTTCTATTTAAATCCGATGCAATTACTGTGTTTCATCGTCAATAAGAAGTTCCAAGGGATACAGTAAACCTGAAGTGAAGCATCGGAATCTATAACTAGTGTCACAGGAATGGTTCAAAACATAGTCAGTAAGAAGAAACCATCTTCTTGTACTTAAGTCGGCATTGTGCCTTTCGTATTTAATTCCGATGCAATTTCTGTGTTTCACCGTCAATAAAAAGGTCAGAGGGCTACAGTAAACCTGAAGTGAAGCATCGGAATTTATAACTAGTGTCACAGGAATGGTTCAAACATATACAGTAAGAAGAGTCAGTCTTCTTGTACTTAAGTCGGCATTGTGCTGTTTGTATTTCATTCCGATGCAATTTCTGTGTTTCATCGTCAATAAGAGGGTCAGAGGGTTACAGTAATCATGAAGTGAAGCATCGGAATCTATAACTAGTGTCACAGGAATGGTTCAAAACATAGTCAGTAAGAAGATTCAGTCTTCTTGTCCTTAAGTCGGCTTTGAGCCTTTTGTATTTTATTCCGATGCAATTTCTGTGTTTCATCGTCAATAAGTAGGTCCAAGGGATACAGTAAACCAGGTGTGAAGTACCGGAATCTATAACTAGAGTCACAGTAATGGTTCAAAATATAGACAGTAAGAAGGGTCGGTCCTCTTCTACTTAAGTCGGCATTGTGCCTTTTGTATTTAATCCGATGCAATTTCTGTGATTCATCGTCAATAAGAAGGTCCAAGGGATACAGTAAACCTGAAGTTAAGCATCGGACTCTATAACTAGTGTCACAGAAATGGTTCAAAACATAGACAGTACGAAAAGTCCGTCATCTCATACTTAAGTCGGCATTGTGCCTTTTGTATTTAATTCCGATTCAATATCTTTGTTTCATCGTCAATAAGAAGGTCCAAGGGAAACAGTAAACCTGAAGTGAAGCATCGGAATCTATAACTAGTGTCACAGGAATGGTCTCACAGATAGACAGTACGATGAGACAGTCTTCTTGTACTTAAGTCGGCATTGTGGCTTTTGTAATTAGTTCCGATGCAATTTCTGTGTTTCATCGTCAATAAGAAGGTCAAAGGGATACAGTAAACCTGAAGTGAAGCATCGGAATGTATATCTAGTGTCACAGGACTGGTTCAAACATAATCAGTAAGATGAGTCAGTCTTCTTGTCCTTAAGTCGGCATTGTGCCTTTTGTATTTAATTCCGATGCAATTTCTGTGTTTCATCGTCAATAAGAAGGTCCAAGGGATACAGTAAACCTGAAGTGAAGCATCGGCATCTATAACTAGAGTCACAGGAATGGTTCAAAGCATAGTCAGTAAGAAGAGTCAGTCCTCTTGTACTTAAGTCGACATTGTGCCTTTTCTATTTAATTCCGATGCAATTTCTGTGTTTCATCGTCAATACGAAGGTCCATGGGATACAGTAAAGCTGGAGGGAAGCATCGGAATCTATAACTAGTGTCACAGGAATGGTTCAAATCATAGACAGTAAGAGGAGTCAGTCTTCGGGTACTTAAGTCGGCATTTTGCCTTTTGCATTTAATTCCGATGCAATTTCTGTGTTTCATCGTCAATAAGAAGGTCAGAGGGATACAGTAAACCTGAAGTGATGCATCGGAATCCACAAATAGTGTCACAGGAATGGTTCAAAACATAGACAGTAGGAAGAGGCAGTCTTCTTGTACTTAAGTCGGCATTGTGTGTTTTGTATTTAATTCCGATGCAATTTCTGTGTTTCATCGTCAATAAGAAGGTCCAAGGTATACAGTAAACCTGACGTAAAGCATCGCAATCTATAACTAGTGTCACAGGAATGGTTCAAACTATAATCAGTAAGAAGAGTCAGTCTTCTTGTACTTAAGTCGGCATTGTGCCTTTTCTATTGAATTCCGATGCAATATCTGTGTTTCATCGTCAATAAGAAGGTCCATGGGATACAGTAAACCTGGAGTGAAGCATCGGAATCTGTAATAAGTGTCACAGGAAAGGTTCAAAACAAGGACAGTAAGAAGAGTCAGTCTTCTTGTACTTAAGTCGGCATTGTGCATTTTCTATTTAATTCCGATGCAATTTCTGTGTTTCATCGTCAATAAGAAGGTCAGAGGGATACAATAAAACTGAGGTGAGGCATCGGAATCTATAACTAGTGTCACAGGAATGGTTCAAAACATAGTCAGTAAGAAGAGTCAGTCTTCTTGTACTTATGTCGGCATTGTGCCTTTTGTATCTAATTCCGATGCAATTTCTGTGTTTCATCGTCAATAAGAAGGTCCAAGGGATACAGTAAACCTTGAGTGTAGCATTGGAATCCATAACTAGTGTCACGGGAATGGTTCAAAACATGGACAGTAAGAAGACTCAGTCTTCGTGTACATAAGTCGGCATTTTACCTTTTGTATCTAATTCCGATGCAATTTCTGTGTTTCATCGTCAATAACAAGGTCCACGGGATACAGTAAACCAGAAGTGAAGCATAGGAATCTATAACTAGTGTCATAGGAATGGTTCAAAGCATAGTCAGTAAGAAGAGTCAGTCTTCTTGTACTTAAGTCGGTATTGTGCCTTATGTATTTATTCCCGATGCAATTTCTGTGTTTCATCGTCAATAAGACGGTCCAAGGGATATAGTAAACCTGGAGTGAAGCATCGGAATCTATAACTAGTGTCACAGGAATGGTTCAAAACATAGACAGTTAGGAGAGGCAGTCTTCTTGTACTTAAGTCGGCATTGTGCCTTTTGTATTTAATTCCGATGCAATTTCTGTGTTTCATCGTCAATAAGAATGTCCAAGGGATACAGTAAACCTGAAGTGAAGCATCGGAATCTATGACTAGTAACACAGGAATGGTTAAAATCATTGTCAATAAGAAGAGTCGGTCTTCATGTACTTAAGTCGGCATTGTGCCTTTTGTATTTAATTCCGATGCAATTTATGTGTTTCATCGTCAATAAGACGGTACAAGGGATACAGTAAACCTGAAGTGAAGCGTCGGAATGTATAACTAGTGTCAGAGGAATGGTTCAAATCATAGACAGTAGGAAGAGTCAGTGTTCTTGTACTTAAGTCGGCATTGTGCGTTTTGTATTTCATTCCGATGCAATTTCTGTGTTTCATCGTCAATAAGAAGGTCCAAGGGATACAGTAAACCTGAAGTGAAGCATCGGAATCTACAACTAGTGTCACAGGATTGGTTCAAAACATAGACAGTATGAAGAGTCAGTCTTCTTGTAGTTAAGTCGGCATTGTGCTTTTCTATTTAATTCCAATGCAATTTCTGTGTTTCATCGTCACTATGAAGGTCAGAGGGATACAGTAATCCTGAAGTGAAGCATCGGAATCTATAACTAGTGTCACAGGAATGGTTCAAAACATAGTCAGTAAGAAGAGTCAGTCTTCTTGTACTTAAGTCGGCATTGTGCCGTTCGTATTTAATTCCGATGCAATTTCTGTGTTTCACCGTCAATAAGAAGGTCCAAGGTATACAGCATACCTGAAGTGAAGCATCGGAATCTATAACTAGTGTCACAGGAATGATTCAAAACATAGTCAGTAAGAAGAGTCAGTCTTCTTGTACTTAAGTCGGCATTGTGCCTTTTCTATTTAATTCCGATGCAATTTCTGTGTTTCATCGTCAATAAGAAGGTCCAAGGGATACAGTAAACCTGGAGTGAAGCATCGAAATCTATCAGTATAGTCAAGGGAATGGTTCAAACATAGACAGTAAGAAGAGTCAGTCCTCTTGTACTTAAGTCGACATTGTGCCTTTTGTATTTAATTCCGATGCAATTTCTGTGTTTCATCGTCAATAAGAAGGTCCTAGGGATACAATAAACCTGGAGTGAAGCATCGGAATCTATCACTGTAGTCAAGGGAATGGTTCAAACATAGACAGTAAGGAGAGTCAGTCCTCTTGTACTTAAGTCCACATTGTGCCTTTTCTATTTAATTCCGATGCAATTTCTGTGTTTCATCATCAATAAGAAGGTCAGAGGGATACAATAACCCTGAAGTGAAGCATCGGAATCTATAACTAGTGTCACAGGAATGGTTCAAATCATAGACAGTAAGAAGAGTCAGTCTTCGTGTACTTAAGTCGGCATTTCGCCTTTTGTATTTAATTCCGATGCAATTTCTGTGTTTCATCGTCCATACGAAGGTCAGAGGGATACGGTAAACCTGAAGTGAAGCATCGGAATCCACAACTAGTGTCACAGGAATGGTTCAAAACATAGACAGTAGGAAGAGGCAGTCTTCTTGTAGTTAAGTCGGCATTGTGCTTTTCTATTTAATTCCGATGCAATTTCTGTGTTTCATCGTCACTAAGAAGGTCAGAGGGATACAGTAATCCTGAAGTGAAGCATCGGAATCTATAACTAGTGTCACAGGAATGGTTCAAAACATAGTCAGTAAAAAGAGTCAGTCTTCATGTACTTAAGTCGGCATTGTGCCTTTTCTATTTAATTCCGATGCAATTTCTGTGTTTCATCGTCAATAAGAAGGTCCAAGGGATACAGTAAACCTGGAGTGAAGCATCGAAATCTATCACTATAGTCAAGGGAATGGTTCAAACATAGACAGTAAGAAGAGTCAGTCCTCTTGTACTTAAGTCGATATTGTGACTTTTCTATTTAATTCCGATGCAATTTCTGTGTTTCATCGTCAATAAGAAGGTCCATGGGATACAGTAAAGCTGGAGTGAAGCATCGGAATCTATAACTAGTGTCACAGGAATGGTTCAAATCATAGACAGTAAAAAGAGTCAGTCTTCGTGTACTTAAGTCGGCATTGTGCCTTTTCTATTTAATTCCGATGCAATTTCTGTGTTTCATCGTCAATAAGAAGGTCAGAGGGATACAATAAAACTGAGGTGAGGCATCGGAATCTATAACTAGTGTCACAGGAATGGTTCAAAACATAGTCAGTAAGAAGAGTCAGTCTTCTTGTACTTATGTCGGCAATGTGCCTTTTGTATCTAATTCCGATGCAATTTCTGTGTTTCATCGTCAATAAGAAGGTATAAGGGATACAGTAAACCTGGAGTGTAGCATTGGAATCCATAAATAGTGTCACAGGAATGGTTCAAAACATGGACAGTAAGAAGAGTCAGTCTTCGTGTACATAAGTCGGCATTTTACCTTTTGTATCTAATTCCGATGCAATTTCTGTGTTTCGTCGTCAATAACAAGGTCCACGGGATACAGTAAACCAGAAGTGAAGCATAGGAATCTGTAACAAGTGTCACAGGAATGGTTCAAAGCATAGTCACTAAGAAGAGTCAGTCTTCTTGTACTTAAGTCGGCATTGTGCCATTTGTATTTATTTCCGATGCAATTTCTGTGTTTCATCGTCAATAAGACGGTCCAAGGGATATAGTAAACCTGGAGTGAAGCATCGGAATCTATAACTAGTGTCACAGGAATGGTTCAAAACATAGACAGTAAGGAGAGTCAGTCTTCTTGTACTTAAGTCGGCATTGTGCCTTTTGTATTTAATTCCGATGCAATTTCTGTGTTTCATCGTCAATAAGAATATCCAAGGGATACAGTAAACCTGAAGTGAAGCATCGGAATCTATGACTAGTAACACAGGAATGGTTAAAATCATTGTCAATAACAAGAGTCGGTCTTCATGTACTTAAGTCGGCATTGTGCCTTTTGTATTTAATTCCGATGCAATTTATGTGTTTCATCGTCAATAAGACGGTACAAGGGATACAGTAAACCTGAAGTGAAGCGTCGGAATCTATAACTAGTGTCAGAGGAATGGTTCAAATCATAGACAGTAGGAAGAGTCAGTGTTCTTGTACTTAAGTCGGCATTGTGCGTTTTGTATTTCATTCCGATGCAATTTCTGTGTTTCATCGTCAATAAGAAGGTCCAAGGGATACAGTAAACCTGAATTGAAGCATCGGAATCTACAACTAGTGTCACAGGATTGGTTCAAAACATAGACAGTATGAAGCGTCAGTCTTCTTGTAGTTAAGTCGGCATTGTGCTTTTCTATTTAATTCCGATGCAATTTCAGTGTTTCATCGTCACTAAGAAGGTCAGAGGGATACAGTAATCCTGAAGTGAAGCATCGGAATCTATAACTAGTGTCACAGGAATGGTTCAAAACATAGTCAGTAAGAAGAGTCAGTCTTCTTGTACTTAGGTCGGCATTGTGCCGTTCGTATTTAATTCCGATGCAATTTCTGTGTTTCACCGTCAATAAGAAGGTCCAAGGTAAACAGCATACCTGAAGTGAAGCATCGGAATCTATAACTAATGTCACAGGAATGATTCAAAATATAGTCAGTAAGAAGAGTCAGTCTTCTTGTACTTAAGTCGGCATTGTGCCTTTTGTATTTAATTCCGATGCAATTTCTGTGTTTCATCGTCAATAAGAAGGTCCTAGGGATACAATAAACCTGGAGTGAAGCATCGGAATCTATCACTGTAGTCAAGGGAATGGTTCAAACATAGACAGTAAGAAGAGTCAGTCCTCTTGTACTTAAGTCCACATTGTGCCTTTTCTATTTAATTCCGATGCAATTTCTGTGTTTCATCATCAATAAGAAGGTCAGAGGGATACAATAACCCTGAAGTGAAGCATCGGAATCTATATCTAGTGTCACAGGAATGGTTCAAATCATAGACAGTAAGAAGAGTCAGTCTTCGTGTACTTAAGTCGGCATTTCGCCTTTTGTATTTAATTCCGATGCAATTTCTGTGTTTCATCGTCCATACGAAGGTCAGAGGGATACAGTAAACCTGAATTGAAGCATCGGAATCCACAACTAGTGTCACAGGAATGGTTCAAAACATAGACAGTAGGAAGAGGCAGTCTTCTTGTAGTTAAGTCGGCATTGTGCTTTTCTATTTAATTCCGATGCAATTTCTGTGTTTCATCGTCACTAAGAAGGTCAGAGGGATACAGTAATCCTGAAGTGAAGCATCGGAATCTATAACTAGTGTCACAGGAATGGTTCAAAACATAGTCAGTAAAAAGAGTCAGTCTTCATGTACTTAAGTCGGCATTGTGCCTTTTCTATTTAATTCCGATGCAATTTCTGTGTTTCATCGTCAATAAGAAGGTCCAAGGGATACAGTAAACCTAGAGTGAAGCATCGAAATCTATCACTATAGTCAAGGGAATGGTTCAAACATAGACAGTAAGAAGAGTCAGTCCTCTTGTAGTTAAGTCGATATTGTGACTTTTCTATTTAATTCCGATGCAATTTCTGTGTTTCATCGTCAATAAGAAGGTCCATGGGATACAGTAAAGCTGGAGTGAAGCATCGGAATCTATAACTAGTGTCACAGGAATGGTTCAAATCATAGACAGTAAAAAGAGTCAGTCTTCGTGTACTTAAGTCGGCATTGTGCCTTTTCTATTTAATTCCGATGCAATTTCTGTGTTTCATCGTCAAGAAGAAGGTCAGAGGGATACAATAAAACTGAGGTGAGGCATCGGAATCTATAACTAGTGTCACAGGAATGGTTCAAAACATAGTCAGTAAAAAGAGTCAGTCTTCATGTACTTAAGTCGGCATTGTGCCTTTTCTATTTAATTCCGATGCAATTTCTGTGTTTCATCGTCAATAAGAAGGTCCAAGGGATACAGTAAAACTGGAGTGAAGCATCGAAATCTATCACTATAGTCAAGGGAATGGTTCAAACATAGACAGTAAGAAGAGTCAGTCCTCTTGTACTTAAGTCGATATTGTGACTTTTCTATTTAATTCCGATGCAATTTCTGTGTTTCATCGTCAATAAGAAGGTCCATGGGATACAGTAAAGCTGGAGTGAAGCATCGGAATCTATAACTAGTGTCACAGGAATGGTTCAAAACATAGTCAGTAAGAAGAGTCAGTCCTCTTGTACTTATGTCGGCAATGTGCCTTTTGTATCTAATTCCGATGCAATTTCTGTGTTTCATCGTCAATAAGAAGGTATGAGGGATACAGTAAACCTGGAGTGTAGCATTGGAATCCATAACTAGTGTCACAGGAATGGTTCAAAACATGGACAGTAAGATGAGTCAGTCTTCGTGTACATAAGTCGGCATTTTACCTTTTGTATCTAATTCCGATGCAATTTCTGTGTTTCGTCGTCAATAACAAGGTCCACGGGATACAGTAAACCAGAAGTGAAGCATAGGAATCTGTAACTAGTGTCACAGGAATGGTTCAAAGCATAGTCAGTAAGAAGATTCAGTTTTCTTGTACTTAAGTCGGCATTATGCTTTTGTATTTATTTCCGATGCAATTTCTGTGTTTCATCGTCAATAAGACGGTCCAAGGGATATAGTAAACCTGAAGTGAAGCGTCGGAATCTATAACTAGTGTCAGAGAAATGGTTCAAATCATAGACAGTAGGAAGAGTCAGTGTTCCTGTACTTAAGTCGGCATTGTGCGTTTTGTATTTCATTCCGATGCAATTTCTGTGTTTCATCGTCAATAAGAAGGTCCAAGGGATACAGTAAACCTGAATTGAAGCATCGGAATCTACAACTAGTGTCACAGGATTGGTTCGAAACATAGACAGCATGAAGAGTCAGTCTTCTTGTAGTTAAGTCGGCATTGTGCTTTTCTATTTAATTCCGATGCAATTTCCGTGTTTCATCGTCACTAAGGAGGTCAGAGGGATACAGTAATCCTGCAGTGAAGCATCGGAATCTATAACTAGTGTCACAGGAATGTTTCAAATCATAGTCAGTAAGAAGAGGCAGTCTTCTTGTACTTAAGTCGGCATAGTGCCTTTTGTATTTAATTCCGATGCAATTTCTGTGTTTCATCGTCAATAAGAGGGTCCAAGGGATACAGTAAACCTGGAGTGTAACATTGGAATCTATAACTAGTGTCACAGGAATGGTTCAAAACATAGACAGGAAGAAGAGTCAGTCTTCGTGTACTTAAGTCGGCATTTTGCCTTTTCTATTTAATTCCGATGCAATTTCTGTGTTTCATCGTCAATAAGAATGTCCAAGGGATACAGTAAACCAGAAATGAAGCATCGGAATCAATAACTAGTGTCACAGGAATGGTTCAAAGCATAGTCAGTAAGAAGAGTCAGTCTTCTTGTCCTTAAGTTTGCATTCAACCTTTCGTATTTAATTCCGATGCAATTTCTGTGTTTCATCGTCAATAAGACGGTCCAACGGATATAGTAAACCTGGAGTGAAGCATCGGAATCTATAACTAGTGTCACAGGAATGGCTCAGAACATAGACAGTAAGAAGAGTCAGTCTTCTTGTCCTTAAGTCGGCATTGTGCCTTATGTATTTAATTCCGATGCGATTTCTGTGTTTCATCGTCAATAAGTAGGTCCTAGGGATACAGTAAACCTGGTGTGAAGCACCGGAATCTATAACTAGAGTCACAGTAATGGTTCAAAACATAGACAGTAAGAAGAGTTGGTCTTCTTGTCCTTAAGTCGGCATTGTGTCTTTTGTATTTAATTCCGATGCAATGTCAGTGTTTCATCGTCAATAAGAAGGTCCAAGGGATACAGTAAACCTGAAGAACCATTGGAATCCATAACTAGTGTCACTGGAATGGTTCAAAATATAGACAGTAAGAAGAGTCAGTCTTCTTGTACTTAAGTATGCTTTGTGTCTTTTCTATTTAATTCCGATGCAGTTTCTGTGATTCATCGTCAATAAGAAAGTCCATGGGATACAGTAAACCTCAAGTGAAGCATCGGACCCTATAACTAGTGTCACAGAAATGGTTCAAAACATAGACAGTACGAAGAGTCAGTCTTCTTGTACTTAAGTCGGCATTGTGGCTTTTGTATTTAATTCCGATGCAATTTTGTGTTTCTTCTTCAATAAGAAGGTCAGAGGGATACAGTAAACCAGAAGTGAAGCATCGGAATCTATAACTAGTGTCACAGGAATGGTTCAAAACATAGTCAGTAAGAAGAGTCAGTCTTCTTGTCCTTAAGTCGGCATTGTGCCTTTTCTATTTAATTCCGATGCAATTTCTGTGTTTCATCGTCAATAAGAGGGTACAAGGGATACAGTAAACGTGGAGTGAAGCATCGGAATCTATCACTATTGTCACAGGAATGGTTCAAAACATAGACAGTAAGAAGAGTCAGTCCTCTTGTACTTAAGTCGACATTGTGTCTTTTCTATTTAATTCCGATGCAATTTCTGTCTTTCATCGTCAATAAAAAGGTCAGAGGGATACAATAAACCTGAAGTGAAGCATCGGAATCTATCACTAGTGTCACAGGAATGGTTCAAAACATAGACAGTAAGAAGAGTCAGTCTTCTTGTACTTAAGTCGGCATTGTGCCTTTTCTATTTAATTCCGATGCAATTTCTGTGATTCATAGTCAATAAGGAAGTCCATGGGATACAGTAAACCTGAAGTGAAGCATCGGACCCTATAACTAGTGTCACAGAGATGGTTCAAAACATAGACAGTACGAAGAGTCAGTCTTCTTGTACTTATGTCGGCATTGTGGCTTTTGTATTTAATTCCGATGCAATTTCTGTGTTTCATCGTCAATAAGAAGGTCAGAGGGATACAGTAAACCAGAAGTGAAGCATCGGAATCTATAACTAGTGTCACAGGAATGGTTCAAAATATAGTCAGTAAGAAGTGTCAGTCTTCTTGTCACTAAGTCGGCATTGTGCCTTTTGTATTTAATTCCGGTGCAATATATGTGTTTCATCGGCAATAAGGTCAGAGGGATACAGTAAACCTGAAGTCAAGCATCGGAATCTATAACTAGTGTCACAGGAATAGTTCAAAACATAGACAGTAGGAAGAGTCAGTCTTCTTGTACTTAAGTCGGCATTGTGCCATTTCTATTTAATTCCGATGCAATTTCTGTGTTTCATCGTCAATAAGAAGGTACAGGGGATACAGTAAACCTGGAGTGAAGCATCGGAATCTATCACTAGTGTCACAGGAATGGTTCAAAATATAGACGGCAAGAAGAGTCAATCCTCTTGTACTAAAGTCGGCATTGTGCCTTTTGTATTTAATTCCGATGCAATTTCAGTGTTTCATCGTCAATAAGTAGGTCCTAGGGATACAGTCAACCTGGAGTGAAGCACCGGAATCTATAACTAGAGTCACAGTAATGGTTCAAAACATAGACAGTAAGAAGAGTCGGTCTTCTTGTCCTTAAGTCGGCATTGTGCCTTTTGTATTTAATTCCGATGCAACTTCAGTGTTTCAACGTCAATAAGAAGGTCCAAGGGATACAGTAAACCTGAAGAAGCTTCGGAATCTATAACTAGTGTCACTGGAATGGTTCAAAATATAGACAGTAAGAAGAGTCAGTCTTCATGTACTTAAGTCGGCATTGTGCCTTTTCTATTTAATTCCGATGCAATTTCTGTGATTCATCGTCAATAAGAAAGTCCATGGGATACAGTAAACCTGAAGTGAAGCATCGGACCCTATAACTAGTGTCACAGAAATGGTTCAAAACATAGACAGTACGAAGAGTCAGTCTTCTTGTACTTAAGTCGGCATTGTGGCTTTTGTATTTAATTCCGAAGCAATTTCTGTGTTTCATCGTCAATAAGAAGGTCAGAGGGATACAGTAAACCAGAAGTGAAGCATCGGAATCTATAACTAGCGTCACAGGAATGGTTCAAAACATAGTCAGTAAGAAGAGTCTGTCTTCTTGTCCTTAAGTCGGCATTGTGCCTTTTGTATTTAATTCCGATGCAATATCTGTGTTTCATCGGCAATAAGGTCAGAGGGATACAGTAAAACTGACGTGAAGCATCGGAATCTATAACTAGTGTCACAGGAATAGTTCAAAACATAGACAGTAGGAAGAGTCAGTCTTCTTGTACTTAAGTCGGCATTGTGCCTGTTCTATTTAATTCCGATGCAAATTCCGTGTTTCATCGTCAATAAGAAGGTCCAAGGGATACAGTAAACCTGAAGTGAAGCATCGGAATCTATAACTAGTGTCACACTAATGGTTCAAAACAAAGTCAGTAAGAAGAGTCAGTCTTCTTGTCCTTAAGTCGGCAGTGTGCCTTTTGTATTTAATTCCGATGCAATTTCTGTGTTTCATCGTCAATAAGAAGGTACAAGGGATACAGTAAACCTGGAGTGCAGCATCGGAATCTATAACTAGTGTCACAGGAATGGTTCAAACCATAGACAGTAAGAAGAGTCAGTCTTCGTGTACTTAAGTTTGCATTGTGCCTTTTGTATTTGATTCCGATGCAATATCTGTGTTTCATCGTCAATAAGAAGGTCAGAGGCATACAGTAAACCTGGAGTGAAGCATCGGAATCTCTAAATAGATTCACAGTAATGGTTCAAAACATAGACGGTAAGAAGAGTCAGTCTTCTTGTACTTAAGTCGGCATTGTGGCTTTTGTATTTAATTCCGATGCAATTTCTGTGTTTCATCGTCAATAAGAAGGTCAGAGGGATACAGTAAACCTGAAGAGAAGCATCGGAATCTATAACTAGTGTCACAGGAATGGCTCAAACATAGTCAATAAGAAGAGTCAGTCTTCTTGTCCTTAAGTCGCCATTGTGCCCTTTGTATTTCATTCCGATGCAATTTCTTTGTTTCATCGGCAATAATTTCAGAGGGATACAGTAAAAGCTGAAGTCAAGCATCGGAATCTATAACTAGTGTCACAGGAATGGTTCAAAACATAGACAGTAAGAAGAGTCAGTCTTCTTGTACTTAAGTCGGCATTGTGCCTTTTCTGTTTAATTCCGATGCAATATCTGTGTTTAATCGTCAATAAGAAGGTCCAAAGTATACAGTAAACCTGAAGTGAAGAATCGAATCTATTACTAGTGTCACAGGAATGGTTCATAACATAGTCAGAAAGAAGAGTCAGTCTTCTTGTACTTAAGTCGGCATTGTGCACTTTCTATTTAATTCCGATGGAATTTTTGAGTTTCATCGTCAATAAGAAGGTCCAAGGTCACCTGGTTCAAAACATAGACAGTAAGAAGAGTCAGTCTTCTTGTACTTAAGTCGGCATTGTGTCTTTTCTATTTAATTCCGATGCAATTTCTGTGTTTCATCGTCAATAAAGTCAGAGGGATACAATATACCAGGAGTGAAGCATCGGAATCTATAAGTAGTGTCACAGGAATGATTCAAAACATAGACAGTAAGAAGAGTCAGTCTTCGTGTACGTACGTCGGCATTTTGCCTTTTGTATTTAATTCCGATGCAATTTCTGTGTTTCATCGTCAATAAGAAGGTCCAAGGGATACAGAAAACCTGAAGTGAAGCATCGGAATCTATAACTATTGTCACCGGAATGGTTCAAAACATAGTCAGTAAGAAGAGTCAGTAAGAAGAGTCAGTCTTCTTGTACTTAAGTCGGCATTGTGCCTAATGTATTTAATTCCGATGCAATTTCTGTGTTTCATCGTCAATAAGAAGGTCCAAGGGATATAGTAAACCTGGAGTGAAGCATCGGAATCTACAACTAGTGTCACAGGAATGGTTCAAAACATAGACAGTAAGAAGAGTCAGTCTTCTTGTACTTAAGTTGGCATAGTGCCTTTTGTATTTAAATCCGATGCTATTTCTGAGTTTCATCGTCAATTAGAAGGTCAGAGGGATACAGTAAACCTGAAGTGAAGCATCGGTATCTATAACTAGTGTCACAGAAATGGTTCAAAGCATAGTCAGTAAGAAGAGTCAGTCTTCTTGTCCTTAAGTCGGTATATTGCCTTTTGTATTTAATTCCGATGCAATTTCTGCGTTTCATCGTCAATAAGAAGGTCCAAGGGATATAGTAAACCTGGAGTGAAGCATCGGAATCTACAACTAGTGTCACAGGAATGGTTCAAAACATAGACAGTAAGAAGAGTCAGTCTTCTTGAACTTTAGTCGGCATTGTGCCTTTTGTATTTAATTCCGATGCAATTTCTGTGTTTCATCGTCTATAAGAATGTCCAAGAGATACAGTAAACCTGAAGTGAAGCATCGGAATCTATAACTAGTATCACAGGAATGGTTCAAATCATTGTCAATAAGAAGAGTCGGTCTTCATGTACTTAGGTCGGCATTGTGCCTTTTGTATTTAATTTCGATGCTATTTCTGTGTTTCATCGTCAATAAGAATGTCCAAGATATACAGTAAACCTGAAGTGAAGCATCGGAATCTATAACTAGTATCACAGGAATGGTTCAAATCATTGTCAATAAGAAGAGTCGGTCTTCATGTACTTAGGTCGGCCTTGTGCGTTTTGTATTTAATTTCGATGCTATTTCTGTGTTTCATCGTCAATAAGAAGGTCAGAGGGATACAATAAAACTGAGGTGAGGCATCGGAATCTATAACTAGTGTCACAGGAATGGTTCAAAACATAGTCAGTAAGAAGAGTCAGTCTTCTTGTACTTAAGTCGGCATTGTGCCGTTCGTATTTAATTCCGATGCAATTTCTGTGTTTCACCGTCAATAAGAAGGTCCAAGGTATACAGCATACCTGAAGTGAAGCATCGGAATCTATAACTAGTGTCACAGGAATGATTCAAAACATAGTCAGTAATAAGAGTCAGTCTTCTTGTACTTAAGTCGGCATTGTGCCTTTTCTATTTAATTCCGATGCAATTTCTGTGTTTCATCGTCAATAAGAAGGTCCAAGGGATACAGTAAACCTGGAGTGAAGCATCGAAATCTATCACTATAGTCAGGGGAATGGTTCAAACATAGACAGTAAGAAGAGTCAGTCCTCTTGTACTTAAGTCGATATTGTGCCTTTTCTATTTGAATCCGATGCAATTTCTGTGTTTCATCGTCAATAAGAAGGTCCATGGGATACAGTAAAGCTGGAGTGAAGCATCGGAATCTATAACTAGTGTCACAGGAATGGTTCAAATCACAGACAGTAAGAAGAGTCAGTCTTCGTGTACTTAAGTCGGCATTGTGCCTTGTGTATTTAATTCCGATGCAATTTCTGTGTTTCATCGTCAATAAGAATATCCAAGGGATACAGTAAACCTGAAGTGAAGCATCGGAATCTATGACTAGTAACACAGGAATGGTTAAAATCATTGTCAATAAGAAGAGTCGGTCTTCATGTACTTAAGTCGGCATTGTGCCTTTTGTATTTAATTCCGATGCAATTTATGTGTTTCATCGTCAATAAGACGGTACAAGGGATACAGTAAACCTGAAGTGAAGCGTCGGAATCTATAACTAGTGTCAGAGGAATGGTTCAAATCATAGACAGTAGGAAGAGTCAGTGTTCTTGTACTTAAATCAGCATTGTGCGTTTTGTATTTCATTCCGATGCAATTTCTGTGTTTCATCGTCAATAAGAAGGTCCAAGGGATACAGTAAACCTGAATTGAAGCATCGGAATCTACAACTAGTGTCACAGGATTGGTTCAAAACATAGACAGTATGAAGAGTCAGTCTTCTTGTAGTTAAGTCGGCATTGTGCTTTTCTATTTAATTCCAATGCAATTTCTGTGTTTCATCGTCACTAAGACGGTCAGAGGGATACAGTAATCCTGAAGTGAAGCATCGGAATCCATAACTAGTGTCACAGGAATGGTTCAAACATAGTCAGTAAGAAGAGTCAGTCTTCTTGTACTTAAGTCGGCATTGTGCCGTTCGTATTTAATTCCGATGCAATTTCTGTGTTTCACCGTCAATAAGAAGGTCCAAGGTATACAGCATACCTGAAGTGAAGCATCGGAATCTATAACTAGTGTCACAGGAATGATTCAAAACATAGTCAGTAAGAAGAGTCAGTCTTCTTGTACTTAAGTCGGCATTGTGCCTTTTCTATTTAATTCCGATGCAATTTCTGTGTTTCATCGTCAATAAGAAGGTCCTAGGGATACAGTAAACCTGGAGTGAAGCATCGGAATCTATCACTGTAGTCAAGGGAATGGTTCAAACATAGACAGTAAGAAGAGTCAGTCCTCTTGTACTTAAGTCCACATTGTGCCTTTTCTATTTAATTCCGATGCAATTTCTGTGTTTCATCATCAATAAGAAGGTCAGAGGGATACAATAACCCTGAAGTGAAGCATCGGAATCTATAACTAGTGTCACAGGAATGGTTGAAATCATAGACAGTAAGAAGAGTCAGTCTTCGTGTACTTAAGTCGGCATTTCGCCTTTTGTATTTAATTCCGATGCAATTTCTGTGTTTCATCGTCCATAAGAAGGTCAGAGGGATACGGTAAACCTGAAGTGAAGCATCGGAATCCACAACTAGTGTCACAGGAATGGTTCAAAACATAGTATGAAGAGGCAGTCTTCTTGTACTTAATTCGGCATTGTGCATTTTGTATTTAATTACGATGCAATTTCTGTGTTTCATCCTAAATAAGAAGGTCCATGGTATACAGTAAACCTGACGTAAAGCATCGGAAAATTTAACTAGTGTCACAGGAATGGTTCAAACTATAATCAGTAAGAAGAGTCAGTCTTCTTGTACTTAAGTCGGCATTGTGCCTTTTCCATTGAATTCCGATGCAATGTCTGTGTTTCATCGTCAATAAGAAGGTCCAAGGGATACAGTAAACCTGGAGTGAAGCATCGGAATCTATAACAAGTGTCACAGGAAAGGTTCAAAACAAGGACGGTAAGAAGAGTCAGTCTTCTTGTACTTAAGGCGGCATTGTGTCTTTTCTATTTAATTCCGATGCAATTTCTGTGATTCATCGTCAATAAGAAAGTCCAAGGTATACAGCATACCTGAAGTGAAGCATCGGAATCTATAACTAGTGTCACAGGAATGATTCAAAACATAGTCCGTAAGAAGAGTCAGTCTTCTTGTACTTAAGTCGGCATTGTGCCTTTTCTATTTAATTCCGATGCAATTTCTGTGTTTCATCGTCAATAAGAAGGTCCTAGGGATACAGTAAACCTGGAGTGAAGCATCGGAATCTATCACTGTAGTCAAGGGAATGGTTCAAACATAGACAGTAAGAAGAGTCAGTCCTCTTGTACTTAAGTCCACATTGTGCCTTTTCTATTTAATTCCGATGCAATTTCTGTGTTTCATCATCAATAAGAAGGTCAGAGGGATACAATAACCCTGAAGTGAAGCATCGGAATCTATAACTAGTGTCACAGGAATGGTTGAAATCATAGACAGTAAGAAGAGTCAGTCTTCGTGTACTTAAGTCGGCATTTCGCCTTTTGTATTTAATTCCGATGCAATTTCTGTGTTTCATCGTCCATAAGAAGGTCAGAGGGATACAGTAAACCTGAAGTGAAGCATCGGAATCCACAACTAGTGTCACAGGAATGGTTCAAAACATAGTATGAAGAGGCAGTCTTCTTGTACTTAATTCGGCATTGTGCATTTTGTATTTAATTACGATGCAATTTCTGTGTTTCATCCTAAATAAGAAGGTCCATGGTATACAGTAAACCTGACGTAAAGCATCGGAAAATTTAACTAGTGTCACAGGAATGGTTCAAACTATAATCAGTAAGAAGAGTCAGTCTTCTTGTACTTAAGTCGGCATTGTGCCTTTTCTATTGAATTCCGATGCAATGTCTGTGTTTCATCGTCAATAAGAAGGTCCAAGGGATACAGTAAACCTGGAGTGAAGCATCGGAATCTATAACAAGTGTCACAGGAAAGGTTCAAAACAAGGACGGTAAGAAGAGTCAGTCTTCTTGTACTTAAGTCGGCATTGTGTCTTTTCTATTTAATTCCGATGCAATTTCTGTGTTTCATCGTCAATAAGAAAGTCCATGGGATACAGTAAACCTGAAGTGAAGCATCGGACCCTATAACTAGTGTCACAGAAATGGTTCAAAACATAGACAGTATGAAGAGTCTGTCTTCTTGTACTTAAGTCGGCATTGTGGCTTTTGTATTTAATTCCGAAGCAATGTCTGTGTTTCATCGTCAATAAGAAGGTCAGAGGGATACAATAAACCTGAAGTGAAGCATCGGAATCTATAACTAGTGTCACAGGAATAGTTCAAAACATAGACAGTAGGAAGAGTCAGTCTTCTTGTACTTAAGTCGGCATTGTGCCTTTTCTATTTAAGTCCGATGCAATTTCAAAGTCAATAAGATGGTACAAGGGATACAGTAAACCTGGAGTGAAGCATCGGAATCTATCACTAGTGTCACAGGAATGGTTCAAAGCATAGACAGTAGGAAGAGTCAGTCCTCTTGTACTTAAGTCGAAATTGTGCCTTTTCTATTTAATTCCGATACAATTTCTGTGTTTCATCGTCCATAAGAAGGTCAGAGGGATACAATAAACCTGAAGTGAAGCATCGGAATCTATAACTAGTGGCACATAAATGGTTCAAAACATAGACAGTAAGAAGAGTCAATCTTCGTGTACTTAAGTGGGCATTTTGCCTTTTGTATTTAATTCCGATGCAGTTTCTGTGTTTCTTCGTCAGTATGAAGGTCCAAGGGATACAGTAAACCTGAAGTAAAGCATGGGAATCTATAACTAGTGTCACAGGAATGGTTCAAAACATAGTCATTAAGAAGAGTCAGTCTTCTTGTACATAAGTCGGCATTGTGACTTTTCCATTTAATTCCGATGCTATTTAAGTGTTTCATCGTCTATAACAAGGTCCAAGGTATACAGTAAACCTGGAGTGAAGCATCGGAATCTATAACTAGTGTCACAGGAATGGTTCAAAACATAGTCAGTAAGAAAAGTCAGTCTTCTTGTACTTATGTCGGCAATGTGCCTTTTGTATCTAATTCGGATGCAATTTCTGTGTTTCATCGTCAATAAGAAGGTCCAAGGGATACAGTAAACCTGGAGTGTAGCATTGGAATCCATAACTAGTGTCACAGGAATGGTTCAAAACATGGACAGTAAGAAGAGTTAGTCTTCGTGTACATAAGTCGGCATTTTACCTTTTGTATCTAATTTCGATGCAATTTCTGTGTTTCATCGTCAATAACAAGGTCCACGGGATACAGTAAACCAGAAGTGAAGCATAGGAATCTATAACTAGTGTCACAGGAATGGTTCAAATCATAGTCAGTTCGAAGAGTCAGTCTTCTTGTACTTAAGTCGGCATTTTGCCTTTTGTATTTATTTCCGATGCAATTTCTATGTTTCATCGTCAATAAGACGGTCCAAGGGATATAGTAAACCTGGAGTGAAGCATCGGAATCTATAACTAGTGTCACAGGAATGGTTCAAAACATAGACAGTAAGGAGAGTCAGTCTTCTTGTACTTAAGTCGGCATTGTGCCTTGTGTATTTAATTCCGATGCAATTTCTGTGTTTCATCGTCAATAAGAATATCCAAGGGATACAGTAAACCTGAAGTGAAGCATCGGAATCTATGACTAGTAACACAGGAATGGTTAAAATCATTGTCAATAAGAAGAGTCGGTCTTCATGTACTTAAGTCGGCATTGTGCCTTTTGTATTTAATTCCGATACAATTTATGTGTTTCATCGTCAATAAGACGGTACAAGGGATACAGTAAACCTGAAGTGAAGCGTCGGAATCTATAACTAGTGTCAGAGGAATGGTTCAAATCATAGACAGTAGGAAGAGTCAGTGTTCTTGTACTTAAGTCGGCATTGTGCCTTTTCTATTTAATTCCGATGCAATTTCTGTGATTCATCGTCAATAAGAAAGTCCATGGGATACAGTAAACCTGAAGTGAAGCATCGGACCCTATAACTAGTGTCACAGAAATGGTTCAAAACATAGACAGTATGAAGAGTCTGTCTTCTTGTACTTAAGTCGGCATTGTGGCTTTTGTATTTAATTCCGAAGCAATTTCTGTGTTTCATCGTCAATAAGAAGGTCAGAGGGATACAATAAACCTGAAGTGAAGCATCGGAATCTATAACTAGTGTCACATAAATGGTTCAAAACATAGACAGTAAGAAGAGTCAGTCTTCGTGTACTTAAGTGGGCATTTTGCCTTTTGTATTTAATTCCGATGCAGTTTCTGTGTTTCTTCGTCAGTATGAAGGTCCAAGGGATACAGTAAACCTGAAGTAAAGCATGGGAATCTATAACTAGTGTCACAGGAATGGTTCAAAACATAGTCATTAAGAAGAGTCAGTCTTCTTGTACATAAGTCGGCATTGTGACTTTTCCATTTAATTCCGATGCTATTTATGTGTTTCATCGTCTATAACAAGGTCCAAGGTATACAGTAAACCTGGAGTGAAGCATCGGAATCTAAAACTAGTGTCACAGGAATGGTTCAAAACATAGTCAGTAAGAAGAGTCAGTCTTCTTGTACTTATGTCGGCAATGTGCCTTTTGTATCTAATTCCGATGCAATTTCTGTGTTTCATCGTCAATAAGAAGGTCCAAGGGATACAGTAAACCTGGAGTGTAGCATTGGAATCCATAACTAGTGTCACAGGAATGGTTCAAAACATGGACAGTAAGAAGAGTTAGTCTTCGTGTACATAAGTCGGCATTTTACCTTTTGTATCTAATTTCGATGCAATTTCTGTGTTTCATCGTCAATAACAAGGTCCACGGGATACAGTAAACCAGAAGTGAAGCATAGGAATCTATAACTAGTGTCACAGGAATGGTTCAAATCATAGTCAGTAAGAAGAGTCAGTCTTCTTGTACTTAAGTCGGCATTGTGCCTTTTGTATTTATTTCCGATGCAATTTCTATGTTTCATCGTCAATAAGACGGTCCAAGGGATATAGTAAACCTGGAGTGAAGCATCGGAATCTATAACTAGTGTCACAGGAATGGTTCAAAACATAGACAGTAAGGAGAGTCAGTCTTCTTGTACTTAAGTCGGCATTGTGCCTTGTGTATTTAATTCCGATGCAATTTCTGTGTTTCATCGTCAATAAGAATATCCAAGGGATACAGTAAACCTGAAGTGAAGCATCGGAATCTATGACTAGTAACACAGGAATGGTTAAAATCATTGTCAATAAGAAGAGTCGGTCTTCATGTACTTAAGTCGGCATTGTGCCTTTTGTATTTAATTCCGATACAATTTATGTGTTTCATCGTCAATAAGACGGTACAAGGGATACAGTAAACCTGAAGAGAAGCGTCGGAATCTATAACTAGTGTCAGAGGAATGGTTCAAATCATAGACAGTAGGAAGAGTCAGTGTTCTTGTACTTAAGTCAGCATTGTGCGTTTTGTATTTCATTCCGATGCAATTTCTGGGTTTCATCGTCAATAAGAAGGTCCAAGGGATACAGTAAACCTGAATTGAAGCATCGGAATCTACAACTAGTGTCACAGGATTGGTTCAAAACATAGACAGTATGAAGAGTCAGTCTTCTTGTACTTAAGTCGGCATTGTGCCTTTTCTATTTAATTCCAATGCAATTTCTGTGTTTCATCGTCCATAAGAAGGTCAGAGGGATACAGTAAACCTGAAGTGAAGCATCGGAATCCACAACTAGTGTCACAGGAATGGTTCAAAACATAGTATGAAGAGGCAGTCTTCTTGTACTTAATTCGGCATTGTTCATTTTGTATTTAATTACGATGCAATTTCTGTGTTTCATCCTAAATAAGAAGGTCCATGGTATACAGTAAACCTGACGTAAAGCATCGGAAAATTTAACTAGTGTCACAGGAATGGTTCAAACTATAATCAGTAAGAAGAGTCAGTCTTCTTGTACTTAAGTCGGCATTGTGCCTTTTCTATTGAATTCCGATGCAATGTCTGTGTTTCATCGTCAATAAGAAGGTCCAAGGGATACAGTAAACCTGGAGTGAAGCATCGGAATCTATAACAAGTGTCACAGGAAAGGTTCAAAACAAGGACGGTAAGAAGAGTCAGTCTTCTTGTACTTAAGTCGGCATTGTGTCTTTTCTATTTAATTCCGATGCTATTTCTGTGATTCATCGTCAATAAGAAAGTCCATGGGATACAGTAAACTTCAAGTGAAGCATCGGACCCTATAACTAGTGTCACAGAAATGGTTCAAAACGTAGACAGTACGAAGAGTCAGTCTTCTTGTACTTAAGTCGGCATTGTGGCTTTTGTATTTAATTCCGATGCAATTTTGTGTTTCATCTTCAATAAGAAGGTCAGAGGGATACAGTAAACCAGAAGTGCAGCATCGGAATCTATAACTAGTGTCACAGGAATGGTTCAAAACATGGTCAGTAAGAAGAGTCAGTCTTCTTGTCCTTAAGTCGGCATTGTGCCTTTTCTATTTAATTCCGATGCAATTTCTGTGTTTCATCGTCAATAAGAGGGTACAAGGGATACAGTAAACGTGGAGTGAAGCATCGGAATCTATCACTAGTGTCACAGGAATGGTTCAAAACATAGACAGTAAGAAGAGTCAGTCCTCTTGTACTTAAGTCGACATTGTGTCTTTTCTATTTAATTCCGATGCAATTTCTGTCTTTCATCGACAATAAAAAGGTCAGAGGGATACAATAAACCTGAAGTGAAGCATCGGAATCTATCACTAGTGTCACAGGAATGGTTCAAAACATAGACAGTAAGAAGAGTCAGTCCTCTTGTACTTAAGTCGGCATTGTGCCTTTTGTATTTAATTCCGATGCAATTTCTGTGTTTCATCGTCAATAAGTAGGTCCTAGGGTTACAGTAAACCTGGAGTGAAGCACCGGAATCTATAACTAGAGTCACAGTAATGGTTCAAAACATAGACAGTAAGAAGAGTCGGTCTTCTTGTCCTTAAGTCGCCATTGTGCCTTTTGTATTTAATTCCGATGCAATATCAGTGTTTCATCGTCAATAAGAAGGTCCAAGGGATACTGTAAACCTGAAGAAGCATCGGAATCTATAACTAGTGTCACTGGAATGGTTCAAAATATAGACAGTAAGAAGAGTCAGTCTTCTTGTACTTAAGTCGGCATTGTGCCTTTTCTATTTAATTCCGATGCAATTTCTGTGATTCATCGTCAATAAGGAAGTCCATGGGATACAGTAAACCTGAAGTGAAGCATCGGACCCTATAACTAGTGTCACAGAGATGGTTCAAAACAAAGACAGTACGAAGAGTCAGTCTTCTTGTACTTATGTCGGCATTGTGGCTTTTGTATTTAATTCCGATGCAATTTCTGTGTTTCATCGTCAATAAGAAGGTCTGAGGGATACAGTAAACCAGAAGTGAAGCATCGGAATCTATAACTAGTGTCACAGGAATGGTTCAAAATATAGTCAGTAAGAAGAGTCAGTCTTCTTGTCCTTAAGTCGGCATTGTGCCTTTTCTATTTAATTCCGATGCAATTTCTGTGTTTCATCGTCAATAAGAAGGTACAAGGGATACAGTAAACCTGCAGTGAAGCATCGGAATCTATCACTAGTGTCACAGGAATGGTTCAAAATATAGACAGCAAGAAGAGTCAGTCCTCTTGTACTAAAGTCGGCATTGTGCCTTTTGTATTTAATTCCGATGCAATTTCTGTGTTTCATCGTCAATAAGTAGGTCCTAGGGATACAGTCAACCTGGAGTGAAGCACCGGCATCTATAACTAGAGTCACAGTAATGGTTCAAAACATAGACAGTAAGAAGAGTCGGTCTTCTTGTCCTTAAGTCGGCATTGTGCCTTTTGTATTTCATTCCGATGCAATTTCAGTGTTTCATCGTCAATAAGAAGGTCCAAGGGATACAGTAAACCTGAAGAAGCTTCGGAATCTATAACTAGTGTCACTGGAATGGTTCAAAATATAGACAGTAAGAAGAGTCAGTCTTCATGTACTTAAGTCGGCATTGTGCCTTTTCTATTTAATTCCGATGCAATTTCTGTGATTCATCGTCAATAAGAAAGTCCATGGGATACAGTAAACCTGAAGTGAAGCATCGGACCCTATAACTAGTGTCACAGAAATGGTTCAAAACATAGACAGTATGAAGAGTCTGTCTTCTTGTACTTAAGTCGGCATTGTGGCTTTTGTATTTAATTCCGAAGCAATTTCTGTGTTTCATCGTCAATAAGAAGGTCAGAGGGATACAATAAACCTGAAGTGAAGCATCGGAATCTATAACTAGTGTCACAGGAATAGTTCAAAACATAGACAGTAGGAAGAGTCAGTCTTCTTGTACTTAAGTCGGCATTGTGCCTTTTCTATTTAATTCCGATGCAATTTCTGTGTTTCAAAGTCAATAAGAAGGTACAAGGGATACAGTAAACCTGGAGTGAAGCATCGGAATCTATCACTAGTGTCACAGGAATGGTTCAAAGCATAGACAGTAAGAAGAGTCAGTCCTCTTGTACTTAAGTCGACATTGTGCCTTTTCTATTTAATTCCGATGCAATTTCTGTGTTTCATCGTCAATAAGAAGGTCAGAGGGATACAATAAACCTGAAGTGAAGCATCGGAATCTATAACTAGTGTCACATAAATGGTTCAAAACATAGTCAGTAAGAAGAGTCAGTAAGAAGAGTCAGTCTTCTTGTACTTAAGTCGGCATTGTGCCTAATGTATTTAATTCCGATGCAATTTCTGTGTTTCATCGTCAATAAGAAGGTCCAAGGGATACAGTAAACCTGGAGTGAAGCATCGGAATCTGTAACTAGTGTCAATGGAATGGTTTAAACATAGACAGTAAGAAGAGTCAGTCTTCTTGTACTTAAGTTGGCATAGTGCCTTTTGTATTTAATTCCGATGCTATTTCTGAGTTTCATCGTCAATTAGAAGGTCAGAGGAATACAGTAAACCTGAAGTGAAGCGTCGGTACCTATAACGAGTGTCAAAGAAATGGTTCAAAGCATAGTCAGTAAGAAGAGTCAGTCTTCTTGTCCTTAAGTCGGTATTGTGCCTTTTGTATTTAATTCCGATGCAATTTCTGCGTTTCATCGTCAATAAGAAGGTCCAAGGGATATAGTAAACCTGGAGTGAAGCATCGGAATCTACAACTAGTGTCACAGGAATGGTTCAAAACATAGACAGTAAGAAGAGTCAGTCTTCTTGTACTTTAGTCGGCATTGTGCCTTTTGTATTTAATTCCGATGCAATTTATGTGTTTCATCGACAATAAGAATGTCCAAGAGATACAGTAAACCTGAAGTGAAGCATCGGAATCTATAACTAGTATCACAGGAATGGTTCAAATCATTGTCAATAAGAAGAGTCGGTCTTCATGTACTTAGGTCGGCCTTGTGCCTTTTGTATTTAATTTCGATGCTATTTCTGTGTTTCATCGTCAATAAGAAGGTACAAGGGATACAGTAAACCTGAAGTGAATCGTCGGAATCTATAACTAGTGTCACAGGAATGGTTCAAAACATAGACAGTTGGAAGAGTCAGTCTTCTTGTCGTTAAGTCGGCATTGTGCCTTTTGTATTTAATTCCGATGCTATTTCTGCGTTTCATCGTCAATAAGAAGGTCCAAGGGATACAGTAAACCTGGAGTGAAGCATCGGAATCTATCACTAGTGTCACAGGAATGGTTCAGAACATAGACAGTAAGAACAGTCAGTCTTCTTGTACTTATGTCGATATTGTGCCTTTGCTATTTAATTCCGATGCAATTTCTGTGTTTCATCGTCAATAAGAAGGTCAGAGGGATTCAATGAACCTGAAGTGAAGCATCTTAATCTATAACTAGTGTCACAGGAATGGTTCAAAACAAAGACAGTAAGAAGAGTCAGTCTCCGTGTTCTTAAGTCGGCATTTTGTCATTTGTATTTAATTCCGATGCAATTTCTGTGTTTCATCGTCAATAAGAAGTTCCTAGGGATATAGTAAACCTGGAGTGAAGCATCGGAATCTGTAACTAGTGTCACAGGAATGGTTCAAAACATAGACAGTTGGAAGAGTCAGTGTTCTTGTACTTAAGTCGGCATTGTTCCTTTTGTATTTCATTCCTATGCAATTTCTGTGTTTCACCGTCAATAAGAAGGTCCAAGGGATACAGTAAACCTGAAGTGAAGCATAGGAATCTACTACTAGTGTCACAGGATTGGTTCAAAACACAGACGGTAAGAAGAATCAGCCTTCTTGTACTTAAGTCGGCCTTGTGCCTTTTCTATTTATTTCCGATGCAATTTCTGTGTTTCATCGTCACTAAGAAAGTCAGAGGGATACAGTAAACCTGAAGTGGAGCATCGGAATCTATAACTAGTATCACAGGAATGGTTCAAAACATAGTCAGTAAGAAGAGCCAGTCTTCTTGTACTTAAGTCGGCATTTTGCTTTTCGTATTTAATTCCGATGCAATTTCTGTGTTTCACCGTCAATAAGGTCAGAGGGATACAGTAAACCTGAAGTGAAGCATCGGCATCTATAACAAGTGTCACAGGAATGGTTCAAAACAAAGACAGTAAGAAGAGTCAGTCTTCGTGTTTTTAAGTCGGCAATTTGCCTTTTGTATATAATTCCGATGCAATTTCTGTGTTTCATCGTCAATAAGAAGGTCCAAGGGATATAGTAAACCTGGAGTGAAGCATCGGAATATGTAATTAGTGTCACAGGAATGGTTCAAAACATAGACAGTTAGAAGAGTCAGTGTTCTAGTACTTAAGTCGGCATTGTGCCTTTTGTATTTAATTCCTATGCAATTTCTGTGTTTCATCGTCAATAAGAAGGTCCAAGGGATACAGTAAACCTGAAGTGAAGCATCGGAATCTACAACTAGTGTCACAGGATTGGTTAAAAACATAGACGGTAAGAAGAATCAGCCGTCTTGTACTTAAGTCGGCATTCTGCCTTTTCAATTTATTTCCGATGCAATTTCTGTGTTTCATTGCCACTAAGAAAGTCAGAGGGATACAGTAAACCTGAAGTGGAGCATCGGAATCTATAACTAGTGTCACAGGAATGGTTCAAAACATAGTCAGAAAGAAGAGTCAGTCTTCTTGTCCTTAAGTCGGCATTGTGCCTTTTGTATTTAATTCCGATGCAATATCTGTGTTTCATCGGCAATAAGGTCAGAGGGATACAGTAAACCTGAAGTGAAGCATCGGAATCTATAACTAGTGTCACAGGAATGGTTCAAAACGTAGACAGTAGGATGAGTCAGTCTTCTTGTACTTAAGTCGGCATTGTGCCTTTTGTATTTAATTCCGATGCAATTTCTGTGTTTCATCGTCAATAAGAAGGTCAGAGGGATACAGTAAACCTGAAGTGAAGCATCGGAATCCAAAACTAGTGTCACAGGAATCGTTCAAAACATAGACAGTAAGAAGAGTCAGTCTTCTTGTACTTAAGTCGGCATTGTGCCTTTTCTATTTAATTCCGATGCAATTTCTGTGTTTCATCGTCAATAAGAACGTCCAAGGGATACAGTAAACATGGAGTGAAGCATCGGAATCTATCACTAGTGTCACAGGAATGGTTCAGGACATAGACATTAAGAACAGTCAGTCTTCTTGTACTTATGTCGACAATGTGCCTTTGCTATTTAATTCCGATGCAATTTCTGTGTTTCATCGTCAATAAGAAGGTCAGAGGGATTCAATGATCCTGAAGTGAAGCATCATAATCTATAACTAGTGTCATAGGAATGGTTCAAAACAAAGACAGTAAGAAGAGTCAGTCTTCGTGTTCTTAAGTCGGCATATTTCCTTTTGTATTTCATTCCGATGCAATTTCTGTGTTTCATCGTCAATAAGAAGGTCCAAGGGATACAGTAAACCTGGAGTGTAGCATCGGAATCTATAACTAGTGTCACAGGAATGGTTCAAAACATAGACCGTAAGAAGAGTCAGTCTTCATGCTCTTAAGTCGGCATTTTGCCTTTTGTATTTAATTCCGATGCAATTTCTGTGTTTCATCGTCAATAAGAAGGTCCAAGGGATATAGTAAACCTGGAGTGAAGCATCGGAATCTGTAACTAGTGTCACATGAATGGTTGAAAACATAGACAGTTGGAAGAGTCAGTGTTCTTGTACTTAAGTTGGCATTGTGCCTTTTGTATTTAATTCCTATGCAATTTCTGTGTTTCATCGTCAATAAGAAGGTCAGAGGGATACAATAAACCTGAAGTGAAGCATCGGAATCTATAACTAGTGTCACAGGAATAGTTCAAAACATAGACAGTAGGAAGAGTCAGCCTTCTTGCACTTAAGTCGGCATTGTGCATTTTCTAATTATTTCCGATGCAATTTCTGTGTTTCATCGTCACTAAGAAGGTCAGAGGGATACAGTAAACCTGAAGTGGAGCATCGAAATCTATAACTAGTGTCACAGGAATGGTTCAAAACATAGTCAGTAAGAAGAGTCAGTCTTCTTGTACTTAAGTCGGCATTTTGCTTTTCGTATTTAATTCCGATGCAATTTCTGTGATTCACCGTCAATAAGAAGGTCAGAGGGATACAGTAAACCTGAAGTGAAGCATCGGAATCTATAACTAGTGTCACGGGAATGGTTCAAACATATACAGTAAGATGAGTCAGTCTTCTTGTACTTATGTCGGCATTGTGCCTTTTGTATTTAATTCCGATGCAATTTCTGTGTTTCATCGTCAATTGGTAGGTCCAAGGGATACAGTAAACCTGGAGTGACGCACCGGAATCTATAACTAGAGTCACAGTAATGGTTCAAAACATAGACAATAAGAAGAGTCTGTCTTCTTGTACTTTAGTCGGCATTGTGCCTTTTGTATTTAATTCCGATGCAATTTCAGTGTTTCATCGTCAACAAGAAGGTCCAAGGGATACAGTAAACCTGAAGTGAAGCATCGGAATCTATAACTAGTGTCACTGGAATGGTTCAAAATATAGACAGTAAGAAGAGTCAGTCTTCTTGTACTGAAGTCGGCATTGTGCCTTTTGTATTTAATTCCGATTCAATTTCTGTGTTTCATCGTCAAGAAGAACGTCCAAAGTATACAGTAAACCTGAAGTGAAGCATAGGAACCAATAACTAGTGTCACAGGAATGGTTCAAAACATAGTCAGTAAAAAGAGTCAGTCTTCTTGTCCTTAAGTCGGCATTCTGCCTTTAGTATTTAATTCCGATGCAATTTCTGTAATTCATCGTCAATAAGAAGGTCCAAGGGATACAGTAAACCTGGAGTGAAGCATCGGAATCTGTAACTAGTGTCAATGGAATGGTTCAAAACATAGACAGTAAGAAGAGACAGTCTTCTTGTACTTATGTCGGCATTGTGCCTTTTGTGTTTAATTCCGATGCTATTTCTGAGTTTCATCGTGAATAAGAAAGTCAGAGGGATTCAGTAAACCTGAAGTGAAGCATCGGAACCTATAACTAGTGTCACAGGAATGGTTCAAAACATAGTCAGTAAGAAGAGTCAGTCTTCTTGTACTTAAGTCGGCATTGTGCCTTTTGTGTTAAATTCTGATGCTATTTCTGAGTTTCATCGTCAATAAGAAGGTCAGAGGGATACAGTAAACCTGAAGTGAAGCATCGGAACCTATAACTAGTGTCACAGGAATGGTTCAAAACATAGTCAGTAAGAAGAGTCAGTCTTCTTGTCCTTAAGTCGGCATTGTGCCTTTTGTATTTTATTCCGATGCAATTTCTGTGTTTCATCGTCAATAAGAAGGTCCAAGGGATATGGTAAACCTGGAGTGAAGCATCGGAATCTACAACTAGTGTCACAGGAATGGTTCAAAACATAGACAGTAAGAAGAGTCAGTCTTCTTGTACTTAAGTCGGAGTTGTGCGTTTTGTATTCAATTTCGATAATATTTCTGTGTTTCATAGTCAATAAAAATGTCCAAGGGATACAGTAAACCTGAAGTGAAGCATCTGAATCTATAACTACACTCCTGGAAATGGAAAAAAGAACACATTGACACCGGTGTGTCAGACCCACCATACTTGCTCCGGACACTGCGAGAGGGCTGTACAAGCAATGATCACACGCACGGCACAGTGGACACACCAGGAACCGCGGTGTTGGCCGTCGAATGGCGCTAGCTGCGCAGCATTTGTGCACCGCCGCCGTCAGTGTCAGCCAGTTTGCCGTGGCATACGGAGCTCCATCGGAGTCTTTAACACTGGTAGCATGCCGCGACAGCGTGGACGTGAACCGTATGTGCAGTTGACGGACTTTGAGCGAGGGCGTATAGTGGGCATGCGGGAGGCCTGGTGGACGTACCGCCGAATTGCTCAACACGTGGGGCGTGAGGTCTCCACAGTACATCGATGTTGTCGCCAGTGGTCGGCGGAAGGTGCACGTGCCCGTCGACCTGGGACCGGACCGCAGCGACGCACGGATGCACGCCAAGACCGTAGGATCCTACGCAGTGCCGTAGGGGACCGCACCGCCACTTCCCAGCAAATTAGGGACACTGTTGCTCCTGGGGTATCGGCGAGGACCATTCGCAACCGTCTCCATGAAGCTGGGCTACGGTTCCGCACACCGTTAGGCCGTCTTCCGCTCACGCCCCAACATCGTGCAGCCCGCCTCCGGTGGTGTGGCGACAGGCGTGAATGGAGGGACAAATGGAGACGTGTCGTCTTCAGCGATGAGAGTCGCTTCTGCCTTGGTGCCAATAATGGTCGTATGAGTGTTTGGCGCCGTGCAGGTGAGCGCCACAATCAGGACTGCATACGACCGAGGCACACAGGGCCAACACCCGGCATCATGGTGTGGGGAGCGATCTCCTACACTGGCCGTACACCACTGGTGATCGTCGAGGGGACACTGAATAGTGCACGGTACATCCAAACCGTCATCGAACCCATCGTTCTACCATTCCTAGACCGGCAAGGGAACTTGCTGTTCCAACAGGACAATGCACGTCTGCATGTATCCCGTGCCACCTAACATGCTCTAGAAGGTGTAAGTCAACTACCCTGGCCAGCAAGATCTCCGGATCTGTCCCCCATTGAGCATGTTTGGGACTGGATGAAGCGTCGTCTCACGCGGTCTGCACGTCCAGCACGAACGCTGGTCCAACTGAGGCGCCAGGTGGAAATGGCATGGCAAGCCGTTCCACAGGACTACATCCAGCATCTCTACGATCGTCTCCATGGGAGAATAGCAGCCTGCATTGCTGCGAAAGGTGGATATACACTGTACTAGTGCCGACATTGTGCATGCTCTGTTGCCTGTGTCTATGTGCCTGTGGTTCTGTCAGTGTGATCATGTGATGTATCTGACCCCAGGAATGTGTCAATAAAGTTTCCCCTTCCTGGGACAATGAATTCACGGTGTTCTTATTTCAATTTCCAGGAGTGTAGTTTCACAGGAATGGTTCAAATCATTGTCAATAAGAAGAGTCGGTCTTCATGTACTTAAGTCGGCATTGTGCATTTTGTATTTAATTCCGATGCAATTTCTGTGTTTCATCGTCAATAAGATGGTACAAGGGATACAGTAAATCTGAAGTGAAGCGTCGGAATCTATAACTAGTGTCACAGGAATGGTTCAAAACATAGACAGTTGGAAGAGTAAGTGTTCTTGTACTTAAGTCGGCATTGTGCTTTTTGTATTTAATTCCGATGCAATTTCTGTGTTTCATCGTCAATAAGAACGTCCAAGGGATACAGTAAACCTGGAGTGAAGCATCGGAATCTATAACTAGTGTCACAGGAATGGTTCATAACATAGTCAGTAAGAAGAGACAGTCTTCTTGTACTTAAGTCGGCATTTTGCTTTTCGTATTTAATTCCTTTGCAATTTCTATGTTTCACCGTCAATAAGAAGGTCAGAGGGATACAGTAAACCTGAAGTGAAGCATCGGAATCTATAACTAGTGTCACGGGAATGGTTCAAACATATACAGTAAGATGAGTCAGTCTTCTTGTACTTAAGTCGGCATTGTGCGTTTTGTATTTAATTCCGATGCAATTTCTGTGTTTCATCGTCAATAAGTAGGTCCAAGGGATACAGTAAACCTGGAGTGAAGCACCGGAATCTATAACTAGAGTCACAGTAATGGTTCAAAAACAGACAATAAGAAGAGTCTGTTTTCTTGTACTTTAGTCGGCATTGTGTTTTTTGTATTTAATTCCGATGCAATTTCAGTGTTTCATCGTCAATAAGAAGGTCCAAGGGATACAGTAAACCTGAAGTGAAGCATCGGAATCTATAACTAGTATCACAGGAATGATTCAAAACATAGTCAGTAAAAAGAGTCAGTCTTCTTGTCCTTAAGTCGGCATTGTGCCTTTTGTATTTAATTCCGATGCAATTTCTGTAATTCATCGTCAATAAGAAGGTCCAAGGGATACAGTAAACCTGGAGTGAAGCATCGGAATCTGTAACTAGTGTCAATGGAATGGTTCAAAACATTGACAGTGAGAAGAGTCAGTCTTCTTGTACTTAAGTCGACGTTGTGCGTTTTGTATTCAATTTCGATGCAATTTCTGTGTTTCATCGTCAATAAGAAGGTACAAGGGATACAGTAAACCTGAACTGAAGGGTCGGAATCTATAACTAGTGTCACAGGAATGGTTCAAAACATAGACAGTTGGAAGAGTAAGTGTTCCTGTACTTAAGTCGGCATTGTGCCTTTTGTATTTAAGTCCTATGCTATTTCTGTGTTTCATCGTCAATAAGAAGGTCCAAGGGATACAGTAAACCTGAAGTGAAGCATCGGAATCTACAACTAGTGTCACAGAATTGGTTCAAAACATAGACGGTAAGAAGAGTCAGCCTTCATGTACTTAAGTCGGCATTGTGCCTTTTCTATTTAATTCCGATGCAATTTCTGTGTTTCATCGTCACTAAGAAGGTCAGAGGGATACAGTAAACTAGAAGTGAAGCTTCGGAATCTATAACTAGTGTCACAGGAATGGTTAAAACATATACAGTAAGAAGAGTCAGTCTTCTTGTACTTAAGTCGGCATTGTGCCTTTTGCATTTAATTCCGATGCAATTTCAGTGTTTCATCGTCAATAAGAAGGTCCAAGGGATACAGTAAACCTGAAGTGAAGCATCGGAATCTATAACTAGTGTCACAGGAATGGTTCAGAACATAGACAGTAAGAACAGGCAGTCTTCTTGTACTTATGTCGACATTGTGCCTTTGCTATTTAATTCCGATGCAATTTCTGTGTTTCATCGTCAATAAGAAGGTCAGAGGGATTCAATGAACCTGAAGTGAAGCATCTTAATCTATAACTAGTGTCACAGGAATGGTTCAAAACAAAGACAGTAATAAGAGTCAGTCTTCGTGTTCTTAAGTCGGAATTTTGCCTTTTGTATTTAATTCCGATGCAATTTCTGTGTTTCATAGTCAATAAGAAGGTCCACGGGATACAGTAAACCTGGAGTGTAGCATCGGAATCTATAACTAGTTTCACAGTAATGGTTCAAAACATAGATCGTAAGAAGAGTCAGTCTTCGTGCTCTTATGTCGGCATTTTGCCTTTTGTATTTAATTCCTATGCAATTTCTGTGTTTCATCGTCAATAAGAAGGTCCAAGGGATACAGTAAACCTGAAGTGAAGCATCGGAATCTACAACTAGTGTCACAGGATTGGTTCAAAGCATAGACGGTAAGAAGAGTCAGCCTTCTTGTACTTAAGTCGGCATTGTGCCTTTTCTATTTATTTCCGATGCAATTTCTGTGTTTCATCGTCACTAAGAAGGTGAGAGGGATACAGTAAACCTGAAGTGGAGCAACGGAATCTATAACTAGTGTCACAGGAATGGTTAAAACATATACAGTAAGAAGAGTCAGTCTTCTTGTACTTAAGTCGGCATTGTGCCTTTTGTATTTAATTCCGATGCAATTTCTGTGTTTCATCGTCAATAAGTAGGTCCAAGGGATACAGTAAACCTGGAGTGAAGCACCGGAATCTATAACTAGAGTCACAGTATTGGTTCAAAACATAGGCAATAAGAAGATTCGGTGATCTTGTACTTAAGTCGGCATTGTGCCTTTTGTATTTAATTCCGATGCAATTTCAGTGTTTCATCGTCAATAAGAAGGTCCAAGGGATACAGTAAAACTGAAGTGAAGCATCGGAATCTATAACTAGTGTCACTGGAATGGTTCAAAATATAGACAGTAAGAAGAGTCAGTTTTCTTGTACTGAAGTCGGCATTGTGCATTTTGTATTTAATTCCGATGCAATTTCTGTGTTTCATCGTCAATAAGAACGTCCAAAGTATACAGTAAACCTGAAGTGAAGCATCGGAACCCATAACTAGTGTCACAGGAATGGTTCAAAACATAGTAAGTAAGAAGAGTCAGTCTTCTTGTCCTTAAGTCGGCATTGTGCCTTTTGTATTTAATTCCGATGCAATTTCTGTGTTTCATCGCCAATAAGAAGGTCCAAGGGATACGGTAAACCTGGAGTGAAGCACCGGAATCTATAAGTAGAGTCACAGTAATGGTTCAAAACATAGACAATAAGAAGAGTCGGTCTTCGTGTACTTTAGTCGGCATTGTGCCTTTTGTATTTTATTCCGATACAATTTCAGTGTTACATCGACAATAAGAAGGTCCAAGGGATACAGTAAACCTGAAGTGAAGCATCGGAATCTATAACTAGTGTCACTGGAATGGTTCAAAATATAGACAGTAAGAAGAGTCAGTCTTCATGTACTGAAGTCGGCATTGTGCCTTTTGTATTTAATTCCGATGCATTTTCTGTGTTTCAGCGTCAATAAGAACGTCCAAAGTATACAGTAAACCTGAAGTGAAGCATCGGAACCCATAACTAGTGTCACAGGAATGGCTCAAAACATAGTCAGTAAGAAGAGTCAGTCTTCTTGTCCTTAAGTCGGCATTGTGCCTTTTGTATTTAATTCCGATGCAATTTCTGTGTTTCATCGTCAATAAGAAGGTCCAAGGGATACAGTAAACCTGGAGTGAAGCATCGGAATCTGTAACTAGTGTCAATGGAATGGTTCAAAACATAGACAGTAAGAAGAGTCAGTCTTCTTGTACTTAAGTCGGCATTGTGCCTTTTGTGTTTAATTCCGATGCTATTTCTGAGTTTCATCGTCAATAAGAAGGTCAGAGGGATTCAGTAAACCTGAAGTGAAGCATCTGAATCTATAACTAGTATCACAGGAATGGTTCAAATCATTGTCAATAAGAAGAGTCGGTCTTCATGTACTTAAGTCGGCATTGTGCATTTTGTAATTAATTCCGATGCAATTTCTGTGTTTCATCGTCAATAAGAAGGTACAAGGGATACAGTAAACCTGAAGTGAAGCATCGGAATCTATAACTAGTGTCACGGGAATGGTTCAAAACATAGACAGTTGGAAGAGTAAGTGTTCTTGTACTGAAGTCGGCATTGTGCCCTTTGTATTTAAGTCCTATGCAATTTCTGTGTTTCATCGTCAATAAGAAGGTCCAAGGGAGACAGTAAACCTGAAGTGAAGCATCGGAATCTACAACTAGTGTCACAGAATTGGTTCAAAACATAGGCAATAAGAAGATTCGGTGATCTTGTACTTAAGTCGGCATTGTGCCTTTTGTATTTAATTCCGATGCAATTTCAGTGTTTCATCGTCAATAAGAAGGTCCAAGGGATACAGTAAACCTGAAGTGAAGCATCGGAATCTATAACTAGTGTCACAGGAATTGTTCGGAACATAGACAGTAAGAACAGTCAGTCTTCTTGTACTTATGTCGACATTGTGCCATTGCTATTTAATTCCGATGCAATTTCTGTGTTTCATCGTCAATAAGAAGGTCAGAGGGATTCAATGAACGTGAAGTGAAGCATCTTAATCTATAACTAGTGTCACAGGAATGGATCAAAACAGAGACAGTAAGAAGAGTCAGTCTTCGTGTTCTTAAGTCGGCATTTTGCCTTTTGTATTTAATTCCGATGCAATATCTGTGTTTCATCGACAATAAGAAGGTCCAATGGATACAGTAAACCTGGAGTGTAGCATCGGAATCTATAACTAGTGTCACAGGAATGGTTCAAATCATAGACCGTAAGAAGAGTCAGTCTTCGTGCTCTTAAGTCGGCATTTTGCTTTTTGTATTTAATTTCGATGCAATTTCAGTGTTTCATCGTCAATAAGAAGGTCCAAGGGATACAGTAAACCTGAAGTGAAGCATCGGAATCTATAACTAGTGTCACTTGAATGGTTCAAAATATAGACAGTAAGATGAGTCAGTCTTCTTGTACTGGAGTCGGCATTGTGCCTTTTGTATTTAATTCCGATGCAATTTCTGTGTTTCATCGTCAATAAGAAGGTCCAAAGT
Source organism: Schistocerca serialis cubense (assembly GCF_023864345.2). Lineage (NCBI taxonomy): Eukaryota > Metazoa > Arthropoda > Insecta > Orthoptera > Acrididae > Schistocerca > Schistocerca serialis. Next base: position 1,078,216,393 of record NC_064640.1, on the reverse strand, counting down.
ATACAGTAAACCTGAAGTGATGCATCGGAACCTATAACTAGTGTAACAGGAATGGTTCAAAACATAGTCAGTAAGAAGAGTCAGTCTTCTTGTCCTTAAGTCGGCATTGTGCCTTTTGTATTTAATTCCGATGCAATTACTGTAATTCAGCGTCAATAAGAAGGTCCAAGGGAAACAGAAAACCTGGAGTGAAGCTTCGGATTCTGTAACTAGTGTCAATGGAATGGTTCAAAACATAGACAGTAAGAAGAGTCAGTCTTCTTGTACTTAAGTCGGCATTGTGCCTTTTGTGTTTAATTCCGATGCTATTTCTGAGTTTCATCGTCAATAAGAAGGTCAGAGGGATACAGTAAACCTGAAGTGAAGCATCGGAACCTATAACTAGTGTCACAGGAATGGTTCAAAACATAGTCAGTAAGAAGAGTCAGTCTTCTTGTACTTATGTCGGCAATGTGCCTTTTGTGTTTAATTCCGATGGTATTTCTGAGTTTCATCGTCAATAAGAAGGTCAGGGGGATACAGTAAACCTGAAGTGAAGCATCGAAACCTATAACTAGTGTCACAGGAATGGTTCTAAACATAGTCAGTAAGAAGAGTCAGTCTTCTTGTCCTTAAGTCGGCATTGTGCCTTTTGTATTTAATTCCGATGCAATATCTGTGTTTCATCGTCAATAAGAAGGTCCAAGGGATGTAGTAAACCTGGAGTGAAGCATCGGAATCTACAACTAGTGTCACAGGAATGGTTCAAACATTGACAGTGAGAAGAGTCAGTCTTCTTGTACTTAAGTCGACGTTGTGCGTTTTGTATTCAATTTCGATGCAATATCTGTGTTTCATAGTCAATAAAAATGTCCAAGGGATACAGTAAACCTGAAGTGAAGCATCTGAATCTATAACTAGTATCACAGGAATGGTTCAAATCATTGTCAATAAGAAGAGTCGGTCTTCATATACTTAAGTCGGCATTGTGCATTTTGTATTTAATTCCGATGCAATTTCTGTGTTTCATCGTCAATAAGAAGGTACAAGGGATACAGTAAACCTGAACTGAAGCGTCGGAATCTATAACTAGTGTCACAGGAATGGTTCAAAACATAGACAGTTGGAAGAGTAAGTGTTCTTGTACTTAAGTCGGCATTGTGCCTTTTGTATTTAAGTCCTATGCAATTTCTGTGTTTCATCGTCAATTAGAAGGTCCAAGGGATACAGTAAACCTGAAGTGAAGCATCGGAATCTACAACTAGTGTCACAGAATTGGTTCAAAACAAAGACGGTAAGAAGAGTCAGCCTTCATGTACTTAAGTCGGCATTGTGCCTTTTCTATTTAATTCCGATGCAATTTCTGTGTTTCATCGTCACTAAGAAGGTCAGAGGGATACAGTAAACCTGAAGTGAAGCTTCGGAATCTATAACTAGTGTCACAGGAATGGTTAAAACAGATGCAGTAAGAAGAGTCAGTCTTCTTGTACTTAAGTCGGCATTGTGCCTTTTGTATTTAATTCCGATGCAATTTCAGTGTTTCATCGTCAATAAGAAGGTCCAAGGGAAACAGTAAACCTGAAGTGAAGCATCGGAATCTATAACTAGTGTCAGAGGAATGGTTCAGAACATAGACAGTAAGAACAGGCAGTCTTCTTGTACTTATGTCGACATTGTGCCTTTGCTATTTAATTCCGATGCAATTTCTGTGTTTCATCGTCAATAAGAAGGTCCAAGGGATATAGTAACCTGGAGTGAAGCATCGGAATCTACAACTAGTGTCACAGGAATGGTTCAAAACATAGACAGTAAGAAGAGTCAGTCTTCTTGTACTTAAGTCGGCTTTGTGCGTTTTGTATTCAATTTCGATGCAATTTCTGTGTTTCATAGTCAACAAAAATGTCCAAGGGATACAGTAAACCTGAAGTGAAGCATCGGAACCTATAACTAGTGTCACAGGAATGGTTCAAAACATAGTCAGTAAGAAGAGTCAGTCTTCTTGTACTTAAGTCGGCATTGTGCCTTTTGTGTTTAATTCCGATGCTATTTCTGAGTTTCATCGTCAATAAGAAGGTCAGAGGGATACAGTAAACCTGAAGTGAAGCATCGGAACCTATAACTAGTGTCACAGGAATGGTTCAAAACATAGTCAGTAAGAAGAGTCAGTCTTCTTGTACTTAAGTCGGCATTGTGCCTTTTGTGTTTAATTCCGATGCTATTTCTGAGTTTCATCGTCAATAAGAAAGTCAGAGGGATACAGTAAACCTGAAGTGAAGCATCGGAATCTATAACTAGTGTCACAGGAATGGTTCAAAACATAGTCAGTAAGAAGAGTCATTCTTCTTGTCCTTAAGTCGGCATTGTGCCTTTTGTATTTAATTCCGATGCAATTTCTGTGTTTCATCGTCAATAAGAAGGTCCAAGAGATATAGTAAACCTGGAGTGAAGCATCGGAATCTACAACTAGTGTCACAGGAATGGTTCCAAACATAGACAGTAAGAAGAGTCAGTCTTCTTGTACTTAAGTCGGCGTTGTGCGTTTTGTATTCAATTTCGATGCAATTTCTGTGTTTCATAGTCAACAAAAATGTCCAAGGGATACAGTAAGCCTGAAGTGAAGCATCGGAAACTATAACTAGTATCACAGGAACGGTTCAAATCATTGTCAATAAGAAGAGTCGGTCTTCATGTACTTAAGTCGGCATTGTGCATTTTGTATTTATTTCCGATGCAATTTCTGTGTTTCATCGTCAATACGAAGGTACAAGGGATACAGTAAACCTGAAGTGAAGCGTCGGAATCTATAACTAGTGTCACAGGAATGGTTCAAAACATAGACAGTTGGAAGATTAAGTGTTCTTGTACTGAAGTCGGCATTGTGCCTTTTGTATTTAAGTCCTATGCATTTTCTGTGTTTCATCGTCAATAAGAAGGTCCAAGGGATACAGTAAACCTGAAGTGAAGCATCGGAATCTACAACTAGTGTCACAGAATTGGTTCAAAACATAGACGGTAAGAAGAGTCAGCCTTCATGTACTTAAGTCGGCATTGTGCTTTTTCTATTTAATTCCGATGCAATTTCTGTGTTTCATCGTCACTAAGATGGTCCGAGGGATACAGTAAACCTGAAGTGAAGCTTCGGAATCTATAACTAGTGTCACAGGAATGGTTAAAACATATACAGTAAGAAGAGTCAGTCTTCTTGTACTTAAGTCGGCATTGTGCCTTTTGTATTTAATTCCGATGCAATATCTGTGTTTCATCGTCAATAAGTAGGTCCAAGGGATACAGTAAACCTGGAGTGAAGCACCGGAATCTATAACTAGAGTCACAGTATTGGGTCAAAACATAGGCAATAAGAAGATTCGGTGATCTTGTACTTAAGTCGGCATTGTGCCTTTTGTATTTAATTCCGATGCAATTTCAGTGTTTCATCGTCAATAAGAAGGTCCAAGGGATACAGTAAACCTGAAGTGAAGCATCGGAAGCTATAACTAGTCTCACAGGAATGGTTCAGAACAGAGACAGTAAGAACAGTCAGTCTTCTTGTACTTATGTCGACATTGTGCCTTTGCTATTTAATTCCGATGCAATTTCTGTGTTTCATCGTCAATAAGAAGGTCAGAGGGATTCAATGAACCTGAAGTGAAGCATCTTAATCTATAACTAGTGTCACAGGAATGGTTCAAAACAAAGACAGTAAGAAGAGTCAGTCTTCGTGTTCTTAATTCGGCATTTTGCCTTTTGTATTTAATTCCGATGCAGTTTCTGTGTTTCATCGTCAATAAGAAGGTCCAAGGGATACAGTAAACCTGGAGTGTAGCATCGGAATCTATAACTAGTGTCACAGGAATGGTTCAAAACATAGACCGTAAGAAGAGTCTGTCTTCGTGCTCTTAAGTCGGCATTTTGCCTTTTGTATTTAATTCCTATGCAATTTCTGTGTTTCATCGTCAATAAGAAGGTCCAAGGGATACAGTAAACCTGAAGTGAAGCATCGGAATCTACAAATAGTGTCACAGGATTGGTTCAAAACATAGACAGTAAGAAGAGTCAGCCTTCTTGTACTTAAGTCGGCATTGTGCCTTTTCTATTTATTTCCGATGGAATTTCTGTGTTTCATCGTCACTAAGAAGGTCAGAATGAAACAGTAAACCGGAAGTGGAGCATCGGAATCTATAACTAGTGTCACGGGAATGGTTCAAACATATACTGTAAGATGAGTCAGTCTTCTTGTACTGAAGTCGGCATTGTGCCTTTTGTATTTAATTCCGATGCAATTACTGTGTTTCATCGTCAATAAGTAGGTCCAAGGGATACAGTAAACCTGGAGTGAACCACCGGAATCTATAACTAGGGTCACAGTAATGGTTCAAAACATAGACAATAAGAAGAGTCGGTCTTCTTGTACTTTAGTCGGCATTGTGCCTTTTGTATTTAATTCCGATGCAATTTCAGTGTTACATCGACAATAAGAAGGTCCAAGAGATACAGTAAACCTGGAGTGAAGCATCGGAATCTATAACTAGTGTCACTGGAATGGTTCAAAATATAGACAGTAAGAAGAGTCAGTCTTCTTGTACTTAAGTCGGCATTGTGCCTTTTGTGTTTAATTCTGATGCTATTTCTGAGTTTCATCGTCAAGAAGAAGGTCAGAGGGATACAGTAAACCTGAAGTGAAGCATCGGAACCTATAACTAGTGTCACAGGAATGGTTCAAAACATAGTCAGTAAGAAGAGTCAGTTTTCTTGTACTTAAGTCGGCATTGTGCCTTTTGTGTTTAATTCCGATGCTATTTCTGAGTTTCATCGTCAATAAGAAGGTCAGAGGGATACAGTAAACCTGAAGTGAAGCTTCGGAATCTATAACTAGTGTCACAGGAATGGTTAAAACATATACAGTAAGAAGAGTCAGTCTTCTTGTACTTAAGTCGGCATTGTGCCTTTTGTATTTAATTCCGATGCAATTTCAGTGTTTCATCGTCAATAAGAAGGTCCAAGGGATACAGTAAACCTGAAGTGAAGCATCGGAATCTATAACTAGTGTCAGAGGAATGGTTCAGAACATAGACAGTAAGAACAGGCAGTCTTCTTGTACTTATGTCGACATTGTGCCTTTGCTATTTAATTCCGATGCAATTTCTGTGTTTCATCGTCAATAAGAAGGTCCAAGGGATATAGTAACCTGGAGTGAAGCATCGGAATCTACAACTAGTGTCACAGGAATGGTTCAAAACATAGACAGTAAGAAGAGTCAGTCTTCTTGTACTTAAGTCGGCTTTGTGCGTTTTGTATTCAATTTCGATGCAATTTCTGTGTTTCATAGTCAACAAAAATGTCCAAGGGATACAGTAAACCTGAAGTGAAGCATCGGAACCTATAACTAGTGTCACAGGAATGGTTCAAAACATAGTCAGTAAGAAGAGTCAGTCTTCTTGTACTTAAGTCGGCATTGTGCCTTTTGTGTTTAATTCCGATGCTATTTCTGAGTTTCAACGTCAATAAGAAGGTCAGAGGGATACAGTAAACCTGAAGTGAAGCATCGGAACCTATAACTAGTGTCACAGGAATGGTTCAAAACATAGTCAGTAAGAAGAGTCAGTCTTCTTGTACTTAAGTCGGCATTGTGCCTTTTGTGTTTAATTCCGATGCTATTTCTGAGTTTCATCGTCAATAAGAAGGTCAGAGGGATACAGTAAACCTGAAGTGAAGCATCGGAATCTATAACTAGTGTCACAGGAATGGTTCAAAACATAGTCAGTAAGAAGAGTCATTCTTCTTGTCCTTAAGTCGGCATTGTGCCTTTTGTATTTAATTCCGATGCAATTTCTGTGTTTCATCGTCAATAAGAAGGTCCAAGAGATATAGTAAACCTGGAGTGAAGCATCGGAATCTACAACTAGTGTCACAGGAATGGTTCCAAACATAGACAGTAAGAAGAGTCAGTCTTCTTGTTCTTAAGTCGGCGTTGTGCGTTTTGTATTCAATTTCGATGCAATTTCTGTGTTTCATAGTCAACAAAAATGTCCAAGGGATACAGTAAACCTGAAGTGAAGCATCGGAAACTATAACTAGTATCACAGGAACGGTTCAAATCATTGTCAATAAGAAGAGTCGGTCTTCATGTACTTAAGTCGGCATTGTGCATTTTGTATTTAATTCCGATGCATTTTCTGTGTTTCATCGTCAATAAGAAGGTCCAAGGGATACAGTAAACCTGAAGTGAAGCATCGGAATCTACAACTAGTGTCACAGAATTGGTTCAAAACATAGACAGTAAGAAGAGTCAGCCTTCATGTACTTATGTCGGCATTGTGCTTTTTCTATTTAATTCCGATGCAGTTTCTGTGTTTCATTGTCACTAAGATGGTCCGAGGGATACAGTAAACCGGAAGTGTAGCTTCGGAATCTATAACTAGTGTCACAGGAATGGTTAAAACATATACAGTAAGAAGAGTCAGTCTTCTTGTACTTAAGTCGGCATTGTGCCTTTTGTATTTAATTCCGATGCAATTTCTGTGTTTCATCGTCAATAAGTAGGTCCAAGGGATACAGTAAACCTGGAGTGAAGCACCGGAATCTATAACTAGAGTCACAGTATTGGTTCAAAACATAGGCAATAAGAAGATTCGGTGATCTTGTACTTAAGTCGGCATTGTGCCTTTTGTATTTAATTCCGATGCAATTTCAGTGTTTCATCGTCAATAAGAAGGTCCAAGGGATACAGTAAACCTGAAGTGAAGCATCGGAATCTATAACTAGTGTCACAGGAATGGTTCAGAACAGAGACAGTAAGAACAGTCAGTCTTCTTGTACTTATGTCGACATTGTGCCTTTGCTATTTAATTCCGATGCAATTTCTGTGTTTCATCGTCAATAAGAAGGTCAGAGGGATTCAATGAACCTGAAGTGAAGCATCTTAATCTATTACTAGTGTCACAGGAATGGTTCAAAACAAAGACAGTAAGAAGAGTCAGTCTTCGTGTTCTTAATTCGGCATTTTGCCTTTTGTATTTAATTCCGATGCAATTTCTGTGTTTCATCGTCAATAAGAAGGTCCAAGGGATACAGTAAACCTGGAGTGTAGCATCGGAATCTATAACTAGTGTCACAGGAATGGTTCAAAACATAGACCGTAAGAAGAGTCTGTCTTCGTGCTCTTAAGTCGGCATTTTGCCTTTTGTATTTAATTCCTATGCAATTTCTGTGTTTCATCGTCAATAAGAAGGTCCAAGGGATACAGTAAACCTGAAGTGAAGCATCGGAATCTACAACTAGTGTCACAGGATTGGTTCAAAACATAGACAGTAAGAAGAGTCAGCCTTCTTGTACTTAAGTCGGCATTGTGCCTTTTCTATTTATTTCCGATGGAATTTCTGTGTTTCATCGTCACTAAGAAGGTCAGAATGAAACAGTAAACCGGAAGTGGAGCATCGGAATCTATAACTAGTGTCACGGGAATGGTTCAAACATATACTGTAAGATGAGTCAGTCTTCTTGTACTGAAGTCGGCATTGTGCCTTTTGTATTTAATTCCGATGCAATTACTGTGTTTCATCGTCAATAAGTAGGTCCAAGGGATACAGTAAACCTGGAGTGAAGCACCGGAATCTATAACTAGGGTCACAGTAATGGTTCAAAACATAGACAATAAGAAGAGTCGGTCTTCTTGTACTTTAGTCGGCATTGTGCCTTTTGTATTTAATTCCGATGCAATTTCCGTGTTACATCGACAATAAGAAGGTCCAAGGGATACAGCAAACCTGAAGTGAAGCATCGGAATCTATAACTAGTGTCACTGGAATGGTTCAAAATATAGACAGTAAGAAGAGTCAGTCTTCTTGTACTTAAGTCGGCATTGTGCCTTTTGTGTTTAATTCTGATGCTATTTCTGAGTTTCATCGTCAATAAGAAGGTCAGAGGGATACAGTAAACCTGAAGTGAAGCATCGGAAACTATAACTAGTGTCACAGGAATGGTTCAAAACATAGTCAGTAAGAACAGTCAGTTTTCTTGTACTTAAGTCGGCATTGTGCCTTTTGTGTTTAATTCCGATGCTATTTCTGAGTTTCATCGTCAATAAGAAGGTCAGACGGATACAGTAAACCTGAAGTGAAGAATCGGAACCTATAACTAGTGTCACAGGAATGGTTCAAAACATAGTCAGTAAGAAGAGTCATTCTTCTTGTCCTTAAGTCGGCATTGTGCCTTTTGTATTTAATTCCGATGCAATTTCAGTGTTTCATCGTCAATAAGAAGGTCCAAGGCATATAGTATACCTGGAGTGAAGCATCGGAATCTACAACTAGTGTCACAGGAATGGTTCAAAGTATAGACAGTAAGAAGAGTCAGTCTTCTTGTACTTAAGTCGGCGTTGTGCGTTTGTATTCAATTTCGATGCAATTTCTGTGTTTCATAGTCAACAAAAATGTCCAAGGGATACAGTAAACCTGAAGTGAAGCATCGGAATCTATAACTAGTATCACAGGAACGGTTCAAATCATTGTCAATAAGAAGAGTCGGTCTTCATGTACTTAAGTCGGCATTGTGCATTTTGTATTTAATTCCGATGCAATTTCTGTGTTTCATCGTCAATACGAAGGTACAAGGGATACAGTAAACCTGAAGTGAAGCGTCGGAATCTATAACTAGTGTCACAGGAATGGTTCAAAACATAGACAGTTGGAAGATTAAGTGTTCTTGTACTTAAGTCGGCATTGTGCCTTTTGTATTTAAGTCCTATGCAATTTCTGTGTTTCATCGTCAATAAGAAGGTCCAAGGGATACAGTAAACCTGAAGTGAAGCATCGGAATCTACAACTAGTGTCACAGAATTGGTTCAAAACATAGACGGTAAGAAGAGTCAGCCTTCATGTACTTAAGTCGGCATTGTGCTTTTTCTATTTAATTCCGATGCAATTTCTGTGTTTCATCGTCACTAAGAAGGTCAGAGGGATACAGTAAACTTGAAGTGAAGCTTCGGAATCTATAACTAGTGTCACAGGAATGGTTAAAACATATACAGTAAGAAGAGTCAGTCTTCTTGTACTTAAGTCGGCATTGTGCCTTTTGTATTTAATTCCGATGCAATTTCTGTGTTTCATCGTCAATAAGTAGGTCCAAGGGATACAGTAAACCTGGAGTGAAGCACCGGAATCTATAACTAGAGTCACAGTATTGGTTCAAAACATAGGCAATAAGAAGATTCGGTGATCTTGTACTTAAGTCGGCATTGTGCCTTTTGTATTTAATTCCGATGCAATTTCAGTGTTTCATCGTCAATAAGAAGGTCCAAGGGATACAGTAAACCTGAAGTGAAGCATCGGAATCAATAACTAGTGTCACAGGAATGGTTCAAAACAGAGACAGTAAGAACAGTCAGTCTTCTTGTACTTATGTCGACATTGTGCCTTTGCTATTTAATTCCGATGCAATTTCTGTGTTTCATCGTCAATAAGAAGGTCAGAGGGATTCAATGAACCTGACGTGAAGCATCTTAATCTATAACTAGTGTTACAGGAATGGTTCAAAACAAAGACAGTAAGAAGAGTCAGTCTTCGTGTTCTTAATTCGGCATTTTGCCTTTTGTATTTAATTCCGATGCAATTTCTGTGTTTCATCGTCAATAAGAAGGTCCAAGGGATACAGTAAACCTGGAGTGTAGTATCGGAATCTATAACTAGTGTCACAGGAATGGTTCAAAACATAGACCGTAAGAAGAGTCAGTCTTCGTGCTCTTAAGTCGGCATTTTGCCTTTTGTATTTAATTCCTATGCAATTTCTGTGTTTCACCGTCAATAAGAAGGTCCAAGGGATACAGTAAACCTGAAGTGAAGCATCGGAATCTACAACTAGTGTCATAGGATTGGTTCAAAACATAGACGGTAAAAAGAGTCAGCCTTCTTGTACTTAAGTCGGCATTGTGCCTTTTCTATTTATTTCCGATGCAATTTCTGTGCTTCATCGTCACTAAGAAGGTCAGAGGGATACAGTAAACCTGAAGTGGAGCATCGGAATCTATAACTAATGTCACGGGAATGGTTCAAACATATACAGTAAGATGAGTCAGTCTGCTTGTACTTAAGTCGGCATTGTGCCGTTTGTATTTAATTCCGATGCAATTTCTGTGTTTCATCGTCAATAAGTAGTTCCAAGGGATACAGTAAACCTGGAGTGAAGCACCGGAATCTATAACTAGAGTCACAGTAATGGTTCAAAACATAGACAATAAGAAGAGTCGGTCTTCTTGTACTTTAGTCGGCATTGTGCCTTTTGTATTTAATTCCGATGCAATTTCAGTGTTACATCGTCAATAAGAAGGTCCAAGGGATACAGTAAAACTGAAGTGAAGCATCGGAATCTATAACTAGTGTCACAGGAATGGTTCAGAACATAGACAGTAAGAACGGTCAGTCTTCTTGTACTTATGTCGACATTGTGCCTTTGCTATTTACTTCCGATGCAATTTCTGTGTTTCATCGTCAATAAGAAGGTCAGAGGGATTCAATGAACCTGAAGTGAAGCATCTTAATCTATAACTAGTGTCACAGGAATGGTTCAAAACAAAGACAGTAAGAAGAGTCAGTCTTCGTGTTCTTAATTCGGCATTTTGCCTTTTGTATTTAATTCCGATGCAATTTCTGTGTTTCATCGTCAATAAGAAGGTCCAAGGGACACAGTAAACCTGGAGTGTAGCATCGGAATCTATAACTAGTGTCACAGGAATGGTTCAAATCATAGACCATAAGAAGAGTCAGTCTTCGTGCTCTTAAGTCGGCATTTTGCCTTTTGTATTTAATTCCTATGCAATTTCTGTGTTTCATCGTCAATAAGAAGGTCCAAGGGATACAGGAAACCTGAAGTGAAGCATCGGAATCTACAACTAGTGTCACAGGATTGGTTCAAAACATAGACGGTAAGAAGAGTCAGCCTTCTTGTACTTAAGTCGGCATTGTGCCTTTTCTATTTATTTCCGATGCAATTTCTGTGTTTCATCGTCACTAAGAAGGTCAGAGGCATGCAGTAAACCTGAAGTGGAGCATCGGAATCTATAACTAGTGTCACGGGAATGGTTCAAACATATACAGTAAGATGAGTCAGTCTTCTTGTACTGAAGTCGGCATTGTGCCTTTTGTATTTAATTCCGATACAATTTCTGTGTTTCTTCGTCACTAAGAAGGTCAGAGGGATACAGTAAACCTGAAGTGAAGCTTTGGAATCTATAACTAGTGTCCCAGGAATGGTTAAAACATATACAGTAAGAAGAGTCAGTCTTCTTGTACTTAAGTCGGCATTGTGCCTTTTGTATTTAATTCCGATGCAATTTCTGTGTTTCATTGTCAATAAGTAGGTCCAAGGGATACAGTAAACCTGGAGTGAAGCACCGGAATCTATAACAAGAGTCACAGTATTGGTTCAAAACATAGGCAATAAGAAGATTCGGTGTTCTTGTACTTAAGTCGGCATTGTGCCTTTCGTATTTAATTCCGATGCAATTTCAGTGTTTCATCGTCAATAAGAAGGTCCAAGGGATACAGTAAACCTGGAGTGAAGCACCGGAATCTATAACTAGAGTCACAGTAATGGTTCAAAACATAGACAATAAGAAGAGTCGGTCTTCTTGTACTTTAGTCGGCATTGTGCCTTTTGTATTTAATTCCGATGCAATTTCAGTGTTACATCGTCAATAAGAAGGTCCAAGGGATACAGTAAAACTGAAGTGAAGCATCGGAATCTATAACTAGTGTCACAGGAATGGTTCAGAACATAGACAGTAAGAACGGTCAGTCTTCTTGTACTTATGTCGACATTGTGCCTTTGCTATTTACTTCCGATGCAATTTCTGTGTTTCATCGTCAATAAGAAGGTCAGAGGGATTCAATGAACCTGAAGTGAAGCATCTTAATCTATAACTAGTGTCACAGGAATGGTTCAAAACAAAGACAGTAAGAAGAGTCAGTCTTCGTGTTCTTAATTCGGCATTTTGCCTTTTGTATTTAATTCCGATGCAATTTCTGTGTTTCATCGTCAATAAGAAGGTCCAAGGGATACAGTAAACCTGGAGTGTAGCATCGGAATCTATAACTAGTGTCACAGGAATGGTTCAAATCATAGACCGTAAGAAGAGTCAGTCTTCGTGCTCTTAAGTCGTCATTTTGCCTTTTGTATTTAATTCCTATGCAATTTCTGTGTTTCATCGTCAATAAGAAGGTCCAAGGGATACAGTAAACCTGAAGTGAAGCATCGGAATCTACAACTAGTGTCACAGGATTGGTTCAAAACATAGACGGTAAGAAGAGTCAGCCTTCTTGTACTTAAGTCGGCATTGTGCCTTTTCTATTTATTTCCGATGCAATTTCTGTGATTCATCGTCCCTAAGAAGGTCAGAGGCATACAGTAAACCTGAAGTGGAGCATCGGAATCTATAACTAGTGTCACGGGAATGGTTCAAACATATACAGTAAGATGAGTCAGTCTTCTTGTACTGAAGTCGGCATTGTGCCTTTTGTATTTAATTCCGATGCAATTTCTGTGTTTCATCGTCAATAAGAACGTCCAAAGTATACAGTAAACCTGAAGTGAAGCATCGGAACCCATAACTAGTGTGACAGGAATGGTTCAAAACATAGTAAGTAAGAAGAGTCAGTCTTCTTGTCCTTAAGTCGGCATTGTGCCTTTTGTATTTAATTCCGATGCAATTTCTGTGTTTCATCGCCAATAAGAAGGTCCAAGGGATACAGTAAACCTGGAGTGAAGCACCGGAATCTATAACTAGAGTCACAGTAATGGTTCAAAACATAGACAATAAGAAGAGTCGGTCTTCGTGTACTTTAGTCGGCATTGTGCCTTTTGTATTTAATTCCGATACAATTTCAGTGTTACATCGACAATAAGAAGGTCCAAGGGATACAGTAAACCTGAAGTGAAGCATCGGAATCTATAACTAGTGTCACTGGAATGGTTCAAAATATAGACAGTGAGAAGAGTCAGTCTTCTTGTACTGAAGTCGGCATTGTGCCTTTTGTATTTAATTCCGATGCAATTTCTGTGTTTCATCGTCAATAAGAAGGTCCAAGGGATACAGTAAACCTGAAGTGAAGCATCGGAACCTATAACTAGTGTCACAGGAATGGTTCAAAACATAGTCAGTAGGAAGAGTCAGTCTTCTTGTTCTTAAGTCGGCATTTTGCCTTTCGTGTTTAATTCCGATGCTATTTCTGAGTTTCATCGTCAATAAGAAGGTCAGAGGGATACAGTAAACCTGAAGTGAAGCATCGGAACCTATAACTAGTGTAACAGGAATGGTTCAAAACATAGTCAGTAAGAAGAGTCATTCTTCTTGTCCTTAAGTCGGCATTGTGCCTTTTGTATTTAATTCCGATGCAATTTCTGTGTTTCATCGTCAATAAGAAGGTCCAAGGGATATAGTAAACCTGGAGTGAAGCATCGGAATCTACAACTAGTGTCACAGGAATGGTTCAAAACATAGACAGTAGGAAGAGTCAGTCTTCTTGTACTTAAGTCGGCGTTGTGCGTTTTGTATTCAATTTCGATGCAATTTCTGTGTTTCATAGTCAACAAAAATGTCCAAGGGATACAGTAAACCTGAAGTGAAGCATCGGAATCTATAACTAGTATCACAGGAACGGTTCAAATCATTGTCAATAAGAAGAGTCGCTCTTCATGTACTTAAGTCGGCATTGTGCATTTTGTATTTAGTTCCGATGCAATTTCTGTGTTTCATCGTCAATAAGAAGGTACAAGGGATACAGTAAACCTGAAGTGAAGCGTCGGAATCTATAACTAGTGTCACAGGAATGGTACCAAACATAGACAGTTGGAAGAGTAAGTGTTCTTGTACTTATGTCAGCATTGTGCCTTTTGTATTTAAGTCCTATGCAATTTCTGTGTTTCATCGTCAATAAGAAAGTCCAAGGGATACAGTAAACCTGAAGTGAAGCATCGGAATCTACAACTAGTGTCACAGAATTGGTTCAAAACATAGACGGTAAGAAGAGTCAGCCCTCATGTACTTAAGTCGGCATTGTGCCTTTTCTATTTAATTCCGATGCAATTTCTGTGTTTCTTCGTCACTAAGAAGGTCAGAGGGATACAGTAAACCTGAAGTGAAGCTTTGGAATCTATAACTAGTGTCCCAGGAATGGTTAAAACATATACAGTAAGAAGAGTCAGTCTTCTTGTACTTAAGTCGGCATTGTGCCTTTTGTATTTAATTCCGATGCAATTTCTGTGTTTCATCGTCAATAAGTAGGTCCAAGGGATACAGTAAACCTGGAGTGAAGCACCGGAATCTATAACTAGAGTCACAGTATTGGTTCAAAACATAGGCAATAAGAAGATTCGGTGTTCTTGTACTTAAGTCGGCATTGTGCCTTTCGTATTTAATTCCGATGCAATTTCAGTGTTTCATCGTCAATAAGAAGGTCCAAGGGATACAGTAAACCTGAAGTGAAGCATCGGAATCTATAACTAGTGTCACAGGAATGGTTCAGAACATAGACAGTAAGAACAGTCAGTCGTCTTGTACTTATGTCGGCATTGTGCCTTTTCTATTTAATTCCGATGCAATTTCTGTGTTTCATCGTCACTAAGAAGGTCAGAGGGATACAGTAAATCTGAAGTGAAGCATAGGAATCTATAACTAGTGTCACAGGAATGGTCAAAACATATACAGTAAGAAGAGTCAGTCTTCTTGTACTTAAGTCGGCATTGTGCCTTTTGTATTTAATTCCGATGCAATTTCTGTGTTTCATCGTCAATAAGAAGGTCCAAGGGATACAGTAAACCTGGAGTGTAGCATCGGAATCTATAACTAGTGTAACAGGAATGGTTCAAAACATAGGCCGTAAGAAGAGTCAGTCTTCGTGCTCTTAAGTCGGCATTTTGCCTTTTGTATTTAAATCCTATGCAATTTCTGTGTTTCATCGTCAATAAGAAGGTCCAAGGGATACAGTAAACCTGAAGTGAAGCATCGGAATCTACAACTAGTGTCACAGGATTGGTTCTAAACATAGACGGTAAGAAGAGTCAGCCTTCTTGTACTTAAGTCGACATTGTGCCTTTTCTATTTATTTCCGATGCAATTTTTGTGTTTCATCGTCACTAAGAAGGTCAGAGGGATACAGTAAACCTGAAGTGGAGCATCAGAATCTATAACTAGTGTCACGGGAATGGTTCAAACATATACAGTAAGATGAGTCAGTCTTCTTGAACTTAAGTCGGCATTGTGCCTTTTGTATTTAATTCCGATGCAATTTCTGTGTTTCATCGTTAATAAGTTGGTCCAAGGGATACAGTAAACCTGGAGTGAAGCACCGGAATCTATAACTAGAGTCACAGTAATGGTTCAAAACATAGACAATAAGAAGAGTCGGTCTTCTTGTAATTTAGTCGGCATTGTGCCTTTTGTATTTAATTCCGATGCAATTTCAGTGTTACATCGTTAATAAGAAGGTCCAAGGGATACAGTAAACCTGAAGTGAAGCATCGGAATCTATAACTAGTGTCACTGGAATGGTTCAAAATATAAACAGTAAGAAGAGTCAGTCTTCTTGTACTGAAGTCGGCATTGTGCCTTTTGTATTTAATTCCGATGCAATTTCTGTGTTTCATCGTCAATAAGAACGTCCAAAGTATACAGTAAACCTGAAGTGAAGCATCGGAACCCATAACTAGTGTCACAGGAATGGTTCAAAACATAGTCAGTAAGAAGAGTCAGTCTTCTTGTCCTTAAGTCGGCATTGTGCCTTTTGTATTTAATTCCGATGCAATTTCTGTGTTTCATCGCCAATAAGAAGGTCCAAGGGATACAGTAAACCTGAAGTGAAGCATCGGAATCTGTAACTAGTGTCAATGGAATGGTTCAAAACATAGACAGTAAGAAGAGTCAGTCTTCTTGAACTTAAGTCGGCATTGTGCCTTTTGTGTTTAATTCCGATGCTATTTCTGAGTTTCACCGTCAATAATAAGGTCAGAGGGATACAGTAAACCTGAAGTGAAGCATCGGAACCTATAACTAGTGTCACAGGAATGGTTCAAAACATAGTCAGTAAGAAGAGTCAGTCTTCTTGTACTTAAGTCCGCATTGTGCCTTTTGTGTTTAATTCCGATGCTATTTCTGAGTTTCATCGTCAATAAGCAGGTCAGAGGGATACAGTAAACCTGAAGTGAAGCATCGGAACATATAACTAGTGTCACAGGAATGGTTCAAAACATAGTCAGTAAGAAGAGTCATTCTTCTTGTCCTTAAGTCGGCATTGTGCCATTTGTATTTAATCCCGATGTAATTTCTGTGTTTCATCGTCAATAAGAAGGTCCAAGGGATATAGTAAACCTGGAGTGAAGCATCGGAATCTACAACTAGTGTCACAGGAATGGTTCAAAACATAGACAGTAAGAAGAGTCAGTCTTCTTGTACTTAAGTCGGCGTTGTGCGTTTTGTATTCATTTTCGATGCAATTTCTGTGTTTCATGGTCAATAAAAATGTCCAAGGGATAAAGTAAACCTGAAGTGAAGCATTTGAATCTATAACTAGTATCACAGGAATGGTTCAAATCATTGTCAATAAGAAGAGTCGGTCTTCATGTACTTAAGTCGGCATTGTGCATTTTGTATTTAATTCCGATGCAATTTCTGTGTTTCATCGTCAATAAAAAGGTACAAGGGATACAGTAAACCTGAAGTGAAGCGTCGGAATCTATAACTAGTGTCACAGGAATGGTTCAAAACATAGACAGTTGGAAGAGTAAGTGTTCTTGTACTTATGTCGGCATCGTGCCTTTTGTATTTAAGTCCTATGCAATTTCTGTGTTTCATCGTCAATAAGAAGGTCCAAGGGATACAGTATACCTGAAGTGAAGCATCGGAATCTACAACTAGTGTCACAGAATTTGTTCAAAACATAGACGGTAAGAAGAGTCAGCCTTCATGTACTTATGTTGGCATTCTGCCTTTTCTATTTAATTCCGATTAAATTTCTGTGTTTCATCGTCACTAAGAAGGTCAGAGGGATACAGTAAACCTGAAGTGAAGCATCGGAATCTATAACTAGTGTCACAGGAATGGTTAAAACATATACAGTAAGAAGAGTCAGTCTTCTTGTACTTAAGTCGGCATTGTGCCTTTTGTATTTAATTCCAATGCAATTTCTGTGTTTCTTCGTCAATAAGTAGGTCCAAGGGATACAGTAAACCTGGAGTGAAGCACCGGAATCCTTAACTAGAGTCACAGTATTGGTTCAAAACATAGGCAATAAGAAGATTCGGTGATCTTGTACTTAAGTCGGCATTGTGCCTTTTGTATTTAATTCCGATGCAATTTCAGTGTATGATCGTCAATAAGAAGGTCCAAGGGATACAGTAAACCTGAAGTGAAGCATCGGAAGCTATAACTAGTGTCACAGGAATGGTTCAGAACATAGACAGTAAGAACAGTCAGTCTTCTTGTACTTATGTCGACATTGTGCCTTTGCTATTTAATTCCGATGCAATTTCTGTGTTTCATCGTCAATAAGAAGGTCAGAGGGATTCAATGAACCTGAAGTGAAGCATCTTAATCTATAACTAGTGTCACAGGAATGGTTCAAAACATTGACAGTAGGAAGAGTCAGTCCTCTTGTACTTAAGTCGACATTGTGCCTTTCTATTTAATTCCGATGCAATTTCTGTGTTTCATCGTCAATAAGAAGGTCCAAGGGATACCGTAAACCTAGAGCGCAGCATCGGAATCTATAACTAGTGTCACAGGAATGGTTCAAAAAATAGTCAGTAAGAAGAGTCAGTCTTCTTGTCCTTAAGTCGGCATTGTGCCTTTTGTATTTAATTCCGATGCAATTTCTGTGTTTCATCATCAATAAGAAGGTCCAAGGGATACAGTAAACCTGGAGTGTAGCATCGGAATCTATAACTAGTGTCAATGGAATGGTTCAAAACATAGACAGTAAGAAGAGTCAGTCTTCTTGTACTTAGGTCGGCATTGTGCCTTTTGCGTTTAATCCCGATGTTATTTCTTAGTTTCATCGTCAATAAGAAGGTCCAAGGGACACAATAAACCTGAAGTGAAGCATCGGAATCTACAACTAGTGTCACAGAATTGGTTCAAAACATAGACGGTAAGAAGAGTCAGCCTTCATGTACTTAAGTCGGCATTGTGCCTTTTCTATTCAATTCCGATGCAATTTCTGTGTTTCATCGTCACTAAAAAGGTCAGAGGGATACTGTAAACCTGAAGTGAAGCATCAGAATCTATAACTAGTGTCACAGGAATGGTTAAAACATATACAGTAAGAAGAGTCAGTCTTCTTGTACTTAAGTCGGCATTGTGCCTTTTGTATTTAATTCCGATGCAATTTCTGTGTTTCATCGTCACTAAGAAGGTCAGAGGTATACAGTAAAACTGAAGTGAAGCATCGGAATCCAAAACTAGTGTCACAGGAATGGTTCAAAACATAGACAGTAGGAAGAGTCAGTCTTCCTGTACGTAAGGCGGCATTGTGCCTTTTCTATTGAATTCCGATGCAATTTCTGTGTTTCATCGTCAATAAGAAGGTCAGAGGGATATAGTAAACCTGAAGTGAAGCATCGGAATCTATAACTAGTGTCACAGGAATGGTTAAAACATATACAGTAAGAAGAGTCAGTCTTCTTGTACTTAAGTCGGCACTGTGCCTTTTCTATTTAATTCCGATGCAATTTCTGTGTTTCATCGTCAATAAGTAGATCCAAGGGATACAGTAAACCTGGAGTGAAGCACCGGAATCTATATCTAGAGTCACAGTAATGGTACAAAACATAGACTGTAAGAAGAGTCAGTCTTCGTGTTCTTAAGTCGGCATTTTGCCTTTTGTATGTAATTCCGATGCAATTTCTGTGTTTCATCGTCAATAAGAAGGTCCAAGCGATACAGTAAACCTGAAGTGAAGCATCGGAATCTATAACTAGTGTCACAAGAATGGTTCAAAACATAGTCAGTAAGAAGAGTCAGTCTTCTTGTCCTTAAGTCGGCATTGTGCCTTTTGTATTTAATTCCGATTCAATTTCTGTGTTTCATCGTCAATAAGAAGGTCCAAGGGATATAGTAAACCTGGAGTGAAGCATCGGAATCGATAACTAGTGTCACAGGAATGGTTCAAAACATAGACAGTAAGAAGAGTCAGTCTTCTTGTACTTACGTCGGCATTGTGCCTTTTGTATTTAATTCCGATGCAATTTCCGTGTTTCATCGTCAATAAGAATGTCCAAGGGATACAGTAAACCTGAAGTGAAGCATCGCAATCTATAACTAGTATCACAGGAATGGTTCAGATCATTGTCAATAAGAAGAGTCGGTCTTCATGTACATAAGTCGGCATTGTGCCTTTTGTATTTAATTCCGATGCAATTTCTGTGTTTCATCGTCAATAAGAAGGTACAAGGGATACAGTAAACCTGAAGTGAAGCGTCGGAATCTATAACTAGTGTCACAGGAATGGTTTAAAACATAGACAGTTGGAAGAGTCAGTGTTCTTGTACTTAAGTCGGCATTGTGCCTTTTGTATTTAATTCCAATGCAATTTCTGTGTTTCATCGTGAATAAGAAGGTCCAAGGGATACCATAAACCTGAAGTCAAGCATCGGAATCTATAACTAGTGTCACAGGAATGTTCAAAACATAGTCAGTAAGAAGAGTCAGTCTTCTTGTACTTAAGTCGGCATTTTTCTTTTCGTATTTAATTCCGATGCAATTTTTGTGTTTCACTGTCAATAAGAAGGTCAGAGGGATACAGTAAACCTGAAGTGAAGCATCGCAATCTATAACTAGTGTCACAGGTATGGTTCAAACATATAAAGTAAGAAGAGTCAGTCTTCTTGTACTTAAGTCCGCATTGTGGCTTTTGTATATAATTCCGATGCAATTTCTGTGTTTCATCGTCAATAAGTAGATCCAAGGGATACAGTAAACCAGGAGTGAAGCACCGGAATCTATATCTAGAGTCACAGTAATGGTTCAAAACATAGACAATAAAAAGAGTCGGTCTTCTTGTACTTAAGTCGGCATTGTGCCTTTTGTATTTAGTTCCGATGCAATTTCAGATTCTCATCGTCAATAAGAAGGTCCAAGGGATACAGTATACCTGAAGTGAAGCATCGGAATCTATAACTAGTGTCACTGGAATGGTTCAAAATATAGACAGTAAGAAGGGTCAGTCTTCTTGTACTTAAGTCGGCACTGTGCCTTTTGTATTTAATTCCGATGCAATTTGCTGTGTTTCATCGTCAATAAGAAGGTCCAAAGTATACAGTAAACCTGAAGCGAAGCATCGGAATCTATAACTAGTGTCACAGGAATGGTTCATAACATAGTCAGAAAGAAGAGTCAGTCTTCTTGTACTTAAGTCGGCATTGTGCATGTTGCATTTAATTCCGATGCAATTTCTGTGTTCCATCGTCAATAAGAAGGTCCAAGGGATACAGTAAACCTGGAGTGAAGCATCGGAATCTATAACTAGTGTCACAGGAATGTTTCAAAACATAGACAGTAAGAAGAGTCAGTCTTCTTGTACTTAAGTCGGCATTGTGCCTTTTCTATTTAATTCCGATGCAATTTCTGTGTTTCATCGTCAATAAGAAGGTCAGAGGGATACAATAAACCAGGAGTGAAGCATCGGAATCTATAACTGGTGTCACAGGAATGATTCAAAACATAGACAGTAAGAAGATTCAGTCTTCGTGTACTTATGTCGGCATTTTGCCATTTGTATTTAATTCCGATGCAATTTCTGGGTTTCATCGTCAATAAGAAGGTCCAAGGGATACAGTAAACCTGTAGTGAAGCATTGGAATCTGTAACTAGTGTCAATGGAATGGTTCAAAACATAGACAGTAAGAAGAGTCAGTCTTCTTGTACTTAGGTCGGCATTGTGCCTTTTGTATATAATTCTGATGCTATTTCTGAGTCTCATCGTCAATAGGAAGGTCAGAGGGATACAGTAAACCTGAAGTGAAGCATCGGAACCTATAACTAGTGTCACAGGAATGGTTCAAAATACAGTCAGTAAGAAGAGTCAGTCTTCTTGTCCTTAAGTCGGCATTGTTCCTTTTGTATTAAATTCCGATGCAATTTCTGTGTTTCATCGTCAATAACAAGGTCCAAGTGATATAGTAAACCTGGAGTGAAGCATCGGAATCTACAACTAGTGTCACAGGAATGGTTCAAAACATAGACAGTAAGAAGAGTCAGTCTTCTTGTACTTAAGTCGGCATTGTGCCTTTTGTGTTTAATTCCGATGCTATTTCTGAGTTTCACCGTCAATAATAAGGTCAGAGGGATACAGTAAACCTGAAGTGAAGCATCGGAACCTATAACTAGTGTCACAGGAATGGTTCAAAACATAGTCAGTAAGAAGAGTCAGTCTTCTTGTACTTAAGTCCGCATTGTGCCCTTTGTGTTTAATTCCGATGCTATTTCTGAGTTTCATCGTCAATAAGCAGGTCAGAGGGATACAGTAAACCTGAAGTGAAGCATCGGAACATATAACTAGTGTCACAGGAATGGTTCAAAACATAGTCAGTAAGAAGAGTCATTCTTCTTGTCCTTAAGTCGGCATTGTGCCATTTGTATTTAATCCCGATGCAATTTCTGTGTTTCATCGTCAATAAGAA
The DNA here is from genome assembly GCF_023864345.2 of Schistocerca serialis cubense. Classification (NCBI taxonomy): domain Eukaryota; kingdom Metazoa; phylum Arthropoda; class Insecta; order Orthoptera; family Acrididae; genus Schistocerca; species Schistocerca serialis. The sequence goes on along the minus strand of NC_064640.1, from coordinate 1,078,194,754 downwards.
GGTCCAAGGGATATAGTAAACCTGGAGTGAAACATCGGAATCTACAACTAGTGTCACAGGAATGGTTCAAAACATAGACAGTAAGAAGAGTCAGTCTTCTTGTACTTAAGTCGGCGTTGTGCGTTTTGTATTCAATTTCGATGCAATTTCTGTGTTTCATAGTCAATAAAAATGTCCAAGGGATAAAGTAAACCTGAAGTGAAGCATTTGAATCTATAACTAGTATCACAGGAATGGTTCAAATCATTGTCAATAAGAAGAGTCGGTCTTCATGTACTTAAGTCGGCATTGTGCATTTTGTATTTAATTCCGATGCAATTTCTGTGTTTCATCGTCAATAAAAAGGTACAAGGGATACAGTAAACCTGAAGTGAAGCGTCGGAATCTATAACTAGTGTCACAGGAATGGTTCAAAACATAGACAGTTGGAAGAGTAAGTGTTCTTGTACTTATGTCGGCATCGTGCCTTTTGTATTTAAGTCCTATGCAATTTCTGTGTTTCATCGTCAATTAGAAGGTCCAAGGGATACAGTAAACCTGAAGTGAAGCATCGGAATCTACAACTAGTGTCACAGAATTGGTTCAAAACATAGACGGTAAGAAGAGTCAGCCTTCATGTACATATGTCGGCATTGTGCCTTTTCTATTTAATTCCGATGCAATTTCTGTGTTTCATCGTCACTAAGAAGGTCAGAGGGATACAGTAAACCTGAAGTGAAGCATCGGAATCTATAACTAGTGTCACAGGAATGGTTAAAACATATACAGTAAGAAGAGTCAGTCTTCTTGTACTTAAGTCGGCATTGTGCCTTTTGTATTTAATTCCGATGCAATTTCTGTGTTTCTTCGTCAATAAGTAGGTCCAAGGGATACAGTAAACCTGGAGTGAAGCACCGGAATCTATAACTAGAGTCACAGTATTGGTTCAAAACATGGGCAATAAGAAGATTCGGTGATCTTGTACTTAAGTCGGCATTGTGCCTTTTGTATTTAATTCCGATGCAATTTCAGTGTTTGATCGTCAATAAGAAGGTCCAAGGGATACAGTAAACCTGAAGTGAAGCATCGGAAGCTATAACTAGTGTCACAGGAATGGTTCAGAACATAGACAGTAAGAACAGTCAGTCTTCTTGTACTTATGTCGACATTGTGTCTTTGCTATTTAATTCCGATGCAATTTCTGTGTTTCATCGTCAATAAGAAGGTCAGAGGGATTCAATGAACCTGAAGTGAAGCATCTTAATCTATAACTAGTGTCACAGGAATGGTTCAAAACAAAGACAGTAAGAAGAATCAGTCTTCGTGTTCTTAAGTCGGCATTTAGCCTTTTGTATTTAATTCCGATGCAATTTCTGTGTTTCATCGTCAATAAGAAGGTCCAAGGGATACAGTAAACCTGGAGTGTAGCATCGGAATCTATAACTAGTGTCACAGGAATGGTTCAAAACATAGACCGTAAGAAGAGTCAGTCTTCGTGCTCTTAAGTCGGCATTTTGCCTTTTGTATTTAATTCCTATGCAATTTCTGTGTTTCATCGTCAATAAGAAGGTCCAAGGGATACAGTAAACCTGAAGTGAAGCATCGGAATCTACAACTACTGTCACAGGATTGGTTCAAAACATAGACGGTATAAAGAGTCAGCCTTCTTGTACTTAAGTCGGCATTGTGCCTTTTCTATTTATTTCCAATGCAATTTCTGTGTTTCATCGTCACTAAGAAGGTCAGGGGGATACAGTAAACCTGAAGTGGAGCATCGGAATCTATAACTAGTGTCACGGGAATGGTTCAAACATATACAGTAAGATGAGTCAGTCTTCTTGTACTTAAGTCGGCATTGTGCCTTTTGTATTTAATTCCGATGCAATTTCTTTGTTTCATCGTCAATAAGTAGGTCCAAGGGATACAGTTAACCTGAAGTGAAGCATCGGAATCTATAACTAGTGTCACAGGAATGGTTCAAAACATTGACAGTAGGAAGAGTCAGTCCTCTTGTACTTAAGTCGACATTTTGCCTTTCTATTTAATTCCGATGCAATTTCTGTGTTTCATCGTCAATAAGAAGGTCCAAGGGATACCGTAAACCTGGAGTGCAGCATCGGAATCTATAACTAGTGTCACAGGAATGGTTCAAAAAATAGTCAGTAAGAAGAGTCAGTCTTCTTGTCCTTAAGTCGGCATTGTGCCTTTTGTATTTAATTCCGATGCAATTTCTGTGTTTCATCATCAATAAGAAGGTCCAAGGGATACAGTAAACCTGGAGTGTAGCATCGGAATCTGTAACTAGTGTCAATGGAATGGTTCAAAACATAGACAGTAAGAAGAGTCAGTCTTCTTGTACTTAAGTCGGCATTGTGCCTTTTGTGTTTAATTCCGATGTTATTTCTGAGTTTCATCGTCAATAAGAAGGTCCAAGGGACACAGTAAACCTGAAGTGAAGCATCGGAATCTACAACTAGTGTCACAGAATTGGTTCAAAACATAGACGGTAAGAAGAGTCAGCCTTCATGTACTTAAGTCGGCATTGTGCCTTTTCTATTCAATTCCGATGCAATTTCTGTGTTTCATCGTCACTAAAAGGGTCAGAGGGATACTGTAAACCTGAAGTGAAGCATCAGAATCTATAACTAGTGTCACAGGAATGGTTAAAACATATACAGTAAGAAGAGTCAGTCTTCTTGTACTTAAGTCGGCATTGTGCCTTTTGTATTTAATTCCGATGCAATTTCTGTGTTTCATCGTCACTAAGAAGGTCAGAGGTATACAGTAAAATTGAAGTGAAGCATCGGAATCCAAAACTAGTGTCACAGGAATGGTTCAAAACATAGACAGTAGGAAGAGTCAGTCTTCCTGTACGTAAGGAGGCATTGTGCCTTTTCTATTTAATTCCGATGCAATTTCTGTGTTTCATCGTGAATAAGAAGGTCAGAGGGATACAGTAAACCTGAAGTGAAGCATCGGAATCTATAACTAGTGTCACAGGAATGGTTAAAACATATACAGTAAGAAGAGTCAGTCTTCTTGTACTTAAGTCGGCACTGTGCCTTTTCTATTTAATTCCGATGCATTTTCTGTGTTTCATCGTCAATAAGAAGGTCCAAGGGATACAGTAAACCTGAAGTGAAGCATCGGAATCTATAACTAGTGACACACTAATGGTTCAAAAGAAAGTCAGTAAGAAGAGTCAGTCTTCTTGTCCTTAAGTCGGCATAGTGGCTTTTGTATTTAATTCCGATTCAATTTCTGTGTTTCATCGTCAATAAGAAGGTCCAAGGGATATAGTAAACCTGGAGTGAAGCATCGGAATCGATAACTAGTGTCACAGGAATGGTTCAAAACATAGACAGTAAGAAGAGTCAGTCTTCTTGTACTTAAGTCGGCATTGTGCCTTTTGTATTTAATTCCGATGCAATTTCCGTGTTTCATTGTCAATAAGAATGTCCAAGGGATACAGTAAACCTGAAGTGAAGCATCGCAATCTATAACTAGTATCACAGGAATGGTTCAAATCATTGTCAATAAGAAGAGTCGGTCTTCATGTACTTAAGTCGGCATAGTGCCTTTTGTATATAATTCCGATGCAATTTCTGTGTTTCATCGTCAATAAGTAGGTCCAAGGGATACAGTAAACCTGGAGTGAAGCAGCGGAATCTATATCTAGAGTCACAGTAATGGTTCAAAACATAGACAATAAAAAGAGTTGGTCTTCTTGTACTTAAGTCGGCATTGTGCCTTTTGTATTTAGTTCCGATGCAATTTCAGATTTTCATCGTCAATAAGAAGGTCCAAGGGATACAGTATACGTGAAGTGAAGCATCGGAATCTATAACTAGTGTCACTGGAATGGTTCAAAATATAGACAGTAAGAAGAGTCAGTCTTCTTGTACTTAAGTCGGCACTGTGCCTTTTGTATTTAATTCCGATGCAATTTGCTGTGTTTCATCGTCAATAAGAAGGTCCAAAGTATACAGTAAACCTGAAGCGAAGCATCGGAATCTATAACTAGTGTCACAGGAATGGTTCATAACATAGTCAGAAAGAAGAGTCAGTCTTCTTGTACTTAAGTCGGCTTTGTGCATGTTGCATTTAATTCCGATGCAATTTCTGTGTTCCATCGTCAATAAGAAGGTCCAAGGGATACAGTAAACCTGGAGTGAAGCATCGGAATCTATAACTAGTGTCACAGGAATGTTTCAAAACATAGACAGTAAGAAGAGTCAGTCTTCTAGTACTTAAGTCGGCATTGTGCCTTTTCTATTTAATTCCGATGCAATTTCTGTGTTTCATCGTCAATAAGAAGGTCAGAGGGATACAATAAACCAGGAGTGAAGCATCGGAATCTATAACTGGTGTCACAGGAATGATTCAAAACATAGACAGTAAGAAGATTCAGTCTTCGTGTACTTATGTCGGCATTTTGCCATTTGTATTTAATTCCGATGCAATTTCTGGGTTTCATCGTCAATAAGTAGGTCCAAGGGATACAGTAAACCTGTAGTGAAGCATTGGAATCTGTAACTAGTGTCAATGGAATGGTTCAAAACATAGACAGTAAGAAGAGTCAGTCTTCTTGTACTTAAGTCGGCATTGTGCCTTTTGTATATAATTCTGATGCTATTTCTGAGGTTCATCGTCAATAGGTAGGTCAGAGGGATACAGTAAACCTGAAGTGAAGCATCGGAACCTATAACTAGTGTCACAGGAATGGTTCAAAATACAGTCAGTAAGAAGAGTCAGTCTTCTTGTCCTTAAGTCGGCATTGTTCCTTTTGTATTAAATTCTGATGCAATTTCTGTGTTTCATCGTCAATAACAAGGTCCAAGTGATATAGTAAACCTGGAGTGAAGCATCGGAATCTACAACTAGTGTCACAGGAATGGTTCAAAACATAGACAGTAAGAAGAGTCAGTCTTCTTGTACTTAAGTCGGCATTGAGCCTTTTGTATTTAATTCCAATGCAATATCTGTGTTTCATCGTCAATAAGAAGGTCCA